>NW_004524835.1:2586239-2593541 GCF_000260255.1 Octodon degus | reverse complement strand
TATTTTTGAGGGAAGGGGCTACAGGGTGTTCAGGGTCTCACTACTAATTCACTACTTGTAGTGATCCCCCTGTTTACAGCCTCTCAAGAGCTGGGATTACAGGCGCTCACCACCACGCCCAGTCTCAATTGCCATCACAGCACGCCCCTGGGGCAAGGTTGGCACAGCAAGCCCAGGGACTGAACCCCTGGGCACTGCGCCTGCTTGCAGGTGCTATAATCCACTGAGCTATTTGGCCAGCCCTCACTGTTGTTTTAATTCACATTTCTTGGATGACCTATAATATTGATCATTTTTCATATATTTATTTGCCATTTGTATATTTTCCTCAGAGAAGTTTGTATTCATCTCAGCTGCCCATTTTTAGATTGGGCCTTTGAATTTTGGGGACCTGATTTTTAAAAATTCTTTCTATGTTCTAGATAGAAGTCTGAGGGAGATTTGACTAATTTTTCCCCCATTTGTGGGTTTTCCTTTCACTCACTTTTTCTTTCTTTTTTTTTAATTGTATGTATTTAATATAGGATCTTGCCATGCAGCTCAGACTATAGTTATCCTCCCATTTTTTTACCCACCCCAGAGCTGGGATTTCAAGCGTATGGCACCATACCCAGTCCAGTGGCTGTCTCAGCACAACTGGGTTGGGGCTGACACAGCATGTGATACTACGGATCAACCCAGGTCCTTGTGCTTGCCAGACAGCCACTTAGACCACTGAGCTATCTCTCTGGCCCTCGTGATTTCTTTTGATGTAAAAAAAAAACCTTTTTGTTAAGATGAGATCCCAGTTGTTGATTCTTTGGAGTATTTCCCATTCAAGTTGGTTTTTGTTCATGACCTATCTGCCCACCCCTATGTCTTCAAGATTTCTACCTACTTAACATGTTGATTTTATACAGACTTGTAGATTAAAAGTTAATTTGCATAAACCTGGCATTCAAGAAGTTCAACCATCACTTTGTCGAGGAAAGTAAAATAAAATAAGACAGCTGAAATTGAGTACATTTGAGCCATCATGGAACGGATTGGGTAATAAGGAGCTATTAGTGGTGACAAATCTATGGCATGAGTGCCACAGCCAGCTGTTTATTATCACTGAAAGCTCTAGAGTGGTTACTATCACTGAGTAAAACCTTCTTGTAGTTAATACTCAAACAATATTAACTTGTTAAGGGACTCACAGGGCTTCTCTAGTTTAGTCTCCCCTGAGTGTAGTAATACTGGTGAGGTTATACCACACATGTGATGCCCAATGGCAGGTAAACCTTTAAAATGAAGTGTGTAGTACAGCAGCCTCTTTAATTTGGAAAGCTTTTAATGTTTAAGAAAATAATATCTGTTCTTGAAATTTCTCCTTAGGGGCCTGAGCTTAGCCTTCTGAAATTGTTTAATCTACTTTAACCTTAATTTGTAATCCATGAGCAAGGTTTAAATGAGTCCAAATTGCCACTGACACTCTATGTAAAATTGTATGTGTGTGTATATGTGTATCAATATTTGCATGTATCTAGCTTTTCTTAAAATTTCCAAAGGGGGATATGATCATCAATGATGGATAGCTTCCTAAGAAAAGAGCTCTACATTTAGAAGGAACCTATGTTTGGCTTAATCCATTGCTGTTGCCCTCTTAAAATTCTTAATAATTTTTAATCATGTAACCCCAGAAGATGAATTGTTGGGTAGTTTCACTTTTAAAAGGCCTATATTACCTTTCTATTTACTTTTTGACCTTGCTTATCTTTGTATTCTTTCTTCACTTAGAATGAAATTAGTACTTTCTCTGCCTTCTCTTTACGTTGTCTCCAGTTTTTCATCTGGCCTTTGGCAAAGAACTTTAACTTGAAATCCATACCCATTATTTTATTTTGTAATTTATCTCATTAATCTATATGATATTTAAAACTTTGAAAGAAATTTAAGCACTAAGGCTTAAACTGTATTGATTTAAACGGAATTAGGTGTAATTAGAGAACATTAAAACATTTATTAGTGTTAGAATAAATTTTCTTCTTGGTCATCAGGAGTTTGAAGACAGTGAGTTTTGTCAGAGCAAAAGATATATGCTTAAAGCTGATAATTTAGATATATTATGTTCAATGTTATGAAGTTCTATGTTGTTTTGCAATGTGAAAAGTTTCATATTGATCTCTTTGTTTTTTGTCAGATCAGTGTCTTTCCCTTTACATAATACTGTTAATAAATTTATCAGACTTAATTGTATACTATCATACCAACTAATTTATAATATGAGACATAGAAAATCATGAAAAATATAGTTACATATTTTAGTTTGACATTTATGGCACAGATCATAGCATATTTGTAGTTTTATTGAAGTATACGTAGAACAAGTTCCTCTGAATGTCTCTATAAATGTTGTTCTTTAGCAACACTGGGTTTTGCTATTGGAAATAAACAGATCACTCTTACTTTGGAACATGCGAGTAAAGGGATGAAAATAAACTCCTAAGATGAAAGATTGTGAAAACTATAATTTTGCATTAAAATAAAGTTTAAGGATAAATTAAGTTGAAGACTTGCTGAAGAAGCTTTGTCTTCTATTTTCAAAAAAATATTGAGAAGATTTAAGATTTAGGTTGTCATTTGAAGAAGTTTTCTTTTCAATTAATAGAATATGTCCTGTGTAGGTTAGAGATTCAATTACCTCAGGCAAAGGCCTCAGCCAGATGATATCTTAAGGGTTTCTATAAATTTTAACTTTTTACCCATGGGCTTAAAGTCCTTAAAATCTGTGACACTGTTAAGACTGACATAGGGTTTTTGCTGAATTGCCTTTCACCTTCGTTCTTATATCTTTGACTCATGTCCCTTGTGGGGATAAATAAGGATGGAAGAAAAGAAATATAGCACTTTGTTTAGTTGCCAGAAAGACTGTCCTTAAATATCTAAGTGGGCATTGTCCCTTTCAACTTTGTCATCGGAGAGGCTTTAGTTATTTCCATTTTGTGCTCACTGCTCAAAATATTTTTGCATCTAAGCTTGAGAATTCCCTTCAGCATCTATGACATGATCTAAATACAGAGTGATTTGCTTCTTTAAAATAGACAGCAATGGGTTGAGGAGATGGCTCAGTGTAATAAGTGCTTCCCTGGCAAGTGCAAGGGCCTGAGTTCAATCCCCGGTTCCGCAAAATAAATAAATAAACAAATGAATAAATAAATAAAAATAGACAGCAATGTCAACAGGAAAGGCCAACATACACTTGTATATGCAGCCTACTAAGTAGATGAATGTGGTATTGTATTTCTAATGAAAATCATGTAATAAATGTAAAGCCAAAAGTTTGTTTGGCCTGTGACCAAACTCAATATGAAGTATGATTAAGAAAAATTGCACACACTCATACACACACACACACACACACAGACACACAGAGTAGGGCCAACAGCAGTGCTCATATGTAGAATGCATGACTGGTGACTAACATAGGTGACTACACTGATGACTAAACAAAATTACTTAATATTTACAAGTCAAAGTAGTTTCATTATTAAGCCATACATATACAGTTAGTCAGCAAAATAGAGTCATAGAATGACAAAATATTAGCTCTTGAAATCCAACAGGGATCACAATGTCTAATGCTCTCATCTCTACCTCTATCAATTTCATGATCATATTTCAGTGAAATGTTATTCTAGGAAGGCTGTCACTGGCCTCTTAAGAATAATTTTGTTTCCTAGCACTTGAGTCAGGGCCTACTAAATAATTGGCACTCAAATATCTATTTATTTATTTTAGTACACGATCTACAGGGTCTCACTACACAGATCGGACTCATAGTGATAGTCCTGTTTTCAGCCTCCCAAGTACTGGGTTTACAGGTGCACACTACCACCTCCAGTCTAATAAATATTTATTGAACAAATTAATATATAGATATATTTAGAGGTTCATACAGCTCTGCCAGAAGTTAAAATGTCTCAGAATTACTATCAAAAATGTTAATAATTATTCAAACTGTAAAATAGGGGAAAGGAAGTATTCTGCTTATTTGACCATTTTGATTACTTTGATTCCGACAATGTGAGAATATACTAGAAACAAATTATGATGGTTTTAACTTCTTTTTTTTTTGTATTTTTAGGGAAGGGTCTGCAGGGTGTTCAGGGTCTTACTACTAGATCGGACTTGTAGTGATCAGCCTGTTTACAGCCTCCCAAGAGCTGGGATTGGTTCTAACTTCTTGAATATTGAAAAGTTTTCTTTTTAGAGGCTACTTTTTTACATTTGAACCAAATGAAAATGTGATTATATCTTGCTGTTACAACTGCCAACTTCCAAGCACTGTGTGAAATTGTTTAGCCTTGTGTTGCTTCTGTAAGAAGCTAACCATGATTTAGTTAAGAAGAGACTAATAGAGACTAATAGTCTATCTTAACTTTAGTTAAGATAGACTAATGCTTTTCTGTATATCTTACTTTCACTTGATGTGGACTTTACTCCTTGGGATCTGCACTTGCTCTGTATTGCTGTAGTGCACAATTTTCTCCATTTTCCTCACTTTCTAGTTTATCTGTAGCTATGGTACAGAAAACTGACATACCTAGGCCATACATAAAGAGTCATGTTGTTCATTTGCTTGTGAGGACCCTGAATACCCTGGTTTGAGTCCTGAGAGTCATTATATAAGACTGTAGTTCAGTCATTTTTTCCTCTCTGGGACTTGGTGCTCTAAGCAGAAAAATAATGTGAAATTTGAGCTTGATCAAAACTTTGCATTTATTTGTTTGATATACTATGTTTTCCTTGAAGAATTTGGCTGAGAACTGCACTTACTGACATGGAAGATGAGCATAACAGGTGCAATTTGGTCATTAGGTAATTGAAATGATTCTACCTGTTTCATAGTCCAATGCTATAGCTATTGGTATTGCAGATTAGACTGGATTGCATTGCATTGACCATGCCACAACCTAATAAATTGCTCTAAAATTATATCCTTTGTCTTCTGCTTGCATCCACTCAGGTCAACTCAGAAGTAGATTTGGATGAAGATGTGGAGCTTATGATCACTTAGGAAAGGGAATGGCTGGCTTTCCTTCTTGTAGAGAGGTATTCAAACAGTTCTGGGCAATAGTGCATAAAATTCTATTAAGATATGCTTCTTGCCCTGGGGCTTTAGGCTAGATTCTCTATAAATGACGGCCTGCATATATATTAAAGGCTAAATTGATCCATGAAACAGAGTCACTCCCAGAATGGACATTTTATCATGTCTTTATCTCTCATTTCTTTAAGCCAATTGATCCTTCACTATAAAAGGTGTGATTACTGTTCTCACTGGGCTCACATAAAGGTAAATTTACACCAGAGATAGGTGAGGAAAGGAGGAAGTATGCTGAAGTCTGAAATATATATTTTATTCTCACTTATTCACTCATTTGTAGTTAAAAGTATGGTGGCTTCTCAGCGAAAATACGTATGTCTTTTTTCTTTGATTTTTGTAACTACTGTTTGGTATTGTTCATGTGCAGCATTTTCCACTTGCCGAATGGTTAGAGGCTATGGGAACAATCATCAGTCTCATTCCAGCTTCACAGAAAAGGAGCTAGAGCACCAAGGAGGAAATAGTGAACTGACCCAAGGTCACATGATAAGCAGATGGCTGAGGTGAAGGGTACCAAACTTCATCAACTCCTCACGTAAATCTCTTCTCTTATTCCCTTCTCCTCTGTAGGGACATTGTACAATAGAAATAAGCTTTGACAACTGTGCTAGTTAGAGGCCTTGATTAGTAAATGCCAAAGTGGAGCTCATACCCTGACCTGATCTTTAGGGTCATATGTAGAGTTCACTGTGTGGCTGGAACTTAGTTTGAAAAACAGTAAATGCTCTTAGTCTTTTGTTAAAAATGAGTAGGAAGGGATAATTGGCAGTGAAACTTTTGTGACTTTGTTTATGTAGAAAGCACCAACTGTTGAGTGCTCAGGCATGATAGACTAATAAAAATTTATTTTGTGTTAAAATGCATTTTGTGCTGCCTATTGCTATGGTTTTCATTCAAGGTTAACAGGACAGTGAAGATTCAACATTTGGTTTACTCAAAATGTTGGGGCACCATTGGAGTTGACAGCAGGATAGCTCCTACTTACACTTTCAATTCAAGGATTGGTATTATTTGACATAAAACTATTCAAAACCATTGTAAATTGAGCAGGATGAAGAATACAAAGGAAACAAGATAGAGATAGAAAGAGAAGAGAGAAAAGTGGTACCTTGATTGACAAACTTAATTTTTTCCACAGTTCTGGTTGCAAATCAAATTGGATGGGAAAAATATATATGAATTGCTATTTGAAATTTAAAGTTTTATTTGTCCAATAAAAGAGCTAAATGCTTACTTAATTGCCAGATACATACAAGATATCAAGGATATTCTGTTTTCATTCTTTGAAATGAGAAGAGCAGAGTAACCTTGAAAACCACTTAGGCTTTGTTCCTATGTTTTTCTTCCACGACTTCCTTGACTCAGTGAGTGTAGGAAATTGTTGTTGTATTATAGTTCAATTTTGAACATTTGTTTTCTTTTCATGCCTGACATACTTTTACTCATTTGCATCTCTACAGTATCCATGCATTGTTTCTCTGTAATGTAGGCACCTGGTTAGCCAAGTTAGGTAACTAATGAGGTAATATTCTGGAATCATAGCCATTTTGGTTAAAATCCTGTATTTGCAATAGGTAACTCTGTGAAACCCGGAGCATATTATTGAATTTCCAATGTCTATAAAATCAATGTACCTACTCTGTACAAATCACTTCAGGAATTGCAGAAAATACTAGAAAGAACCTCTATACTGGACTTGGCATATAACACTTGATGTTCAAAAGACAGCAGTTATGTTGTGGTTGCTGCTACTGCTACATTACTTGCAGCACATTTTCCTGGTTGTTAAATATAGATTAAACGTGGCAGCAGTCCCAGTGAAGGTTCTGTGTTACTAGTCAGAATAAATGTTTTGTGTTTCTAAGTTTAAAAGTTAATATCAAGCAGTAAGTTTTAGTAATGTGTTCCTCTTTTCTTTCCTTTTCCTTCCTTCCTTCCTTCCTTTCTTTTTTTTTTTTTTTTTGAGACAGGGTCTCACGCCATACTTGTTCCTGGCTTTGAACTCACTATGTAACTCAGACTAACCTTGAACTCATGTCAATCCCTCTGCATCAGCCTCCCGAGTGCTGTTATTACAGGTGTGTGCCACCACACCTGGCACAGTACTGTATTTCTTTTATTTCTCTAGTTTTGTTTTTTTCCATAACTATAGTCACCCGTAGTCTCCTTTT
>NW_004524835.1:2584357-2585544 GCF_000260255.1 Octodon degus | reverse complement strand
AAAAATATTAAACAGATTTCCCTACTTAGCCTTTAATGTTAAAAATTTCAAAGATACTTAGAACAGTCTGCTTTCCCAAGTGTACTGGAGCATTGAAACTTTATTCCCTCAAGAGATATCTAGAGAAATGGAAGCACCCTTTGGGATATGCTATGCTATGAGTTCTAATGACATCTGTGCTTATTAACCTTCAAATCAGGCCATGTTCTTTCTTTACACTGGCCTTTCTTTGCACTTCCTAAGAAACTCATAATACCTACACTTTAAACCTTTTATAAATTTATATCTGTCGCCTGGATAACTGGATCTGTGTCTCTAATTTATCCAGTCCAATCTGCCATCATTCCTCACTTTGATTATTGCAGTATCCTTAAAACTGACCTTCCTGCTTTCCTTATCTTCTTATAAATTGCTATCCATGCTGTAACCAGAAGCAAACAAAACTGCACCACAGTACTATTTTGTGGAAACTCTTGAAAAATTCCCATTACAAGATAAAATTTGTACTCCTTCCTGTGGCCTGTGTATAGAGTTGTGCATGACCTAAATTCTACTCATCTTTTATCCTTCCTGCAGGCTCCCTCTGCTTTAGCCGCATTGTCAATTCTTCAAGTGTTCTTGACTAAATTCCTCCTTAGAGCATATGCCCTCTGTTTGGAATGTGCTTTTATCTCTTCTTGCTCCTGCTTATCCTTCACTGCTTTGCTTAAATGCTGTTTTCCCAGAGAGATTGCCACTAACCACTTCCAAAATTAGAGGTACTCAATTTTTCTGGGTTCATATAAGTTACAGAGAATTTTTTTTAAAAGGAAATCTATGTGTTTGTCTATACTTCTCAGAGCCTCAAACATGTTAATGTAAATTATGAACTTGAAGATAGATGTAGAATATTCTGTTTTCCTCCTTTAGGCCATATTCTGTTTTCCTCCTTTAGGCCATAAAATACACAATGTTTATTTGCTTAATGGCTTCTTTTTCCACTGGACCCTGGGCACCATGAAGACACACAACACCTACTTACTAATGTTATACCTTCAGTGCCTAATTTAGTCTCTGGCACTTAATATGATATCCCTGAAAGTTTGCTGAAGGAATGAAGAAATGCCTGTGATTTTGTATGCTTCTGGTCTATCTTTTTATAGTCTGGGGATGCCACAAAATGATTTATTATTATTATTATTATTATT
>NW_004524835.1:2562277-2583167 GCF_000260255.1 Octodon degus | reverse complement strand
GATCCTGAAAGAAGTACCTTTCGCAATGCTGAGCCTGTAAATATAAGAAGAAACCAGAACATATATAGGCAATATTGATTGGAAGGTTTTCATCTTCCTATAATGTTGCTATGTGCACTCTTTCTTCTGATTTTCCTTTATTCCTATGGAACACATTATCATTGATATCAAGTAGGATTATAGGTTTCCTTATGGTTGACAGAATAGAAAAACTAACTGGACTTTATGATACCCAAATAATAACTTAATAGGTCTACTCCATACAGGTGGCCCCAATAGGAGGAGAGAACATAGTATGCAACCCATAGAATCCTTTTCTCCTGATCATTGGATGGGGCAAGCTATCCAGTGTCAACCAGAAAAGAGCCAGCCCCTGGCCAGGGGACCATAATAAATTGGAGATGGAGAAATGCAGAGAAAGGATTGCTCAGGAAAGTCATTGGTGTCAGTTACTTATCAGTTACATCTGAGTGGCAGGATAGATTGGTTGAGTTTCTGTGCTGTATTTTCTGTGCTGTATTTTTTGGCAAGCTGACTTCATCAGAACAGTCTAAAGTCTAGAACTAAGAAGAGGAAGATTCAGCTTAATGAGAAGAGTGAGTGCTTCATCAATGGCTTGGAAATTAAACTGTCTCCATCTAACTAATCAAAGTTAAATGACTGACCTTTTTGGAGGCTGCAGCCCACCAGTAGAATATACACCTATAGGAATGTGCTCTGAGATGCTTAAAATACATGTGACTGGGATTGCATTAGTAAGGCAAATCTCTCCCAAGTATATGTGATTTGTCTCACTCTTCCCCTTTATATGTAATTTTGCACATTTATTTAATGAGAATAAATTTGCCTGATGGAATCTATGGTTTTCAAACTTTCTACGTAGGTAATGGGTTATGATCAACACCCATAATAATCTGCTTTTATAAAAAAGCTATAGGAATAAATTACACAAAACAATATCTTGCTTTACTCAATAACTCTTTTAAAATCTAAGGCTAATTTCCTTGATATAAAAATGAATTTACAGTCAAACATGATAAATGTTTGACTATTCTTTCTTCCTTGTCAAATGATTTCTGACTTTCACCTGTTAAATTATCCTAGTGTCCAATGTCCTTTCTTAAAATGCTTGTACTGGGCAGGCCAGATAGCCCAGTGGATTAAAGTGCCTGTTTAGGCAGGGGCTGGGACTGGGCTTCTATCCATGGTGTGCCTTGCTGGCCCCACCCCTGGGGCGCATTGAGATGGCAACTGAGACTGGACATGGTGGCACACACCTGTAATCCTCAGTGTTTGGGAGGCTGAAAACAGGAGGATCACCAAGAGTCTGAACTATGTAGTGAGACCCTGTAGACCCTATACTAAATACATAAAAAAGAAAATGCTTATACTGAAATATTCCATTAATATGCTTGAGTTTCTCTTGACAGTGAGCCAGTGGTGACCTGAGAGATCATGTGATTATATTACAGTAGAAAAATACACGGAACAATGAACTGACCACATAACTCTATTCTAATATGCCACTTGCCAAACTACTGCAAAAGTCCCTATGGTTAATACTGTACATAGGTAATTTAAAAATCTATGTCTCCTTTCTTTCAATCTGTTTGTCTCCCTGAAGAGGTAACTTGAAAACTGCAATGGATTTTTAATAACATCATACTTCATCATGCTTTCATACCTTCTGTTCCCTTTAGTCATCTAAAAAAAATTTTCTCTTCAGTTTTTGTGTTCATCTCTTTCTCAAAAGTCCCTTGTCCTGGCATTTTCATTAACAACAGCTAGATGAAGTGTTTAATTTATAGGGCTCCCATTTCTTCATTTTTATTACTGTATGTTTTCAGCACATATTGATTATAGTCATTGTCCCCACAGTGAATGTGCATAACACATTTTATTACTATCTAGGCCCCTGTCTCATTCCTTCCCCTACCTCCATCTCTTCATTTATATAAGAAGCTCACTAAGAGGTGGACCTTTATGTCTTTTTGCCAAAATTTGACATTTGCTTTGAGCTCTCTGCCCTGGTAAATAGAATTAGAAAATGTGTCTTGGAATTGTGTCAGATCCTGACATAGCATCCAGAGCATGCTTTGCAGGTGTTTTGCTTAGAACGGTGATGTGAGAAAACATGATTTCAGATTATTTGTAATCGATTAAGTTCCAGGGATAAAGGGGCTTAGAGTCTAGAAAGCAGGAACTCAAGTTTCCTCTTTTGCATAATTTCCCCAACCAAGATTGGTGAATTATAAAATTAGTAAAGGTCTAGGATGTTCACTAGCTTTTCATTAATAAAATTGAAGATCAAAATCAACCATTGTAACTGTGTTCTGCACTGATCTCTGTATATATCACATTTCTAAAAGCAGATACTGTCCTTTGTTACTAAAGGGCCTAGATTCTCTGAAAAACCACCTTCCTTTAATTGTGTTTTTGTGCTAGGTTTTTCTTTTATATTGTCCTCAACAACTTCTGTGATGATTACACTCTGAGATTGCTTTAAAGCTCTGCCATGGTGAATGCTCAATGTCATCTCATTGGTCAAAATAGGTTCATTTATGCTTCAGGATATATGGCCATTTTGGTTCTCCTCCAAAGGCCTTAGCCTATTTATTAGTTGGAATTTTGCTAGCTTGTTGTTAAATGACAGACAAGACAAATGAGTACAACCTCTTGGAAAATTGATAAATTTTAGCAACATTTCTCTCCATTAAGTTTTGACCTTAATAAGACAGCAGGGACCTTCATATAATGAAGTAGTTCATGTATTTTGTTTTAGCTTTATAAACAGAGGAACCCCAAAACCATTTTCTCTCATAACCGAAGTAAATGTATGCATCTGTGCTGAGTCTCTTGAAGGAAATGAGATTTTATGCTGAGTTAAAATAATGTTATGCCTGTGTTCTGAGACCCTGAATTCTGTTTCAAAGTAGGTATGACTGGATAATGGCATGTGCATTTGTTTTTCAGCAGGGGCATGTTTTCAGTCTCCTATAACTAAATGGTGATAACATACTATGCGTTCGTCCAGGCTGAACAAGGAAGTGAATATCAGGTTATCTTAAGTACAATATAGCCCTAGTTTATAGAAATACCTTGTTAAGCAATGCAGCTGGGTCGGAGCAACTGTACAAGTGAGTAATATAACCTTGCTTTCTTGTTGGCATGTTACTGGCTACCACATTACTATCCTGAAGATTTGTTAATATTTCATTCCTTGTAGGAGACTAAGTGTCTCGAATGAGTGACACTTTAGTTCCCGTTTTATGCAAGTGGGACAAATGGCACTTTTGTACATGTATTAGAAAACAACTGGATCCTTTGAAGAATTGGCAAGATTGAGTACATCCTTCTAAAATCTTATTCTTCTGTTTGTGCTCGTCCTCATTCTGTCACTACAATTTAGAACTTGCTAAAACCTGCTCTCTCTGTCTATGCACATCAGGTGTATTTTCAAATGCCCTATCCTAGAGGCCAATGAATTTGAATTTAGATTGATGGTCTTAATTACTTACAGGACGTATATTCTTAAGTCATCTCACCCTTATGCTAAAAGCGCTTGTCAGGTACTAGCCATTGCTCAGGGGTTCTTGCAAAATGGGTCACCTTCATTGAGGAGCATTTTCAGAAAAGTACTGACACACGGTTTTAAATTGGCTGGATTAAAGTGCACAGATGTGTGAGTTTTTCTTTAATACATTTAAACACTCCCTTTCCATAGGATTCATTTTAGTTAAGAGAATCACCTTCTGACAAATATGAACTCCTGTTGTCCTTTTACTGGGGGAAATTTTAGTTTTTGAAATGTTAACTAATCCTTAAAGTATTCAGCCATTTAGGTTTTAGGATTCAAATTTGGGCACTGTTTCCTGATTTAGCACTACCATGATAATATAGCTTCTCCAATATTAGAGCAGTTTCCATATGTCCTAATTAAGTGGTCAGAACTTGGCTTCTGTGGATTGATTATATAATATAGACAGTAATGGCTCATAATGACTCTGAAAGTACTGTCTAGCCAATCTCTCCAAAACTAAAATTGCCTTTGATTTTTAATAGCCCCAACTGTTCTTACTCTGTTGGGGATAGTAAATGTGTTTGCATTGGGGTTAAACCTCATTTGCAGTTCTGTGGAAAAGATGGTACTTCTCTTCATGATTTTTAAAACCCCTGTATAGCCAAAGCAAGCATATTGAGGGCATATCTTTAGCACACTTACCAGGACCTGATTCTTGCAAACCTTTCCCTTCTCCACAGAATTTGAGAATAAGAAACTGGTAAAACACTTCTTTGAAAAGAACTCATTAGTTGGCCTTTATTCTCTTCATGCTATTTTCAATATCTATAGACCTAGCGCTACAACATGCCCCCCAGCACCTAGCATACAAAGGGAACAAGGCTGTTAGCTTGACCATTTGTACTCCTGTGTCACAGTATTATAATAGTAGGGAAGGAGAAAAAGTGAAAGTCATCCACAAGTTTAGTTTTGTTGATTGTTGAGTTGGCTTTCATTTTGTAAGCTATATTGGAGATAGTCATTTTGCTAAAGGGAAAAAAGTAGATGGATTGGGGCCGGGGAGATGGCTCAGTAGAATAAGCGCTTGCCTGACAAGCGCAAGGGCCTGAGTTCAATACCCGGTTCTGCAAAAAAAAAAAAAAAAAAAAAGTAGATGGATAAAGCTTTAGAAAGTAGTTAAACTTTGGAATAAACTCTGATTATGTATCCCCGTTTTGTAAACTAATCATCTCTATTAGCAAGGGCTAGACCATCTATCTTGAAAAGAGTTTGTAACAAATTGACCATATTAAAAATCTTCAGGGCTGGGGAGATAGCTCAGTGGCCTAAGCGTCTGCCCGGCAAGCGCAAGGACCCAGGTTTGATCACTGGTACCACATGCCATGAAGGCCAGCAAAATTGGCATGGTGGTACACACCTGTAATCCTAGCACTAGGGAGGCTGAAACAGGAAGATCATTGAGTCCAAGCTGTGCAGTGAGACTCTATGCCAAATAAATAAATAAAAGATTAAAAAATAATTATACAACAAATTTTTTAAAAAATCTTCAGATTTCTCTTAGTAGACTGTTGTAATGAGCATACTGCAGAGCACTATCTCTTAGCAGCTTGAGCTGGTGCATTGTAAACGCATGGTACCAGTACTCTCCTTGTCACCAAACTGCCCACTGATGTTTGGTTTGGTCTGCTGCATCTTCCATTGCACAACACCTCTATAACCCTCAGTAAGTATATGAGATATTAATAGTTGGACCTCAAGGTCTAGAATGAAATGACTCCTTTGGAAGCCATAGTAGGGGCCATGCAGTTTTTATCACTACCTAATCTTTAGTGCTAATCGGTGAAAAGGCATGACTCTTTCTGCAGTTTCTCTGGAAAGATACTCTTAATTATGAAGAAAATCTGTTATTTTAGTTAAATCAACAAATATGCAAAGTAGAAAATAGAATTTTCTCTAAATTTTATATTGTCTTGCTTTATAGGGAGTTTTGTTTTTCAGTATGCCTGCGAATAATGTTAGTTGAGCAGCCAGAGTCTTCCATTGCGACAAGGATGTACTTGTGTGTGGCTAATGGTCTATATCAGTGATTTTGAACCTTTTAAAGAATGCTCCAACTACAATCCAAAACCCATTTATTTGTCACAAAGTACCAACACTGCAGTGGACATGAATACTAAAGTGTTAGTTTAGAAAAAAAACTCATACATTAATATTTTTTTCCTTTTAAACAAAAACAACACATGTGCCAGAGGTCTGCCACCACTGATCAACATGAAATGAATGTGCATAAGAGAAGGGGAGGACTTTGAGTGGTGGGAATTTGGCCCAGGGACCTTATGATGGTTTCATTGGGTGGCCTAACATTAGAGCCATCGCTTGGGGAGCAGCCAAGCAGTCTAGGGCGCTATGACAGATCAGACATAAGCCACTTTCTCAAAGTAAAGGAACAATATTGCACAGAGGTATTTGAAGGAAAGACAAACAGAAATAATAATAATTAGGGATTGCAGTCTTTCAGGCAAAGTTATTGGTACTTTGAGTTAGTCCTCAACCATAGTCCTATGAAGAAGGTGCATTTATTCAGTAAGGTGTAGCGGTTTTAAGTAAGTTGCCCAGGGTTACAGAGATAATCAAGAAAAAAGATAAATTTCAAATATAACATTTTAATTATGACAATGAAGGAACTATCATCTCTATCTTTACAATGAGAGAAGTTAAATAAATTGCCCATGATTAAACAGCTTGAACACCAAAACTTCAGAAACCAAAGTCTTCTGTTTGTAAAACAACTGTTGTTAATACTTACTTGGGGACCGGGGTGACAGCTTAGTAGAATAAGTGCTTGCCTGGCAATCACAAGGGCCTGAGTTCAATCTCTGGTTCTGCCAACCTCCCCCCAAAATCCCCCCAAAACCCCACTTACTTGGTACTCAAAGAATCAACAACATTGGCATCACTTGGGAATCTGCATACTGTGAGTGACTTGTTCAAAGTTTAAGAAACAATTCCTCCAGTTTATCAGATAAATTGGTATAAGTACCATTAGATTAAAGCAGAACTACATGCCATTTACCCATCTAAGACAGGATAAGCCTGGAATCTGCTGGGGATATGGGTGGCAAGAAACAAGAATATGAATAATTAATCAAATAGTACCAGAGACTTCAGAATTCTAAAATAAAAAAGATGGATTCTATAGGGGGCTGAAGTTCTAAGCAATAACCTTATTACAATGCAGTTCCTAAAGAACTTAAGCATATAGAGAGGCTAGAGCGAGGAACTAAACCACCTAAAGCTCCCATTTATTACCAAAATGCAGAGCGGTTTCTGATTTTTGCAGTGCTACCAGCAGAGAATGTCAAAAGATGGATTTGGCAATACTGTAATTGATTATCAGCTTCTATGTGTGTGGGGAATCAGATTTTGTGACTTTAGGTAAATGTGATGCATGAATCAGTAACCCTTTCTTTGTGTATATCTATATGTAAATCATTTATAAAATAGATTCTGTAGTTAAGTTTCTTGTTGGGTTAGAGCATGCATCACATGCTGCTTTTCAGTAATGATTATTTGTGATAGAATTTATCTTCAGCACTGTGGAAAATATAACCCAAAAGAAATTTGTTAAGTTTAGTGCCCCATACAAGCCAAGATCATTTACCTAAACAACCATATAAGATGGTCTGTATATTACCTGAATTCAGGATACATAAGTTTTAGGTATATGCTACCCTTTAAAAGATAAGAGAGGTAAAAATCTGGAAAACAATTTACTTTGGACTTTAAGTCTCTTTCAGTTCTGCTGTTTCAGTTTTTATTCTTCATGGTTCAATGAACTAGTTTATGACTTAAAGTGGGTCACTGAACTGGGATTTCTTGCAATTTGAGGAAGAAAATAGTAAAATAAAGGGAAGTTTTGTTATTTTCGTACAAGCTTTCCTAAACCACATTTTACAGGACACACGGTGTGCGTTACCTCTGTGACTTGATACATTCATCTGACCCGCCCACCACTCCTTCCTCTATTGAGCCAGTATTGTCCAGTCACTATGTCAGGACTAAGGATGCAATAGTGGAAACCTTTGCATAGTTTCTGCTCATGTGGAGCATATAGAGTAGTGGGAGTCGCACCCAAGTTAACTAGGCAGTTACCTGTTATGTGTGATAAACAGCTGGGGTAACTGAATTCTAGGATGTTATGGAATCATGGTAAAATTTGTCTGTCTCAAACCAGCTGCAACTCATAGACAGAAATTGTACTAATGATCTATTGGTATATAAAAAATAAGTACATAAAAATTCATGTTTGAAACCATATGCACTTTTTATTTCATAGTTTCTGTGGGTCCGGAACCTAATTATGACTTAGCTGGATCCACTGCTTCAGAAATTCTCACTGGCCTAACTGTGGAATGATCTACTACTAAGCTCAGGCACATGCTTGTTTACAGGACTTAGTTTTGCTAGGGTTGTTGGACTTTAGCTATCTGTTTCTTGCTGGTTTTTGGCCACGGCCAGGCTTATCTTCGAATTCTTGCCACATGGAGTTTTCCATAGGCCAGTTTATGACAAAATATCTGGCTTTATCAAAGTGAGAAAGTGAGGGAGAGAAAAATGTTAGAAAGATAGATGTCATAGATAGATGTCTGGATTGCAGTAGACAAATATATTTGTTATAAATTATTCATTACAACATGAATAACCTTGAATAAGCCATCACAACCAAAAGAATCTAATTAAAACTGTTGTCTGAGGAAAAAAAGGCCTACTAGAAATATCAGACATCATGAAAATTGGAATTACATTTGTACTTGTTCAAATAACTTTGCTTTTGTAAACTAATCCAGAAATGACACCTCATCAGTTTTGCCATATACTGCTCCTTAGAACAAGGCCTTGTGTCCAGCTGTATTCAAAGGGAGTAGCTGACACTCAAAGAAAACAGGAAAATATTTTGATGTGAATTTCACAGCACAGGGGTAATTTTTGAAGTTGCTTACTACAGAAATATCCTCCTACATAAAGATATGAATTTGAGCTCGTGGAGAAGATCCAATGTACTATTCTTGGTCTTGTTCTTACACAAGCTCAGTTTGTCAGCAGGCTCCTGTTCCTCCAGTTCAGAGTCTATTGTGATAGAATTAACCAGAATTGACAAAAAAAAGTATTAAGTCCCCTCTCTCTTTTGCCATCTCAGGAATAAGGATTGGGAGGGTCAGGAAAAAGCTTTCATAAAGCAAAGTTATTTGAACAAGTACAAATGTAATTCCAATTTTCATGATGTCTGATATTTCTAGTAGGCCTTTTTTTCCTCAGACAACAGTTTTAATTAGATTCTTTTGGTTGTGATGGCTTATTCAAGGTTATTCATGTTGTAATGAATAATTTATAACAAATATATTTGTCTACTGCAATCCAGAAAAATTTGAAAACTACCTCTCAGGAAAAGAGGTCTATTATTCAGGTTAGACTGCCATAAAAAAGCCTGAAATTGAATGGCCTAAGTTAAATGAGTCTTGTTTGCATGCTCTTCTGTTTCTCTCTCTCTCTCTCTCTCTCTCTCTCTCTCTCTCTCTCTCTCTCTCTCTCTCGTTCCCCCCCCCTTACTCACTTTTATTCTCAGTACCCTCCTCTGCCTTCCTTACTTGCCTCTCTCTTCACAGTGTAGCTGGTCCAGGCTGGTGGGGCACTTGTGCTCTGTGAGATAATTCATGTATTTGTGCATCTTCTGTTTTTATTCTGCTGTCTAGAAAACAATTTGATAAAGTATGGCTGACTAATCAAATCTGGCCTGCTGTTTGCTTTTGTAAGTAAAGTCTTATTTGAACCCAACCATGGCCATTTATTCAGTTATTATTTCTATCTGCTTCAGCATTACAACAGTAGAACTAAGTAGCTACAACAGAAACCTTGTAGCTAACAGTGATTTACCATCTAGCACTTTATAGAGAAATTTGTCAGTCCTACTCTAGGGCATGGCCCTGTTTGTATGGTTATTGCAATGTTTTAATTCTAGATTATAGGAAGAAGAAAGAGCAAGAGATCAAAGAAAAAGACTTTATCTTAAGAGATGAGAAAATTATGTGCATCATTTTTGTTTATAAGCTACTGGGGAGAATTTAGTCATGTGGTCATACCTGGCTGTATGCACGGCTGGAAAATATTTGCTTTCTGTTAACATATTACCAATGGCAAAAGGATAATGGATATTTAATATATTGATATTAGTTCCATTTTTCAGTCAAATAATCTAAGTCACAGAGAGGTGAATTAGCTTCCTTAAATCCATGAAGTTGGTAAGAATTATTTTTTGATAAACAAAATTATAATATGTGAGGTAATACACATTTTTGTTATTTACATTTAATCATTTATATATATATATATATCACAATATACAAATAGAAACAATTATGATATAATTTTATCAATTAATTTAAAATAAATAAACTTTAAAATGAAAATACAGAATAGTTGAACTGGCAAAAATAAAATTTAGTAATAGAATTGGGCTCTACAGACATTAAAACTAGACATTTATTCAGAATTCAAGGTAGTTTGAGAGACCTAAATATCAGGATAACTGATTTTTTTCAGCAGATGTGCATTCTTTCATCTTGAAAACTGGCTTTCTGATATTATACTTCAGTATAGATTTTCTCTGACTGTCCCATTTTATGCTTCTCCATGTATTTTTTTTGCAATTTTCTCAACTGCTATTTCCTCATGACTCTAGTTTTACTGCATGACATTTTTGATTTATCTCTTCAATCTCACTCCTCAAGGTTCTCTTTGTTCATTGCCTTACTTTCACACTAAGATCCTGTGCACATTTCTAAAACAGAACTGTTTATCATTAGTATCTGGCCACTTTTGCTATGGCTCCTATGAGGTCAGAAATTACCCTTGTTTGTGGAATCAGTGACTGGAGGGTAGGTTCACTTCATGTAGAGAATACAGCTTTCTGGGGCTTTCCCTTGAACAGAGAGTAGAGATAGGTGGATGAGAGGCCTACTGTAGGACTATGTCATAGAAGCTGCAGTCTCTCAAGCACCTAATGCTTCCACAGACTACTATGTGAACCTTTTTAATCTGTCCTAAGTAAAGCTTATTGTTCTGTTCTCATGTATGAGTAAATCAAGTATCAATTCTTGCCATTATTTTTTTTCAAGAAAGCAGTTTTTTAACATATGAGATTTTTCTTAGTGCAGATAGTTGTGGAAATTACAATTTGCTGATGAACACGAACATAGTGATGGCTTTAGCTGTAATGGACTGAGTAGAAACTCTGCCTTTCTCAGGAGTCTAAAAATGTTTGGACTATAACTTCTCAGTTCACTGTGCTCATCTTACCTCCTTCTATATCAGCAAGTTTTACCTCATAATTTTTTCCATTATAGAACCGCACGTGTGGTATATGACAGACAACATGCTGAAAGCTCTATGTACATTTATTTAATTTTCACATTAATGCCAAAAAAGAATCAATCTTAACTCCATTTTACAGTTGAAAAAACTAAGGTACAGAATAGTTAAGTGGTTCCCCCAAGTCTTAGAGCTATTGAAGTAGTAAAGCCAGGATTTAAGCTCCCCGAGGCAGATATTTCACCCCAAAATGTCCTAAGGCACTTGAGTATTGCATACCCTGAGATCTCCAATAACAGGTTGTAATCGTTTTTATGCCTTTTATCCTAGTCAGTTGCTTTTAAGAATGTTCCAAGGGCTCTGCACTTGCCATCTCTAATAACTTTGGGACAAATTTCAGATTCTATTAAGAAAACTATGTTATTTTTTTTTTTTTTTGACAGAACCAGGAATTGAACTCAGGCCCTTGCGCCTGCCAGGGAAGCGCTTATTCCACTGAGCCATCTCCCTGGCCCTTAAAAATTTTTTGATGAGAATTTTCATGATGAGTTTTGAATTTTCCTATGGAGCAGCAGAGGTACTTTGGATGAAAAATGTACTTCTACATTTGTCTAAATAAATATTTACTGTATGAAATAAACAGCACATATTATCTTGATAAATTCTGAGGGTTGATTTTTTTTGAGACAGGGTCTCTCTATGCAGTTCAGGCTGGCATTGTGCCCACTTTTGTAGCCCCTAGGCTGGTCTTGAACTCATAGAGATCCTCCTGGCTCAACTTACCCAGTGCAGAGATTACAAGTGTGTGCCACCACTTCTGGTTCTGGGCCCCTCTGTGGGTGCCCACATGTGGGGCCGAGATGGCATTCCCAGGGCATCCAGGACTGAGACCAAATGGTATATGGGACCAGGGATTGAACTTTGGTCCTTGTGCTTACCAGGTAGGTGCTTATGCTTCTGAAGTATCTCTCCAGCCCCTGAGGGTTGACTATTTTTTTTTTTTTGCAGAGTTGATACAAGTAGTCTAAGTTAATGATGTTCTTTGCATAACATGGATTTTGAATTGTTTTTAAGTGTATAAGGTTTTATAGAAAGTATGTAATATTATATCAATATAAAACCAATGTAGTTTTATACATGGCCCTTACTAGGATACTACTGACGAAATTTTTTAGCAAATATCTGGGTTATAAATGTACCAATTTCCTGCAAAATTTGAATGTACTCCATCTTTCTATTTACCCTCTCATTATTCTGCTTCTCTCTTTAAATTGTGTCCAACACCTCCCTTAACATACAGCTGAAAATATGTCTTCAGGAATCCAGTTCCTGTTACCTACATGTAACCAGTGGTGACAAACCAGCACATGTGCTGCAGTGCACAGGCAACGCCCTCTGTATTGGAACACGTGCCAGGTCACTCCAGGCAAATTTTCACAAATTATTGGCATGCATATAACATCAAAGGCCACATTAACTGTACAAAACCATACCATATACAGACTTCTACCTTTTAATAAAAAGCTGTTTGTGTCATTGAAAGCTCTGTTATTGTGCTTTTCTGTAAGACAAAAATGTTACTGTATGCATTGTTTTTTCTAAACTAAAACCTCAATATTCAGATTTAATTGCAGGATTGGCACTTTGTAATAAATAAGTTGGTTGGGGGTTGCTGTTTGGGCATTAGTTTCTAAAGGTTTTTCATGTGGTCTAGTCCATCTTTCCTTCCCTCTGTTTCCTTAGCTCCTGGGGAACAATTCATACAGGCATTTGTTTTTGCTGACATATATTCTTACCTTGTTTTGAGTCACTTCTTATATGTTTGTTTTGTTATATTAAGTAGCCTGGATTGTCTCCTTGATACCAGAAAGGACCTTTGCAAACAGAAAATGAGCACTAAACACTGTTGGCTCACTGTCCTCACCACAAACATCTGCTTGTTTGAGATCAATACTTTTAGAATTCCCACTGAAAATAGATTTCTGTAATCACAAAGACATACCAGGAATAAAGCAAAGAAAGCACTTTCACAGTGAAAAACATAAAATAAAACTTGAGTAAAATAAAACAAAACAAAACACTATTTGATTACTTCAGACTGGTTAAGGTTCCTCTATAATATTTTGCAAATAAAGTATAAAGTCCTTGTACACATTCATTTCTTCAGAAGAATATATGGAGATTTGAATGCATTTAATTTTCACTTATAGTTGCCATATAGCTTTGCAGAAGCTGCCAATGGACCTACCTACTTCTGTGGTCAGCTGAAGCAGTAACCAAGAAAGTAGTCTATATATGGGTGGGCATCTTCTCTCTTATTGATAGTCCTTTACTCTGAAGTTTGTGTGATCTTCTGTTCATCAGCAAAAATCTGCAGGAGAGTTTGTCTGTATAATACACAATGCAAGGTCTTGGCAATAAAGCAAGGGAATTATGAGTTGGTTCTTTGAACTCATAAATTATGAAGGAATGTTACAGGCTTGATTTTGGTATGATGGAGAAGTACTTTAGTGAAGTGAAATTTATAAGAATTTATTAGAGAACATGTGGTCATGTATGTGTCAAATCCAGAAGCTTTGGGAGAAATGTTCTGGTGGTCTAGTTTTATGCCATCCCTGATCTCCAGCTACACCCAAAGAATTAGCCTTTTTCTAATTCTAAAAATATTGACTAACCTATGAATGGCCTAAAGGGTCTACTTTGCTCGGGCTCATTTTCATTCCCTTAATATTGGCTTGTACTCAGTATCCAATGGTATCCTTCAAGCATGAAGGAACATCAATCGATCTGCCATCAGGGCACAAGTTCATACAATGTATGTACTATGAGCTGAGCTTTTGGAGCTTACTGTTTCTTGCCTTATTTATTTTATTTACTTATTTATTTGTTTATTTTTACTTTAAAGAGAAGGAAATAAAAATAGTTTCAAAATAGGCTATTATGAGAGTTACAAAAATTAATACATTTCATATTGTTGTCTTCTTAGTAGTTATTAGGAGTACATGATAAAGGCATGATACCTTGTCCAAACGATATTAGCACAAATCTTTCTTTCCAACTTATTTCTTTCATAACCAATACAATGCCATTCCTGGTCCTGTGCCTCTAGTAATTTTTGTGTTCCTTCTACCAAAGAATATGTTCAATTTTATTTGGGAAAATAGCTTTTTATGCAACTAGTAATAATATGTTCAGTATTTTATATGGCTGTTTTACTGAATAGACTCTAGAATATGTCTTATCCTCCTCTGTCTCACTAACACTTAGCAAAAGTAAATGCTTTATCAATTAGCCTGAATTGTGGCCCAGGACTAAGGTGAAGCTAACTGCAATAATCAAAGTAAGTAAGCGTTAAGTAATATTGAACACTTACTATGTACCAAAAATTGTATTGGATATTAAATAAGTTTGGATCACTTGATGAGGAAGTCAGAGTGACTTCAAGTTCCTGGGTATAATGTAGATTCCTTTTAGGATGGACTTTAATCAAAATTATCCCAGAAGTCTTGGAAATTATGAGTGATTTTAGGACATTGTATCTTTTCTCTGTTATACTTCCTGGTGTCAAGGGTTTTGATCAGTAAGGATAGATAAGTAGTATTTCTGGAAGAGTGAATATCACTTATGAAGTGTGACAGTAGGAGGGGGATAGGCATAATCAGAAAGTGCAGAAGTGGCCAGTGCTGCTGGAGAGCACAGTGACTGACAGATATACTTCATGGGTCAGGGCTGTGGGTTGTTAGCTAATGCAGAGCCTCCACAGAACTTCAGGTGAGTGTGGTGTGTGGAAGTGTCATGAATGAAGAAATAATAATAGATAGGAGACACTTTTCTTGCTTTCAGTGAGGTAAGCCCTGGAAGATATTTCAGATAACTCCTCTGTCGAATTCCTTGCTGTACTGGATTATGTCATAAAAAATTTGAGAGTACAGTTACAACCTGAATGATACTGAGAATATGTTCCCAGTGAACAAAGAATCAATGAAACATTGAGGAGTACAGACTTTGGGTCAAGTTTATACAGAGAAACCTATAGACAGATATAGATGTAGATATAGGACTTAATAAATGAGATTATTTACATTCAGTATATCTAATAGAATTAGAAAGTGTGTTGGAACCTTTAGTCACTAATTACAACTTAATGAAAATACAATGTAATTTTCATTTGCACCTCTTTCCTTTTATGTCTATGACTTGCATAGCAGTTCTTTTATCTAATGGTTAATTGTCTGACTCTTTTGTTAGAATGTAATACGATAACCTAAGATTTGAAGAAAATGATTCTTAAAAGGTTTTTCAAGACCTGTGGATCCCAGACATCTGGACCTTCTTACCTTTTCTAGAGAGATGGGGGGAAGGTCCCAGGATTTTGTAGCTTTTTTCACAGGAGCAATGGAATTAGAGGAGCTGTATTGGATGTGACAGGTAAAGGGAATGCACTAGTAGTTACTGAATGCCTGCTGTGAATGAAGGATTTTATTTTCATTGTCTCTGTTCAGTGGCACAATAAGCAGTTGAGCTTGGTACCATTCATTATCATTGTAAGCGTAAAGTGATTGAGACTCAGTGAAATTATGAACAGGAAATTTAACACTGCATAATTCTGGGTATCTATAAAGTTGTGTTCTGCCAGTTTCCCCTTCAACTGCTTCAGAGTTTTCCTAATAGCTAGCTTGTCCATGCCTCTCATATTTTTATGAGGATATGACTTCTCAATTTAGAAGTCAGGGCCCATCAGTGAGGAAAGCCCCAATATGTACATTTTCGTGCCCACTAGCTTTTCTAGTTGTAGGATATAGCCACCTTATGACCTGAATGCACTTAAGGTTAGTTTGCATACACCAACCCACACTGTCTACCTTGCTGCCTGATATCCCATGATTTCATCCTGTATTCTGATCCAGCTTCAGAAATTGACCTCCAGTAGTATTTATATACCACTGAGTATTATTCTGCCTTAAAGAAAGATAAATGTGAGGCAATTGTAGGTAAATCAAGATGATAATGTTAATAAAATAAGTCAGACACACAAGATTATACACTTCATGATTTCTCTTACAGGAGAAACTTAAAATATATGTGGTACCTTGGTTCATGAATGTAATTCTTTTCCTCACAATTTTGTTGCAAACTTAATTGGATGAGAACCAAATCCAATTCACTGGTTAGGTTCATTGTCAACATTATGGGGAGGGGCCAGGGAGTGCTTGCCTGGCAAGCACAAAGGCCTGAGTTCAATCCCCGCTTCCGCAAAAAAAAAAAAAAAAAAAAAAATTATGGGGAAATTTGGTTTGGTTCTTGTGCAATTTGGTTTGCAACCAGTTTTGTGGATAGAAGTTCATGAACTGAGATATTATATATAACATAAAATACATATAAATATGTACACAGATAAAGAACAAAATAAGTGATAGATATTTAGAAAAATAGGGAGTAGGGAAAAATTGGAATAGTTTCCCAAATTACCATTATTTGGAAAATATCTTAAAGTATACATATACTAATTTGTTTAATTTTTACTACTAGCTCCTCTTAGTTGTGCTGCTGTGTTTCTTCTCATAGAGAATCTTGGTTTATGTCTTACTCTTGAGTGACTACTAAGATGATGATATATAGTGTATTAACTATTGTGCTCTTATTCAGTTGTGAAATTTTGATTTTTTTCAATAAAAATAAGAAAAAAGGAAATAATTGCACATTAGGTACCCAAACTGACATATTTTGGTCATTTCTCCTGCAGCCTGAGCCTCAGGTAGATTGGAAGAAATTGGGACATTGGTTTTCAGTATGGATGCTTAAGGGATGTCCAGGCTTTGGCAGCCTAAGATCAGAATAAAAAAGGCAATGGGTGCATGGGGATATAGAGAGGGAGTTCCATGAAGATTAAGAGTTCTTTAAGAGCATGGACTAGGTCTTTCTTTTAGCACCTAGTTTGATGACTTCTGTGTGCTTTTTAACTTTATTAAACATTTCTATTTGAAATTCTAAAAAATACTTAGTTTCTGTTAATAGGTGTCTTTTACAGTAATTCAGGCTATGAGAAGAAAGTTAAAAGTGAACGATCCTTTGGGAAAACAAGAATGAATAAGACATAGGAATACCCATAATAATGTTACAGGGCCTAGATGTCAGCTGTTACTCTGCCATTGGCTGTCTCTATGCTCATGGATATCTCACTTGGCTATTCTGTGCCCCCTACTTAATCTGAAAAACTAGAGTCAAATTTTTCTAAACTAATTTTCATCATGTAAGTTTAGTATTTTATGCACATAATAACAATATTTAATATTTATGTAGCTCCTGACAATCAAAATGCATTGATTTGAATTTATTGAAACTACCACAATGTTGTTAGAAATATTTTAAACTTTGGTTTTACTGTTGAAACCAAAGCTCAGGATAAGGCTTTTTGACTCAACTCCATAGGAATTACGTGTATATAAATAATGCTTCAAAAGTGCATGAAAAGTCATCTTTTCCCTGCAGTATTCAAGCATATTTCTTTCATTCCTATTAATTTACTCAGCAAACTTGTTTATAAGTTCAAAGCCAGCTGAATTTGACTTAGGATTTTCACATTTTTAAACACTTAATGAATAAAACTTGCCTTTATTCTTCTGGAGTGAGGCTCAGCTTTTTAGTGGAGGTAAGGCCTATATGCTGCTTCAAGTTTATACAGATTATGAGGAAATGCACATTTTAGCTGAGCTAGAAATGGGATTTATGTGTTAATTAAACTCTATTTCAGCTAATGATATAAAATACATCTGCTTTGATATAACAGAAGGTATTTGTGTGCTACTTTTTAATAATTTATTAGAAGAGCATGATGCTAAATTTTATACATTTTAGTAACTACCTCAGGTATTGCTAGCAGGACTATTTTTGGTATAATTAATACACAGATTCGTATTAATGCACATTTGCTTTAATGTAGATTTATGTATATATATATATATATATATATCAATACAGATACATTATGAGCAAAAAGCTGCACATATACCTATTTAGAATATTTGGTATTCTTTTCATGAAAAATGGTTTAATATGCCCAATGACAAAATATCAAATTGACTACTGCGCTTTTTAACATATGACAAATCATATTCCCTTACCACTCTGCTCCCTTGGGAGTATATCTTCAATTGTATTCTCTTTCCCCAGGGCATGACAAACTGGGATGTGTTTTCAAAATTTAACATAGTAGGAAGAGACTTTGGCAGATATTACTGAACCTGTCACATTTAACTGCTCATAAATTCAATTAGTTGGGGGAAAAGCAGCTCTTGAGAATATATCAAAATTCAATTAGTCAGCAAATTGGGGTTGTTAGCCTACTCTTTAGAGTAACCTATCAAAAGGAAAAGGTACTTGACATCTACAATCAACTAATTAAATGCATTAAGTCTTGATGGGATAGATTTTAAAAAAATTCATCACCATTTCAAATGCATTTGGCCAGAAAACATGGCCAAAAAGTCTTTCAGCAGTATTATATAATTAAGTGTACAAATAGAATAACAAATTACAGTATAAGCAGAAGGTGTTTGCTTGTTACTTTTTTATAATTTATTAGAAGAGCTAGATGCTAAATGTTATGCATTTTAATAACTACATGAGGTATTGCTAGCATGACTATTTTTGTATAATATCTCACTATTAAAATCTTATTGATCACAAATGAATATATTTTTAAATGCATATAAATATAACTGGATGGAATACCTATACGAAGACATGACTACAGAACTGTGTAATTTTATCAATATCTTACTTTAAACCACAAAATTAATTTCCTGAACCAATTATGAATTCTAAAAATCCTGTAGGTATTGGCATCTCAATTTTTGCATTGTTAGAGTTTGTATCTAGATGTTCCCTTAAAGCCTCCTGTCATCATGGAAGGTAGGCTTTGCAGAAGAGGCTGAATATGGAGTTTGTGATTGATTCATACGCCAATGTTGAGATTAAGGATGTGAGTGCCACAGCTATCCCTAGGGCAAGTAGCCTGCGTACAGTATAAGAGATAGAAAGAGGTTTGTTCCTGTCCCCTCTTGTTGCTTTTGCTATCTTCCACCACCATGAAGTTTGGAGCCATGCCTAAGAGCCAGCCCATTATGGACTGAAACCTCTACAAACTGTGAGCTAAATAAAACTTTCCTCCTTTAACTGGTTGGCTATTTTGTCTCAGCAACGAGAAATATGAAATTCAGACATGTATTTTTTTGTTCAGAATTTTGTTTTTATTTTATTTTATTTTCTACTTATTGAGTGCATATCATGTGTTAAGCACTAAGGAAATTCATTTATTTATTTATTTTATTAATTTTCCATTTATTTATTAATTTTCCATAATTTTATTGACAGACAAATAGCAATGAGACAGTTTCAAATCAAATTGGTAGGACAGTTTCAATAATTAACACATTGCATACTCTGTTCCTAGTGGTTATTTGCTGTACAAGATGCGGACATGATATCCTATTTACAGACACTATTAGAACAAATCCCTCTACTCATTAAGAGAATGTAACTATATATCTATCCTAATCATTTTGAATACACAGATACCAAATGGACATTCATCTGTATCCCCTTTTTTGTTAAGTTCCATTATTTGAATATTATAGGTGTGTTAACTCAGCAAAATATTCTAAAAGAGTTCAGAGGTCCATAATAGTATTGGATCTTCCATTTCACTGGCAATGTCAGAAATTGTTGACCTGAGTCCCCTACAGCTCAACATAACACCATGGCTTTACTTCTTGTACTTCGTTTTTATACTTTTCTGCTGGATGGTTAATACCAAGATAAAGCAAGACTTATGCAACAAGAGTTGTAGCTTTTGGATCTGATAAGGTCAGTGAAATCCCCTCAGGATTTATCCTGAGATCCTGTACCTCAGATTGTAGATCCTTTGTCAGTGTCAGGCATGTGGATGAGTCACGGCCATTGCTTGGCCAATGTGCTCTCTGTGAAAGCCTGAGAGACTGTTTTCTCTCCATGTGACCCTCCTTAGGCACACTCTACATCATTGATCACTTTCCTCTTTGGCCCCATAATTTCCTTGATCAGAAAATTTAGGACACTACCGAGTTACATGATGTTACAGTACAAATTCTCATATGTCTTGAGTCTTAATTGACCTTGGAAGGCTAGGGCCAAAATGTTGGCTTTCCAAAAGCCCTCCTTTTTCTCTAATTTTGGTCTGCAAACTTAGGTTGTTAGCCCTCCAGAAGAGAAGCTTTTAGTGAAAACAAATAGCAGAAATAAAAAAAAAAACAGAGTAATAAGGGACAGTGCACATGATACAGAGTTTCAAAACAGGATCAAAAATTTAACAATTGTTATTAAATTACATATTTTATTGTCAAATCTATTCTGATTAATAGATATAGGCATGCAAAATTGGTCAAATAATGAAACATTAATGCTTTCAATATTTTTTTTTTCTTGTCAGACATGTATTTGGATCAGTATAATTATGTGTCAGGTGGGGTAGAATCTCATTCCTGGATGTGCTTATATTCTCTCTGAACAATATCCAAAGCCAAATAGCCTGATCTAATATTTATTCTTGTCTGGATTTCTGGCTATAGGATTTCCTTCCTTTGAGCATAGTACATTTTTTAATTGCCTGCCCAGAAATAGGCCTATCTATCCCTAGTCCTGAGAGTAATTCTTCATGGTAGGGGTCTGAAAAGATTTTCTAAACAAAAAAAAATAGTGAATGAGTTTATAAACCATTGGTCTCTATTAAACCTACTCAGTTGTGAGAGTGTAACATAAAATCAGTAGTGCCACAGTATAACAAATGGACTAGCAGTGTTACAATGCACTGTTATTTATGAACACTGAAATTTGAATTTTATATAACTTTCACACGTGAGATTCTTTTCATTTCTATTTTAGTTAATTATAAAATGTGAAAAGAAATTCTTAGCTCATGGGATATAAATTCAAAAGATAAAACAGATACTGTGAGTGGGAAAGAAACTG
>NW_004524835.1:2548409-2561165 GCF_000260255.1 Octodon degus | reverse complement strand
TTATGGTGGAACCAGGGATTGAACTCAGGCCCTTGTGCTTGAAAGGCAAGTACTTATTCTACTGAGCTATCTCCCAGCCCCTTCCTTATCATTTCTAATTTTTTTTTTTACTATTTTTGTTCCCTTTAAAAAATTGGGCCTGCCAAATAGCTCAGCGAAGTAAAGGTGCTAGGGCTTAAGCTTTATAGGTTAAAGAGGGGAAAAAAACACTAAAATATAATCAAACACAAGGACACAACATAGGAAGGCAGAATTTAATTAAAGAGGTTTCCCAAATAATGAGATTTCTCTACTGTGATCTTCAAGCGACAGTTAAAAAACCTTAGATATATGAGACAACAAGTGACAAGATGCCTCCCAAATTTCCTTTTAAGTTTCAAAAAGCTGATCTCACAGATACTTAGGAAGCTATAAGCAAAAACACAAAAATCAAATGTTCAAAGTACTTAAAGAGATAAAAATACATAAAATGTTTAATTTGTTCAAATGGGACACAATTAAGCAGATAAATGATTTTACCAATGAAAGTTTTGATGAACTTAAAGAAGAAAAAACCACTAAGCTAATTGAGCTAAGTAAGACAGTACAAGACATGAATAGCCACTTTAGAAAAGAATTAGTACAAAAAGAAAGTGGAGACTGATGATACAAAAAAAAAAATCAGTGGGGGGCTGGCCAAATAGCTCAGCGGATTAAAGCACCCACTTAGGCAGATGGAGGTGCTGGGAGTTCGATCCCTGAGGCTGCCATGTGCACCCCACTCTGGGGCATGCTGAGAGGATGATTGAGACTGAGTGTGGTATCTCCCGCTCTTAATCCCAGCATGTGGGAGGCTGCAAACAGGAGGATCACTCCGAGTCCAATCTATGCAGTGAAACCCTGTAGACCTTGTCCTACAATAAAAAAAATAATGGAGAGCATGGATATTAGACAATGTGAAGACAAAGTTTAAGATAGAGAAAATAAGGTGGATGTATTAGATGATAAACTCCATGATACCTTAAAAATGACAAGAAACTACGCAAACTGGATCCTACAAATATTAGCTGACTCAGAAAAGCTGATCACAGCATTATAGGAATAAAGAAAAAATTAGACAGTAATTCAAAATGCATAGACACTTTCTTCACTGAAATTATATCAGAAATTCTTCAAATTCTAAGGAAAGAATTCAGTATTCAAGTATAATAGGCATCTAGAACCCCACATTGTAACAACCAGGAAAATATCTATTTGCAATTCATCCTAATCAAGTTTACTAAAATTCAACAAGAGAGAATACTAAAGGCTCTTAGAGGGAAAAGCAAGTAACCTATTTAGGCAAACCCATCAGAATAACTGTGATTTCTGAACACAATTTTTTAAAATCATCTCCAATTTTATTTTTCAGAGGTAATCATTAGTAACATTGAGGGCACAAATATTAAAAGTCAGGAGAACTTGGAGTGAAATTTTTCAACCCCAAAAAGAAAACAATTGTCAAGTCTAACTTTTATAACTTGAAAATTTAGCCTTGAAATTTGACAGAGCCTTTCCATAAGAAATGTCAACCCACAGAGTGGGAAAAAATTTCGCCAGCTGTTCTTTTTTATTTATTTTTAATAATTTTACTGAGAAACAAATAGAAATGAGACAGTTTCAAAACCAATTATTATGACAGTTTCAATAATTAATACATTGCATATTGTTGTTTTAATGGTTATTCATTTTACGAGATGGAGACAAGATATCCTGTCCACAATTAGTATTAGAACAAATCTTTATATTCATTAAATTGAAAAAATGTAGCTATATATCTATCCTAATTATTTTGAATATATAGATCCAAAATGGTCGTTCATTTGTATCCCCTTTTATTGTTTAGTTTAGTCAGAGAAGGGTATTCCATTGTCACTTAAATATTGTAGGTATGTGAATTCCACAAGATATTCCAATATAGTCCAGTAGTCCATAAAAGTAGTGGGTTTTCCTAAGACTGGCAATGTCAGAAGTTGTTGACTTGAGTCTTTTACAGCTCAGCATGTTAATATGGCTTTACTTTTTATACTTCATTTTTATGCTTTTCTGCTGGATGGTTAAGACCAAGATAAAGCAAGACCTATATAACAAGAAATGTAACTTTTGTATCTGATAAGGTCAGTCAACTCCCCTCAGGATGTATCCTGAGACCCTGTACCTCAGATTGTAGATCCTTTGTCAGTGTCAGCCATGGGGATGAGTCACGGCCATTGCTTGGCCAATGTGCTCTCTGTGAAAGCCTGAGAAAATATTCTCTCTCCATGTGACTCTCCTTAGGCACACTCTACTTCATTGATCACGTTCCTCTGTGGCCTCATAATCTCCTTGATCAGAAAAATTGGGACACAACTGAGCTACATGATGTTACAGTACAGGTTCTCTTATGTCCTGAGTCTTCAATGACCTTGAAAGGTTAGGGCCAAAATGTTGGCTGTCCTTGCAGCATTTCTTTTTCTCTACATTTTGGTCTGCAAACTTAGGTTGTTAACCCTCCAGAAGAGAAGCTGATGTTCTTTTGACAAAGGATTAGTACCTAGAACATGTAAAGAATTGAAAAAAATCAAGCACTCTAAATTCAAAGACCTAATCCAAAAATGGAAGGTAGATAATTCTCAGAAGAAGTACAAAAGACAAATAAATATATGGAAAAATGTTCAGTACCAATGCTCCTTTGAAAAATTCAAATTAAGTCAATGCTGAGATTCAATCTTACTCTAAAAAGAATGTCCATTATCAAAAAACCAACTGATAACAAATGCTGGCAAGGCTGTGGGGGAAAAGGAACACTTCTTCACTGTTGGAGGGAGTGGAAGCTGGTAAAACTACTGTGGAAATGTATAAAGACTCATAAAAAACTAGAGGTCCTATTTGACCCAGCTACTCCCTTTATGGGTATCTTCACAGAAGAAGGATCACATCACAGCAATATATGCATACCCATGTTGTAACAGCACAGTTTGTAATAACTAAATCATGGAAGCAACCCAACATGCTATCAACTTATGATGAATATAAAAGATATGGGTTTTTAAAAAATATAATATAGTACAACTCAGCCATAAAAAAGGATAAACTTGAGACATTTATAGTTAAAAAGATAGAATGTGAGACTATAATCATAAATGAAATAAATTAGACAGATATATGTAGACATTGCATTATATCCCTGGTGTGAGAAACTTAAAACATAAATAAGAACCAAAATGTACAATATATATTGTGAAATAGGAAGAAACTGTTTGAAAGAAAAAGGGAACCATGGAGGGGAAATTGAGAAGAAAGGAAGGGAAAGAAAAATGAGAACTCCAATAGCCCACTTTCACAACTTGATAGGTAAATCAGATCAAAACAAGAACAATGAAACTTCAGACTTCAACCACACCATTGAACAAGTGCACTTAACTAGTATATGTTTTATCCAACAACAATAATGTAACACACATTTTTCTTAATAGTACATGGAACATTTTCCAAAATAGACTGTATTTTAGATTATAAATCATTCTTAACTAAATGCAAAAGAATTTAAATAATTCACTGTATACTATCAGCTCATAACAGAATGTGGTAGAAATTAAAATTAAAAAGCCAAAGAAACTATGCAAGCACATGGAGATTAGATATTATGATACTGAATAAACAAGGTTCACAGAAGAAATAAAAACACTCCTGGAACCAAATGAACATGGAAGCCCAATATATCAAAACCTGAAATAAGTTCTACGTGGGATTTTTGTAGCTGTACTTGCACATGTGAAAAGAATAGAGTGAGTCCAATAAATAATCACACAATGTATCTCAAGGTCCTACAAAGACAATTACAATCCATACCTGAATCTTAAAGGAGAAATTGTAAAAACAGAAGAAATTAAGGAAATTGACACTAAAAATCAATACCAAGGATCAGTAAATCAAGTATCTTTGAAAGAATGAAAGAGATCTTGAAATGGGGTAGACAGGAAACAGAGGAAGGGAAAAGAAGTGACAAGTATCAAGATGTGAAAAATACATATATTTCAATGAATATTGATTATGTATTACAAGCATACACTAATAAAAAGGGGTTCCCATTTTTATTAGTGTGAATAGTTACTGATTACTATCATGTGGTACAAGAGGTAAATAGGAGGCATGAGAAGTGATCAATGTCCTGCTAATAACCTGTATAATCTATAAAGGAAGGGAATAGTAACACATATGAAACAACAGCTAACAATATAAAATGCAACTATTATAAATGCATATTCACAACTGTAAGTGCTGTTGTTCACTTATGACTTCACAGGTAAGAGAGGTTTGATTTGGGTTTTGCAGAGTTGGGGTTAATATGGAAGAGATGAGAGGGAATCCCAACATAAAGGAACAAAAAAGAAATGTGGAGGGAAGAACTCACTTTGCTCCTAGGACAGTGATGGCACACCTCTTACAGCTTTCAATCATAACAAATAGCTCACTGTGGCACACATGCTATAGGTTTACCACCACTGTTCTAGGACAAAGAGGGAGCCAGCCTGACTACAGCAAATGGTGTCTGATGGAAAAGTAATAATAAGCTTGGATAGAATAGATCACAGTATGGGATCTATGGTTAGTAAGCTAAGAAGGCTTGACTTACAATAGGGAGCATTGCTTACTGAAGATACTGAGGGTGAGAATTTGACTCAGTGATGTCCGTATCTGAGAAAGATGCCACAATGCTTATCTGTGCCTGGTTCTGTCTTGAACAACACTCCCATTCTCTGACTACTAATTTAGTCATGTTCAATTCCTTTGGTATAACCGTCATTTGAGAAGTCAAAATATGTGAAATGTGAACACAAAACTTGTTGGCTGCAATATGTGAACTGCACACCCAAAAGATAGATAGGAAAAAAGGAATCAGTCAAGGAAAATGACTCACAGTACACTAGGAAATAAATAGAAAAGAAGAGCCATATTAAAGAATAGAGTAGACACTATTTAAATCTGACTTGGTAGGCTGAAGTGGTGGATTATAGCCTTGTATTCTCAGCCTAACTCCTTTTACTTGAACCTAGTACCATTTCATCTTAATTGTTAAATTATTCTACTTGTTGCAATAATAATTCCACCAAGAATAGCTATTTTACTCATCCATTAAAGAAGAAAAATAATAAAAGTTAATATTGAGGAAATAAGCAAAATAGTTGCAATTCAGTTCAGAAATTTGGTTAACTCTGGAGAGAAATTAAAATTTTTAAAATAGATTTTGTTCCTCATCTTATATTTTACACCTGATCTTCACCAAAAGGCTGAGAAGAAATTCTCATATTTTAAAAGTGATTTTGCATTTTCGTAATAAATGGAGTACCATATGAAACAGAGGTAATTATGAGTTGTTTTATTTGTCTAGTGGACTCAGACCTGAACATCTTACCCTGTTAAGCCAATATTAAAATGAAAAAAAGGAAGGATAGATTGTAGTATAAGAACAGTGTTTCCTAATACAGCATGGATGATTCAAATTGACGATATCAAATGTTCTCAACAAAATACTGGCAAAGCAAATTCAGGAATATATAAAAACAACTACATTTCATGACCCACTGGACTCACTCCAAGGAATCAAGATCATTTAGTATTTGAAAAACCAATTAATCGAGCACATCATAGCAATAGAACAAAAAACAATAATCACATTATAACCATCTTAGGAAAACATTTGATACAGTAGCTTTTTGTAGTAACACCAATTCTTTAAAAACCAACAGCAGCAGTAAATTTACTCATCTGATAAAAGATATCTGCAAAGCACAAGTATGGTAATATTTAGGCATTAAAGATTGGATGGATGCTTTTCCCTAAGATTGAAACTTGAAAAGAGAACTGAAGAAATAGGGGATGATAGCTAAGAGTACAATATATCTTTTCAAAGTTATTAAAATGATCTAAAATCTAGAACCAATATGAGATGATTATAAGTATGTGTGAATATACTAAAAAGATGACTTTGTATAGTTTAAGTAAGTTATATATGTGAATTATATATATTTTTAGAAAATGAAAGATCGTTCTGATAGGTGAAATAAGAACTTTTTTTTAGAGTTTAGGTAAATTGAGGATGCTGACTCTTGCATAGGAGAAAAGCCTCCCTTTCATTGTGTTGACTGCACTGGGAACATTCCAAACAATTTTTTTTTTTTTTTGTTTCAGGGATCACACTCCAGACCTTATACTTGCCAGGCAAGAGCTTATGCCACTGAGGTACATCTCCAGCCCCTCCAAACAAATTTTAGTCATGAGAAAAATATGTTTAAGAATTCTGCAAATGCAATATAGAATAAAGTATGTCCCTAAAGTTTTCATATGAAAATTGCATTTTATCAAACTCTTTGTATTTTTCCTATTGAAGACAATCAGCACATCGTATTACTACAAGGAGCCATTTTTCTAAAGGGAACCTGCTCTAGCATACTTTTAACACTGGAGGCAGTCTTTTTTCTCATTAAAGCAGTGGGTGACAATTATGTATGTAATCTATGTGTGACTACAGTCTGTAATTTCTCTCTGTGAATTAGAGTAATAGTGGTTTTCTCCTTCAGGATGGTAATTAGTCATGTAATTGCCAGACACAGACTTCTTTACCAAATGCCATTCATGAGTACCAGAGAAACAAGAGTTGCTCAAGTAGGAACCATCACAGGATAAGCCTCTGCAGTGCCTACCATTTTGCATTTCAGCACCACGAGGACCACCAACAATTACAATTACCTATTTTCCTCAGTTACTGACAAAGTTCTAACATAGATATAAATTAATAATTTGCTTTATTTTATTCCCATTGAGAGCCACCATGTGCTTTGTAACACATTTCTTTTCAAAATTTGTCATAATAACTTCAGCTGAAGCCACCATTGCTTTCTTCTCCCTTTCTCTCCAAAGGAAACTGAATACATCACACAAGTTCTGCCTTATTCTATATGAATAGTAAGCCAGCTGCAGTTTATATGCAGTACACAGTTTATAATAATCTTGAAGCGTGGGTCTATGTACATAAAGAGCTTGATTCTATCCAAAATGCAGTTCTCTTTTCTCCTGTCTCCTTTCCTCCTCTTCCAAATTGTATTTTCCCCATCTTTATTATTATTGATATTGCTAATATCTCATTTTCACTGGCATTATTGAATTGCTGAACAAGACATATGTATATTCTACTCATTTCTCTTTCTTTTCCCTCTCTTCTCTCATCTTTGTTCCTCAGAGCCTCTTCATGTCTGCAAAAGATCTATCCCCTTGTTTCCTTCTATGTGCTTTTATTTTAAAGAAAATAAAAATAAAATAGTAAAAATGATACAAAATTTCAAAACAAAATGATAGAAAATTAACAAGGATTGTTGTATTGCATATTGCCTTCAAAGTAGTTGCTTAGATTATCAGATGTAGGCATATAAAATTGATCAAAAAATATAACCACTGTTTCTTCTAATAAACCAATTTTTGTGATCTTTTTTCTTTGTCTTATTCAGTTGAGATATACTAGTTGATATTTAATCTTATGTGTTTAATTTATTTCAATAAACATACTTTCTGGGTTCATCCATTTTCCTATAAATGCTGTAAATTTGTCCTTTATACTTGAGTAATATTTCAGTTTGTATAGTTACAACAGTTCTTTATCCAACTGTTTTTTGATGGATATACAGATTGCTTTTTTTTTTTTTTTTTTTTTTTTTTGTGGAACCGGGGATTGAACTCAGGCCCTTGCGCTTGCCAGGGAAGTGCTTGTTCTACTGAGCCATATCCCCGGCCCCCACAGATTGCTTTTTAATGCTATTATTGATTGTTATAAACTGTTGTAGACACTAATGTACATGTGTGGCTGTAGTATGATGTCATTAGGTCTTTGGAGAAGATAACTAGAAGCAGGATAACTGGGTAATATGGAATTTCTAATTTTAGGAGTATTTTATGAATTTAGTACAGGGTGTACAGAGTCTCACTACGGAGATCGAACTCCTAGTGATCCTCCTGTTTTTAGCTGCTCAAGTACTGGGATTATAGGTACTAGTCACCATGCCCAGTCTCAGTTGCCCTCTCAGTAAGCCCCAGGGACAGGGCTGGCATGGTACTCCAGGGATCAAACCAGGTCCCTGAGCCTACCTAAGCAGGTGATTTAGTCCACTGAGTTATCTGGCTGGCCTCTAATTTTAGTTCTTTATGGAATTTTTATACCGATTTTGATAGTGACAGAGTTGGTTTACCTTCCCACCAAAAATATAGGAGGTTTCCCTTTTCATTTTAGCCATGCCAACATTTGTAATTTATTGTATTCTTGATAATTTTCTTTCTTTCTGGTGTAAAATGGAATTTTTTTAAATTTTATTGAGAAACAAATAGCAATGAGACAGTTTCAAAACTGATTAATAGGACAGTTTCAATAGTAAAATGGAATCTTAAACATTGTTTTAATTTGCATTTTTCTAAACGCCAAAGACATTGACCATTTTTTTCATGCATTTGTTCGGCATTTGTACTTCTGAGAAGTACATTTCATTTGCTCATTTCTTGATTGCATATTTTATTTAACGTGGTCAAATATTTTTGAGTTCTTTGTATGTTCTGTACATTTAGTCCTCTGCCTGAAGAATAGGAGTCAGATTTTATTTCCATTCTGTAGGTTGTCCCTTCACTCTATTATTTGATTCCTTTGCTGGACAGAAACTCTTTGACTTTAATCCAGTTTATTCTTGTTGTTATTTCTTGTGTAACTATAGTTCTGTTTGGGAAATAATTTTCTACATTTATGACTTAAAGGTTTTCTTTAAATCTATTTTGTCTTTCAGTGAATACTATGCTTTTGTTTTATTGTTTAGGTTTTGATAAATTTTGATTCTAGCTTAGAATATGGTGACAGATATGGGTCCAGTTTCAAACTTCTACAACAAATACCTAGTTTTCCGATTCTATTCCAACTGGTGCCCAGGTCAGGTGTGTGTGTGGGACCTTCCACGCCCAAAGATTCTACTCCAATCTGCAAACAGGCCCAGCCTATGAGTGGGACCTTCTATGCCCTCTGGATTCTACTCCATCAGACAGGCATTGTGTGGAACTCTGCAGCAGAACTCCCTGCAGACAGGCAAGGGGCAAACTCCACCCAACTAATCCAGGAGGAGAACATCTTGCAAGAGGGGCACAGCGGATTCACTTCCACAGGTTGCAGCAGGAAGAAACTGAGCACAGCATGCAGACCCAAGCCAGGCTCACTTGTATGAGTTCAAACTTCCTAGATCCAGACCCAGTAGGCTGAGACACTTTGCTAGACCCAGATCGATGAGAGCATCCTCTCTCTTGATTGAGAAATAGGGCAACAGGGAAATACAGAGAACTAGTCTGCCTGGAAGACTATAGGTACAAAAGGGGAGGTGAACAGACAGAAGGTAGGGGAACTAATTTAATTACAAATTTCCAATCTAATATCTGCTCACCTATACAGTCATACTGTTTGTTCTTAGGGTCTATAAGGCAAACCCATTAGATAAAAAAATGTGTCAACCGCAAAATCTCACTAATCATTATTAGTGTTGCTAATAATAGTTATGTAAATACAAAACTGTAGCTGCCTTAACCACATAATCTCTCTTGGGTAATAATATCAGTACATGCTAAGGTAATAACTGCACCAAAACTCCACACCAATGATCAGAAGACAGTGCTATATAAAATGACAAAAAGGAGCAAAATGCATTCTCTGGCCTTAAGCCCACACAGAACAAATGCAGGAGTTACCAGCATAGAAGAAATTGGAAAATACATGCCTGAAATCTGTGAAATAATAGCATCAAAAGTAAAGAAACAACTGAAGAAATGTACAGAGGAAATCACATCAGAAATAATCTCTGAAATAAAAAAGAAATGATAATTATAATGAAAGAATTACAACATGCTTCTAAAGAAAACACTGATAAAAATAGAGTAGAATAGAAAAAAGATGGAATCCTTGAATGAGCAATATAGGAAAGAAACAGAATTCATGAAGTAGATACAAAGAGATATACAGGAAATTAAAGCCTCAATCACATGCTGGCAAAACTGAATGAAAGTGAAGATAGAGTTATAGACCTTGAAGAAACCATTGCAGCTAGTGAAAAGGTAAGAAAATATCTCTTAAAAACAACTAGGGTGAAGGAAAAAAAATAATTCAACATCTGCAAGATGATGCAAAGTTGAACAATGTAAGACTAATAGACATCAATGAGAAAGGAGTCAAAACAAATGATATAAAAAGAATATGGGCAGAAGTAATAGCAGAAAAGTTCCCAAACATGGGGAAACAATCTGACAATCAAGTAACCAAAGCATATAGAACTCCAAATAACAGCATCCCAATTAAAATCACATCCAGACATATAATAATCAAGATCCCAGAAATCCAGCACAAGAACAATATACTGAAAGCCACTAGAGAAAAGAAGCAGATCACGTTCAAAGGAAAACCCATCAGAATTATGGCAACTTCTCTTCTCAAACCATGAAGGCAAGAAGAGCATGGAGAAGAGTATCTCACGTCCTCCAAGAAAACAAATTCCAGCCCAGATTGCTATGCCCAGCAAAACTCTCTTTCACGTTTAATGGAAAAGTGAAATACTTCCATGACAAAGAACAACTAAAGAATTTCATGATGACAAAGTCAAATCTATACAGACTATTAAAAGATACTCTAGAGAAGGACCAACATGACCACAACTCCAAGAATGAGAAGGGAAAGAACTGACCAAATAAGGCAAACAATTAAACACAGGCAAAAAAGAGGTATACAACAACAGATAAATAACATAACAATCGTAAGTCAATACATCTCGATTGTAATGGACTTCATTGGTGAATTGAGTCCATCAGTGTAAATGGACTCAATTTACCAATTAAAAGAAATAGACTGGCAGAATGGATTAGAAAGCAAAATCCTACAATATGATTTATACAAGGAACATGCTTAACTCATAAAGAAATCCATAGGTTGAACGTCAAACCATGGAAAACAATACTACATGTCCAAGCACCTCAGACAAAATCAGAGGTAGCAATCCTGCTCACAGACAGGCTGAACTTCAAGCCAAGAATGATCAAACAAAACAAAGAAGGCCACTACGTACTGGTTTGGGGAAAAATATAAGAGCAAGAGGTAACAGTCCTAAATAAGTACTCACCAAACACAGGAGCACCCAACTATATATGACAAAACTTAATGGACATGAAAAATCTAATATCCAATACCACAGTCTTAACAGAAGACCTTAACATCCCCTTATCGCAAAAAGATCAGTTAAGCAGACAAAAAAGTTAGCAAATAAGTAGCAGAACTAAACAAGAACTTGGAACAAATGGACTTGGTGGACATATACAGAGTGCTCCATGCAACCACATCTGAATACACATTATTTTTAGCTGCACATGGGACATTTTCTAAAATAGACCACATATTAGTCCATAGGTCATGAATAAGTCTATGCAAGAGTAGCAAAATTATCCCACGTATATTATCTGACCACAGTGCAATGAAACTGGAAATAAATGTCAGACGAAACCACAAAACCCCCAAAATACATGGACTTAAACAACACCCTCCTCAGCAACCAGTGTGTTACAGATGAACTTAAACAAGAAATTAAACAATATCTACAATTGAATGAAAATTTAAGCAGAACTTACCAGAATTTATGGGATGTAATGAAAGGAGTTCTTAGAGGGTAATTTATACCTGTGAATGCAAACATTAGGAAAACAGAATAGGAACAAAAAATACCATAATGCTGCACTTCAAACTTCTAGAAAAAGAAGAGCAAATGAAATCCAAAACCCAAAGATGGGAGGAAATTATAAAGATTAGAGCAGAAATTAATGCAATCAAGACAAAACAATACAAAGAATTAACGAATCAAAAAGCTGATTCTTTGAAAGATTAAATAAAATTGATTGGCTGTAGGTAACCCCATCAAAAAGAGGAAAGAAAAAATTCATATTCAAGCAATAAGGAATGAAAAGGGTAAAATCACCACAGATCATGTAGAAATTCAGAAGACCATCAATAGCTATTTTGAGAATCTTTACTGTCACAGACTCAAAGACACAAGTAATTGCCAGGCTCCTGGAAAAGTATAAATTACTAAAACTGAATTAAAATATAAGAACTCTCAATGAACAAATAACAGTCGATGAAATTCAAAATTAATAAAAAAAACTATTGAAAATAAAAGTTCAGGTCCTGTTGGATTCACAGTTGACTTCTACAAGAAATATACAGAAGACATAGTCTCAATAGTCCTCAACTTCTTCAGTGAAATTTTAAAGGAAACAATTGCTCCAAAAACATTTCTGGAGGCAAGTGTTATACTGATACCAAAACCAGAGAAAGATGCAACTAAAAATTAGAACTACAGGCTGATCTCCCTCATGAATATAAATGCAAAAATCCTCAATAAAATTCTAGCAAATAGAATACAGCAAATCATGATGATTGTTTACCATGACCAGGTTGGATTCATCCCAGGGATGCAAGCATGGTTCAGCATATGCAAATTTATAAATGTAATACACTATATCAATAGAGCCAAAGCTAAAAACCACATGATCATCTCAACTGATGCAGAAAGGGCTTTTGACAAAGTCCAACACTCATTCATGTTCAAAGTCCTACAGAAAATTGGAATAGATGGCCTCTACTTCAATCTGGTAAAAGTCATTTATGAAAACCCAATGGCTAACATAATCCTAAATGGGGGAAAA
>NW_004524835.1:2542163-2548062 GCF_000260255.1 Octodon degus | reverse complement strand
ATTACAGTACTCTGAAAAAAGAGATTGTAGAGGATGTCAGAAAATGGAAAGATATTCTATGCTCCTGGATAGGAAGAACCAATATTGTGAAAATGGCCATATTCCCAAAATTGCTGTACACATTTAATGCAATCCCTATCAGACTACCATCGACATACCTCACAGAGCTAGAGAAATCCTTCCTAAAATTTATCTGGAACCAGAAAAAACCTAGAATAGAATGGCAATTCTGGGCAACAAAGGCAAGGCAAGAGGCATTACTATTCCTGACTTGAAATTATATTATAAAGCTATTGTGATCAAATGAGCATCATATTGGCAAAAAATAGACCTGAGGATTAATGGAATAGATTAGAAGGTATAGATGCAAGTAGAAACACACTCATCCATCTTATCTTTAACATAAGTGCCAAACATCCTCACTGGAAGAAAGATAGTGTCTTTAACAAATTGTGCAGGAATAACTGGCTTTCTATGAGCAAAAAATGAAAATGATCCAGGTTTATCACCATGCACTAAACTAAAGTCAAAACGAATTAAAGATCTAAACATTGACACAGAAATACTAAATTCCTGGCAGAGACAGTGGGTGGAACTCTTGAAGACATCGGGGTAGGTAAATAGTTCATGAACAAAAATCAAACTGCATGGGAAATACTTGAAAAAAATTAACAACTGGGACCTCCTCTTACTGAGAAGTCTTTGTACGTCAAAAGAAATTACAAACAGAGTGACAATGCAATCCACAAATTTGGAAAAAAATCTTAACTAATAAGCACTCAGACTTATTAAGTCTTGTATCTAAAATTTATAAAGACCCAACTAAAAATTTAAAGACCCAATGGATCCTAGATGTACACAAAATTTTCAGAAGAAGAAATACAAGAAGCAAATAGATACATGAAAAAATGCTCCACATTGCTAGCCATTCGTGAAATGCAAATTGAAACAACACCGAGATACCATCTCACCCCAGAAAGAATGCCTATCATAAAGAAATCACCCAACAAAAAATGTTGGATAGGTGTGGGGAAGAAGGAACCCTTCTCCACTGCTGGCGGGTATGTAGACTGGTGCAGCTATTATGGAAATCGGTGTGGAGACTCCTGAAAAAACTATGCCTGGAAGTCCCATTTAATCCAGCTATCCCCCTTGTGGGAATTTTTCCAAAACAACTGAAAACATCATATCACAGTGATATATGTGTGCTTATGTTTATAGCAGCACAATTTGCGATAACCAAATCTGGGAAACAACTACAATGTCCATCACCTGAGGAATGGATGAAAAATATGTGGTGTTTTTATATAATGCAGTATTATGCAGGTATAAAGAAAAATAAACTTGAAGCCTTCATATATAAGTGGATTGAAATTGAAGATATACTCAAGTGAAATGAACCAGAATCAGATGTGTAAATATCATATTTTCTCCCTAGCGTAAAAACTCAAAAGAAGAAATAAAAATTAAAAGGTATAACACAGTTAAATGGAAAGCAAGAACTTAAGGATTAAAGAATGAATAGAGAGGAAGGAGAAAATTTTGGAAATAAGGCAGGGACAAAACCATAAATTTATGTAAACATGATGGTTAAGGCAATGGTCTTAAAAATCCCCTCAGGTTTTCAAAAATAGCCGTTAATGGGGGAGAATTCTCACCATGACTGACTATATATGCTGATATCTTTGAACTAAACAGCTACACTGAGGTTGGAATGTGTAATACTAAAACCCTGCTTGAAATACTTGTAATTTTGGTCTTCTAAATGAGTGCTGTTTCTAATGTCATATCAATTATTGCTATACTCTCTTTAAAGTAAAGGTTTGCAAAAAAAGATGCAATAAAACAAGAGACAAGAAAAAAAGTCATAGGATTGTCCTGCTACAGTGTTGTATATGGTTTGATTTCTGAATTTCTGTGTAAAAATGTGTAATATTTTTTTCGCATTCTATAGGGATTTAAATGTTAGAATATCCTTGGGGCTGGAAAATAGCAGTTACGTGTTATGTTTAAGGCTTTTGATATTTAGACAGATAATGATATTAAGCTCAACTGCCTGTGTTACAGGGTAACAATATCATTAGGCTTCTCTTCTGGATGTTTAACAGCTAAAATTTGTAGATGTAAAATTAGAGAAATAGAGGAGTATAAAGATAGTCAATATTTTGGCCCTAGCCATTCGAGGTCATTGAGTACTCTGGACATAAGAGCAAGTGTGCTGTGACATCCTGTAACTCAGTGGTGTCTCAAATTTTCTGATCAAGGAGATTATGGGGCCACAGAGGAAAGTAACTGACAATGTAGAGTGTGCCTAAGGAGAGTCACCTGGAGAGAAAAAATTCTCTCAGGCTTTCACAGAGAGCAAAATGGTCAAGCCTGGCTGTGACTCATCCAGATGGCTGACACTGACAAAAGATCTACACGGTTCTTTACATGGTTCCAGAGTAAATCCTGAGGGGATTTGACTGACCTTGTCAGATAGCAAAAGTTGCAGTTTTAGTTATGTGGGTCTTGCTTTATCTTGGCCTTAATAATCCAGCAGAAAAGTATAACCATGAGGTATAAAATTTAATGTCATATTAATATGCTGAGCTGCGAAAGGCTCAAGTCAACAACTTCTGACAATTACTAATTCTCCTGATAACCCACTACTATTATGGACTTTTGGAATATATTGGATTATTTTGCAGAATTCAACTACCTGCAATCTTTAGTCTGGCTTCAAGTATGTAAATGTCCTTTTAAGAATTATCCAACAACAGCTTCTCTGACTGCAGTGGAACAACCATCTCTGAGAAAACAGTACAAAAAAGGGGCATATGTTGGACTCATGAAGCTAGGAAATCAATCAAATATGCGTAGGTGGGACGTGGCCCATTGCCTAAAGCTAACAAGCTACCTCACTCCTGAGATGAATATCCTGTCTGTTTAAGGTTAGCTATCAGTTGCTAGGCAACCTAGTGTCATGTGTTAATAACTTCACAAACAAGTAAAGAAAAATTTCCTTGTGAAAAATAAGAGAAAAATACATATGTATACACAAGAGAGCTAGGATCGATATATAGCTATTTACTCTCAATTCATTGACAATAAGTTCATACTTATATTGTTTAGACAAGATATCATGTCTACATCCTGACCTGTGAATAAGTACTATGAAGACGAAAATAAGCAATGTATTAATTATTGTAACCATTCTACTAAACTGTTTTGAAATAGTTTCATTGCTATTTTATCTTTCTTTCTCATTAAAATAAATTTTAAAAACCCCCACAAATATCTAGTTTTCTAAGCACCATTTGTTGACTAGGCCATCTTTCCTCAGGTCAATACTTTTGGACCCCTTGTCAAAGATGAAATTGCTGATTATGTCCAGAGATGTTTCTGTATCTCCTATTCCATTTCACTCTTCAGTGTTTCTGTTTTTTCTTCTCATACACCATGCCATTTTCCCCATAATTTTATTGAGAAACAAATAGCAATGAGACAGTTTCAAACCAAATTGGTAGGACAGTTTCAATAATTAACACATTGCATACATTCTTCCTAGTGGTTAATTGCTGTACAAGATGCAGACATGATATCCTACTTACAAACACCATTAGAACAAATCCCTCTATTCATTAAGAGAATGTAACTATATATCTATCCTAACCACTTTGAATACACAGATACAAAATGATTTTTTTTTTGCTCTGAATGCCTTCAGGGCATGTTTGGCTGGCTTGAGTTGTGGGGATCAAACCACAGAAACCTGAGACTGACTGCTTTGTTGAAGCAGCCACTTAAAGAACTGAGCTGCTCGGGGCCCCCATCCTGTCCCTCTCTTGGACAGGAGCTTTCTTTCTCTCAATAAATATATTCTGCTCATAAAAAAAATGAGCTAAGGGGTAGGCCCCCTACAGAAACAAAATGGACATTCATCTGTATAGCCTTTTTAGTTTAGTTCCATTATTTGAATATTGTTGGTGTGTTAACTCAGCAAAATATTCTAAGAGTCCAGTAGTCCATAATAGTATTGGGTCTTCTGCTTCACTGGCAATGTCAGAAATTGTTGACCTGAGTCCCCTGTCAGCTCAACATCACCATGCCATTTTTATCACTGCTACTTAGTAATATAGCTTGATGTTAGATAATGTGATACCTCATGCTGTGCTCTTGTTTCCTAAGATTACTTTTGCTGTTCTGGTTCCATATGAATTTTAGAATCCATTTCTTTAAATGTGTGAAGTATGCTATTGACATTTTGTTTAAGACTGTGTTGAATCTATAGAAAAGTTTTCAGATTATGATCATTGTGATTGAATTATCTCTGTCTATTCCAAGCAGGGACGATTTTCCATATATAATGTTCTCTTCAATCTCATTTCTCAGAGCACCATAGTTTTCTTTGTAGAAGTCTTATACTTCTTCAAGTTAATACTTTGATATTTGTTTTATTTGATGCTACCATAAATGGTAATGTTTTCAAGTTTTTTCTCACTAAATTCATTGTTGGTATATACAAAGTATGTCAATTTTATGTGCTAAATTTGTATACTGCTACTTTGCTCAAATTGGTAATTAATTCTCTGTGTTTTGGTGGAATTGTTTGAGTCTCCTTCATAGAGTGTCATGTCACCATCAAATAATGAGAGCTTGTGTTCTTTTCCTATATGTCTCCCTTTTACTTATTTCTCTTCCCCAACTACTTTGGATAATGTTTGGAGTACTATGTTGAATAGAAGTGGTAATAGTGGGCATTTTTTTTTTCTGATTTTACAGCAAATATTTTTAGGTTTTTCCCATATATTGTGATGTAACCTATTGGTTTGTTATAAATACCTTTTATCAAATTCATTTATCATCTTTCTATAGCTATTTTCTTCAGGTTTCTTGTCATGAAGGCATGTGAGCTTTTGAGAAAAGCCTTATCTGTCTTTACCGACATTCCTTGTTGACAACTAAATTCTGTTTCTGAGATAAGATTGCTAAAAGAAAAATTGTTTATTATCTGTACATTACAATATTCAGAACAAAAAATAGTGAAAAGAAACTCCAAATTGATATCTTAGCTTTTATTTCATAACTCATGTCCAATAATTTTATGCATAACAGAACAAGGATTACAATACTGTGCAGTACAATCAGCGTAAATTACATTTGTATTACACTGATGAAGCAGGTACCATAAGGCTGCATTGCCAGTCACATTCCTGCATCAGAAGTCTGAATGCAGATAATAAATCCATGGGGCAGGTGGTATGCCTCAACATTGCCCCTTGGTTGTAAGTTCAAACAGTTGTTAAACAGGTGAATCATTAATTAAGCAATATGTGTTGATAATATGCGATTTTTTTACCTTTTTATTTGATGTATTACTTTTATTGATTTTCATATGTTGAACCATCTCTGGGATAGAACCTATTTGGTCAAGGTGTATGATCTTTTGGAGGATGTTCTGCAGTTATTCACAAGTATTTGGTTGAGGCTTTTTGTATCTATTTTTATTAAAGAAATTTGTCTGTTGTTTTTAAGTGGGTCATTACTTGGCTTTTCAATCTGTGTGATGATTGCTTCCATAAATGAATTTGGAAGCACTTCATCCCTTTGAATTTCCTTGAAAAGCTTGAGGGGTATAGGTGATATAGTATCCTTAAAACCTTTGTTGAATTCAGCAGTGAATCCATCAGGTATTGGGCTTTTTTTTTTTACTGGGTAGATTATTTATTGCTTTCTTAATGTTATTGCATGTTGTTTTGTTGGTCAGCATTTTTGTGTCCTCGTTCGGTTAGCTTTGGTGATTTGTGTTTGTCTAGGAATCTCTCCAGTTCTGCAAAATTTTTCAGTTTCCTGAAATAAACTTTTTCAGAGTAGTTACTATCTGCTGGATTTTGACAGTGTCTATGATTACTTTGCC
>NW_004524835.1:2519196-2541963 GCF_000260255.1 Octodon degus | reverse complement strand
TTTTCTCTTGCTTTTTGTAAGTTTGGTTAAGGGTTTATCTGTTTTCTTTATTCTTTTGAAGAGCCACCTCTTTAATTTGTTGATTGATTGATTTTTAGTCTCAATTTCATTGTTTTCTGCTCTGTTTCCCTCATTGAGCCTGGCTTGTTTTTTAAGGTATGTTAAATTTCCTCACAAGGTTATTTATTTGAATCATGTTCTCTTAATGTGAGCATTGATTGCAGAGAACTTCCCTCTTAGGCATGCTTTCCTAGTGCCACAGAGGTTCCAGCAATTGTACCTACATTGTAATTACAGTGTAAATGTTTTTTTTTTTTTTAAATCTACTTTATGTCTTCTGTGATCCACTGGTTCTTTACGAGTGTATTATTAATTTGGTGTTTCTACCTTTTCCTTGATTTCTTCAGGAGGTAATTTCCATTTTCATGGCATAGTGGTCACTTGGGGTGATTTTGATTCATTTGCATTTATTTAAGCAGGTTTTGTGGACTAGTATGTGTTCTATTTTGTAGAAAATACCATGAGTTGCTTAAAAGAATGTATACTCTGTTGCAATGATGTGAAGTATTCTGTAAATGCCTATTAAGTTCTCCTTTTCAAGGGTGTGATTCATCTCTGAGCTCTTTTATTGATTTGTTGTTTAGTTTATTTCTTTGCAAAGGTGGAGTGTTAAGATCACTCACTAGTTTTGTTAATGCTTATGCAATATTTTATGTTTCTAAGTGTTTGCTTTAAGAAGATAAGTGCTACAATATTTGGTATATAGTTATAAGCATTATTTCTCCTTGTTAGATTGTTCCTTTAGCATGAAGTGACTGTCTTTGTCTCTTCTCATCAGTTTTAGCTGGATGTTTATCATGTTTGCAATTAAAATTGCTATATGTACTTGTTTTGGGAGTCCTGGTGCTTGAACTATTTTTCTATCCCTTGATTTTTAGGCCATGAATGCATTTTTGCATTATATAATTTTGCGAATGCACGAGATTGCTGGATTATTTTTAAAAATATTCAATCTGCCAATCTGCGGGTTTTAACTGGAGAGTTGAGGTCGTTAACAGGGATATTGCTTAGATGAGTTGAACATTCACATTCACTGCATTCTTGTCCTGTTGATTACTCCTTTGTTTTTCTGTTCCTGTCATTTGTTATTGCTGTTTATTCATTGACCTTGCCTGGTATTTTCATTTCATCTGAGTTTTAAACTGTTTTGTTATTCCTGTCTAGGATATTCTTGGAATATTTTCTGGAGTGCCAGTTTAATATTCATATACCTTTTGGTTGGATTTTTCTTTCCCTCCATGAAATGTCCTTATTTCTCCATCTTTTTAGAAGGAAATCTTTGCTAAGTATGTCCATCTTGGTTGAAAGTTATTTGCTCTTAGGGTTTGAAATACTTCACTCCCAGATCTTCTGGCCTCCAAAGTTTGTGTTGAGAAATCTTTTATATTCTTGTGGGTGAATCTTCATATGTGATTTTTTCAGTTTTCTGACAGCTTTTAAAATTTTGTTTTTATTGGATGTATGGGAATTTAATAAGGATATGCCTTAGTGAGCTTCTGTTTTTAACAGACTTGCTTGGTTCTCTAGAAGCCTCACTACATGTATATTGAACTCTTTCCATATATTTGGGACGTTTTATGCTATGATTTCTGTAAACATATTAATAATTCCAGGGGCTGGAGAGATGGCTCAGTGGTCTAAAGCACCTACTTGGAACAAGCTAAGCTAAGCAAAGCACAGGGACCGCTGTTCGATCCCCCAGCACCACATGCCAGCCAACCGCGCCCCCTGGTGGGCTGAACTGGCACCACACACACACACACACACACACACACTAAATGTTAAAAAAAAACATATTAATAATTCCATCTGTGTTATCTTCAAGCTTTTCTCTAATTCCAGATAGCTTAGGTTGATTTTCTTAGTGTCATCAGTTATGTGCTATATGGGCTTTTTTTGTTCTTTCATTTCTGTGCATGCTTTTTTTGATATTTCTTCATTACCACTTCATCCTCAATTTCAGACACCTTGTCTTCATATTACTTCAAATGACTATTTTTGGAATTTATAAATTCTATATATTCAAGTATTTCTATATGATACCTATTTGAGTATTCTATATCTTTGTTGAATTTGCCATTCATGTTTTAAACAGTTTTGATCAGCTCATCCATTTTTTACTTATTTCTCCCAAATCCATATTGGCACTTTGAGTAATATCTCCATAAACTTTTGGTTGATTTCCTCTTTAAACTCAGGTTCCTTCATCTTTTGTATAATCTTTTCATTGAGTTTGACTGCCTGGTATTTGCTTTTCTTTGTATTTCTCTTTTCTTGATCTGACATGAGAGACCTTGGGGGTGTTCTGTTGGCTTGCTTTCCCATGCTTCTCTGTGTGTATCCACTTCTTTATTATTTATGAGTCCAGGATATTCAGATTTTGGTATATAGAGAGGGCCAATTGTTACCCACTACTGTGTTACATTAGCTGTTGTAATAAATTTGGTGATAACTCTGAAATCAAATGTCAACTGGATAGAACTAGTATTAGGAACTCTTACAAGAACAAAGAAGAATATGGTTTTAGTGAAGACAATTGGGTCACTGTGTATGAGGCCACTAGTTTCTGCTAGATGTTGGTAATAGTATCAGAACTCAAACATACCAATGGACTCAGAACTGTCTTCTGAACCACCCCTCTGATAATTATACCCTGAAACCTACCCTCTCACAACTGAACACAGGCCCTATGCTCTTTTTGGTCTGATCCTGTGCATCACAGAGGATCCCAGGAGTTTGTTGTTTAGGTTTCGCACACTCTAACGCCATTTCCTGAGGCCATATCTCAACCCGTTTTTTTGTGGAAGGGTAAAAACTTGTGACCTGAAGTGACACTCTCCTCTTGGATGTGGTTCTATTCTTTTATCAGGTCAGTCATCTGGTGTTGTCTCTATTTCCCTGTGCCATGGAGGCCCCAGAAGCAAGGGACAAGATCTGTGGGGTACCTAGGCTTCTCTGGGTCATCAAACATGGCATCCTTCCAACTTCTTTTAAACATTTATTTGGTGCTGAATTTTTTTCTCTAAGCATTCATTTAAGGAAATTCTATTTGTTTTATAGTATGGTGTTATTCTTTTGTTCAATTCTAAGTATTTTTTAAATTTCCATATGATTTTTTCTTAATGGCATGTAAGATTTTTTTTTGACTGGGAATAATGCTCAGGACTTTGCACTTGTCAGACAGGCGCTGTGTCACTGAGCTATATTCCCAGCCCCAATTTTTTTTTTTGTATTTTAGGACAGGGTCTACAGGGTGTACAGGGGCTCACTATGTAGATCTGAGCTCACTATGTAGATCTGTAAAGATCCACCTGTGTTCAGCTTCCCAAGAGCTGAGATTATAGGAGTGACATCATGCACAGTCTCAATCACCATCTCAGTGCATCCCGGGGGCAGGGGCAGGGCCTGCACAGCGTGCTGTGGATTGAATCCCAGCTATTGCATTCTGCCTAAGCAGGTGCTTTAGTCCTCTTAGCTATCAAGGAGACCCTATTTTTAAATTTCAAACCTTTTATACTTTTTGCCATTTCTAAATTGGTTTCGACTTTATTGCAGTATATTCAGCAAAAGTTGTTTATTTCTAGACATTTGAGGAACTTTCAAAGATTTACAAACCTAGTAATACTTCATGTATAAATGAAAATTGAAAAGCATTTTATCTAATTAGTAAGCCCAGAGTACTATTTATGTGCATTAGATAAAATTTGTTCTACAGTACACCCATACAAAGTCATGGTTCAGAGGTCATAGTCTTACTCATTTGTGGATTTTTTCCTCAGAACTTACGTAATAATTGTTTGTGGAAACCCTCACAATTTCATGGAAATCACAAATATCCTGTGAATTTTTTTTCAGGAGGCTTGTAAATAGCCAATCTAGGTGTATTATTCATTTCTTCATACTGCTGATTGGCTGCTGCCCTGTAACCCATGTCCAGCAGATGTACCAGCATTCCCATATCATAACAGATTGCTGTAGAGCACATAGCTATCTTGAGTACTTTCTTAATTGTTTTTCTCTTGTTGCTGAGACACAATATTTAATACCCAAATTTAAAAGGGAAGGTTTCAGTCCATAGTTGGCTGGCTCTAAGATAGGGTGGCACATGGTAGAGGGGCAACAGTTTATACAATGGGAGACAGCAAAAGCAGCACACAAAAGGGAGTAAGAGCAAGGCTCTTTCTGTCCTGTGTGTTGAATGCAGGCTACCCACCCTAAGGCTAGTGTACCACTCACATCCATAATCCCAGAATTGGACCACAAATTAATGACAAACTACATTTAGCCCACCTCTAAGACTGTGAGAGGCTTTGAGAGGACATTTAGACACAAACCATAACAAGTGTTCTCAATTTTGTTCTTTTCAAAGCCCTAGGATCCCTAAGATGCTACCAAAATAGCTTGCATGTTTAAGCCTTTATTAAGACATTTTTTAAAATTAAATTAGATAGCTATAAGAAACAGCATATTTAGGGTTATAAAAATAGCTGCATATGGGCATTTTTCTGACTATATCTGAAATTCAGTTTTTTTCACAATTGCTTCAGGAATATATACTCTGGAAATTTCAATGGTCCACTATATTTCTATACTAATGTTTCTTTTTACTGCTTATTCTATTGATTATTTAAGAGGTACATAAAAATCTTGAAAGGTAAATGTGAATCTATTAAGGTTTCCTAGTATTTCTTTGAAGTCTTGTGTTATGTATTTGAGGCTAATTTTTTCTAAAATGTATCTTTCAACTGAGTTTTGCCCTTTACCATTAAGTAGTGGTGTTTCTTATTGCTAATGTTTTTTGTGTTAAATAATTTTCTTATATTCCCATTGTAATGCCAGGTTTCTTTTCCTTTGTGCTTGCCTCATTGCTTTGCAATCATTAATTTTGACTCTTCGGTATTATGTTTTGTGTTGTTCTTGTTAAATAAGCTATGGTTAATTTTTATACTTCAACATAAGCTTCTATATCTTTATTATAAATTTGATCTTTCATATTTTGAGCTTAATTATATATTCTTATTATTTGTCCCATTGTATCTTGTCCTGTTTATCATTCTTTTTCTTTGCTTCTTTTTCTGTCTTCCTGCTTTATTTGTAAATGGATTAAATTTTTACAATTCCTTTTACTGATTTGGATGTAAACATTTTATGTACGCTATTTGTTACTATTCCTCAACTTTCAAAATGCAGATTTGAAGATTTTTAGTCTCAGCCTTTAGTCTTTAAGTTCAAGGTGTCTGCAGGGTCCTTCTTTCTCTGCAGGCTCTAGGGAAGGACCTGTGCCTAGTCCTTCTCCAAATTTATTGTAATTACCACGACACATTATATGGTATATATCTATAACCATCACATGGCATTGTCTGTTGTGTGTACATGTGTGTTTCTATGTGTATAACCAATTTTATCCTTTTTTAAGGACACTCTCATATTAGTTTAGGGACTATTATGCTTTATATCTTGATTTTCCCTAAAGCCTCACGCAGTCTTAGATGTACATTTTTCAGAAGTGACTGAATCTTGAGTGTGTGATGTCAGAGCTGAGGGTATGTAATTAGTAAATCACACCAATAATTGATTAGACATAGTTTTGGCTAAGACTGATGTTGTGAGTGCTATACTCACCCTAGGGCAGGTAGACTGCACACAATATAAGGGACAGAAAGAGGCTGGATCCTTGGGCTTTTTTGTTTCTTTTGCTATCTTGTGGGTGCCATGAACCATTCACCTCTATGATGCTCCTCTACCAAGCCACCCTGCCTTGAAGCTGAAAGCTGGACCAAACCTCTGTAACCATGTGTCAAATAAACTTTTCCTCTTTTAATTTTGAGTGTTGGATATTTTGTATCAGCAATAAGAAAAGTAACTAAAACAGATCAACCCAATCTAAGATGCACTGACATTATCTTAACTAACTACTTGTGTAACCTATTTCCATAAAAATAATTTCACTTTAAGAAGCACTAGACATGTTGTCTTCAACATGTAACTTTCAGGTAGGGGGATACATGTCAAATCATAACATAACATAATTTAATTATTAATGTTACTGTTTTACATAATAAGTATTTCTAATTACTTAATAAATGTTTACTAACTTCAGTGTTTACTATTCACACAAATTTGAGGCCACCTTGGAGTACATAAAGAGATTTTGTCTTAAAAAATGTAGAAAAGAACTCAGCAATAATAGCTTATAATCAACCAATAGCTGAAATTAATAATTTGATATTAATAATGATGAACTTAGAGAGTGTAAGAGAAGGGAAAATAAAAACTGAAAAAGAAAGAAAAAGATGGCAGAAAAGTGAGTTAAAGGTAAGTGTGTGGTTGGCAATGGCCCACACTCCAGCCGTGTGCTGCAAGAGCTCCATCCATGAGTCCTCAATGTACAGCAACCCCCTGAGACCCCAGAGCTGTGCCGTGTCCCTATCAGATTGTGAGGCTTGGCCCTGCCAGTGTGGGTGTAGAGGTTGCTGGAACAGGCCTTTCCACTGCCCTGTGGTACCCGCTTGGCTGCCCCTTCGCTTGCTGCCCACCATGCCACTCTGAACTCAGTTTGCAGCACCTCTTCCTCTCAGGCCTCAGCAAGCTGTATTTATCTGATGTCTTTATTTCATGAAAATGAGCTGCTGCACAGCTACAGTACCTATATTTGAGAAACATAGACTGTAAGCTAGAAGCTTACAGCATCAGTGGCGATTTTTTTGTGTACCAGAGACTGAGAATTCTTGCAGTCATTTATGTCATCCCTTCTTCATACTGAAGGTGCCCAAAAGTTGTAATCAAAGTTCTCATTTTATTGATAAAATCAGTAATAAACCAAAAATGACTGTTAATGTCAACCACAGATTTTCCGACCAGTTCTATCACTGCAAGGTGATCCAATTGAATGACAAGGTGAGGGAAAAGGAACTGGACTCAAGAGAGTTACAGTCAAAATAGTAGACATTGCAAGGGTGATTAATTGATATCCTACACATATCTGGCCAAATACTTTATGAACTGGGAGCACAAACACAGTTTGCTATAAAGAATGACTGTTATATTGTCAATGGATCTCATGAGGCAGCAAGACATGTTGGATGGATTTATTAAAAATTTTGGGGCCAGGGAGATAGCTCAGAATAAGTGCTTACCTGGCAAGCATAAGGTCCTGGGTTTGATCCCTGGTACTGCCAAAAAAGAGACTTTGTCTTGAACATGAGAATTTTGAAACAGATCTGCTTAGGAATTTGAAGAAGCAAATAATATTTCTTTTAAAGCTTGTATCCATTTAGACTTACTTGACATACATCATAAACTATACCTTCATTCTCATAATCCCACCTGAGAATAGTGACAGTGGTACAGGAAAGAAAGAAAAGGAAAAGCAAAATAGAAAGGACAAAGACAAAGAAAATGTCTTTGTATCCAGGAGTGAGACACCGCTCCCACCATTCCTACATGAAACCAGCCTTCCTCCATGTGCTGTGGGAGAAGAGGAGGAGAAGAATTGAGGTGATGATACAACTGAGAAGCTCAGAGGTGTAACATAAATGAAATTGTTGACCATGCAAAAGTCCTGACACTCAGTGATGATTTGTAAAGAACTGCAGAAGAATATATGATTGTGCTGTTTGATTTTGTTAAGAAAAAGAAAGGAGACAGGAGGAGAAAAATGCTGAAGCCATGAGTGCCAGCAATTCATGTCCTACAGGACAAAGTACCTACAATGTGGAAAACAATAGCTCAGAGAGGAACTGAAATAAATAGAGGGTACATGGGAACCATGGAGAACTGACAGAGGAGATGAAAATATGATTAAGTGATACAGAAGAATTAGACACCACCATAGACAAGAGACCACATGGTACTGAAGACAGCTGCTGTGCAGCTGGCAGCTGGGAGGCAAAGTGAATGTAACAACTTTTCTGCTCACAGAGAAACAGAGACCTGCACCAGGACCAGGGGAATCTTGGATAGTCGCAGGCAGCAGAAAGAATGGAGATCCTGCTTTCCCAGCAGCTCTCCATAGTCAACAGCTGGTGAGTGACTGCAGTACAAGTGCAAGAGGACAAAATCGTGCAGAGCAGAAACTAGTGGGGATGCCAGCGAACGAAAGGAATGGGTGTTGAAACCTGAGTCCCAGAAGAGTCCTGTGGTTACTTCTCAGTGCCAGGTTCTCAGAGTGGATGAGAAGACAGATATGGGAGACTTCCAGCAGTGGGAGAGCCACCTGGGGTAACCCCTAGTGAGAGGCAAGGTCTGCTGATCCAGACTCACCTCCTGTGATTAAAAGTTAGTTTCAGTCTGAGCCACACAGGAATGGAAGCTCACCCTGTAAGCTTGCTCCCTTTATAAGCAGAGCTCCTCAATACCCAGCAGTGCTATGGCCCAGACTGCTGCCTCATGCCTGGCAAGAGCTGTGCTGCTTAACACAAGCCTGAGGAAAGGAGCCACATGTCCAGAACAATAAAAAGTTTTCATTATTTGTACATTTTTATTTTTGTTATCCTTTTGAATTTTTTATTGTTTCCTATTTTCCTCCTATACATTTGCCCGCACAGGTTTATTCACATTATTTTGTTCAGAGTATAAACACAGACTAACTTGGAATTATTTATTCTGCCATTTGCAAAAACAGTACTTCCAATGTTTTATACCTAGTCCTCCAACTTGGTATATGCTAATTCTCGTGCTGAGGTAGACTGATCATCAGATGATGTTACAGCATCTTCACTGAGAAGTAAAACTGATCTGAACATCCTACACAGAGTTTTTTGGAGCAAGATTTGACACTTGAAATTGTGATATTTTCTGTTCATGTACACTTGCCCCAATAGTACTCTTCAAATTCCTATGCATTGCATGGTAGATAAGGCAGAGAAGTTGTATATTAACAAAAAGTATTCTATGTGTACAGAACAGTTGCTCTGTATCGAGAGAAAAATTCAAACTTTTGAGTGTGCTGAAAGAAACATGATTTTTGCTGGTGGGGGGAGGAAAAGTGAGATAAAATTCTAAAGAACAAAATAAGGCTAGAGAGGATAGTTCAGTAGTCTAAACTTCTGCCTGCCAATCTCAAAGATCCAGGTTTGATCCCCAGTACCATATGCTTTGCCAGCCGAGAAACCACGTAGCATCAAATAAATAATTAAAATAAAACAAAAAGAATAAAATTATTTCACTATCATTTGGTAAAAGTAACAAAACTACAAATAAGAAAAATAAAAATACCAATAAAGAGCAAAGAAGAAACAAAGAAATCAGTAAGAAAAACATTCCCCTCTGTTTGTGAGAGTTTTCTTTCCAGGGCCTGTAGTATTGGAGTCCAGTTGTCAAGGAGAGGCAATAGTGCAGCACAACTGGGACCCGTTTTATTTCCATACATACTTTTTGTTGTGCAAATGCTGTCTGCCCTGTCTTTCTTTCTGGGCATGCCCAGTCAATGATATGGTGCGTTCTTCAAAAATGACATGCCGCATTTGCTTCAACAGTTCTTCACGTTTGTGACCTTGTGTGCAACCTAACTTGCTGCTATCTCCTTTAGACCTCATGGCCTGCAGGCCTGAGATGTATTGTGGTGCTGTGTTTAACTCAGCCATTTTTAATCTTGCTTGGTAAACATTTCTGACTGATTAAAATGTCTATTCAAAATTTGATTTCACTATTTTAAACAATCAGAAACACTAAGAAACACCTACTCCGTGAAATTCTTTTCTTGAGTTTTACTCAGTTAAAATACAAGTGTATTTTAAAGATATGAGAATGAGATACTATATCCACCTCAAAGCCATTATGAAGTTCTAGGCTCTGATCTGATCTGAGTTTCCTGGTGTTTGTCTCTGTCTTTCTGTCTCTCTGTTTCTCTATCTGTCTCTATCTCTCTCTCATAAAAAGTCACAAAAACAAAAGCAAACGTGACTTTGTTTTTACCCCTCATTCCCACCTTACCCCCCCAAATGTGACTTTTTAAAGCGTTAGAAGATAATGTTTTGTTCTTCAAGATGGATTAAACTTTGCTCAAATATAAATAAGTAACCTCAAATTTGAATCAAAGTTTTGCCAAGATCCTGAAGCTCCTTCAGGAATGCCACAATCATGCTAGTGGTTGTGGTGTTTGTGATGTTAGTAATCTTTACCCAAAAATGTGTTAGCATAGACATAGAAAATGAACTTGGAAGTGCACCAAACAATGGGGGGTTGTAAGTGATAGATGGAAACTAAGAGGTCAGAAGTCAACTTCAAGTTTGGTGGAACCAAAAAGTTCTCTAAATGTTTGATTCCTTGCAAGTAGGCAGTCAAGAACCAAGCAGTGTTTCAGGTATATCAGAAATTGCAGAGATCTTCAAAAGAGCAACAAGGAGGTCTTTATGTTGGAACACAGTTCACTTCATTCAAAACTATTTCATTTACGTTTCATGTCAGTAAGAGTCAGTCTCAGTTTAAACCAGTTCCAGTCCATATAAAATCAAAGTGTGTGTCATAATATGGTTTGAGCTGTATTATGAAACCACAGTAAAAGACTTTCACATTGTAGTTAAAAATTCTAATAAGACAATAAGAATAGACTGCTGTCAGCTGAAAGCAATATGCATATGCAAGCACAATATATTGTAAATTGGAATGCAGAGATTCTGTTTTGTAGCAGATTCAATGACTATTGATTTTATACTGCTGAAATGAGTTGTTGTTCATGCATATAGGTATGTTTGGTGCAATTCATAACCCAACTGATAAGCTTCCAAGAAAGCAGAAAAAGGGGGGAAGTCATTATAGCTTTCTCAGATCTGTATTATTCTGGCTTGAGGCTTGAATCTGTCTTAACATTTCCTCAAACAAGAAAATCAGGCTGGCTGAGAACAAAAGCCATACTAGAAGTAGTGACTAGATGACAGTTACTGCGCACATTGCTCTATGGTAACATCTGGCAGGACAGACATTCAAGACTTGTCAGGACTTGGCCTTTCATCCAGTGAGATGCTTATTGACTCTGAAGTAAGGGTAAGGAGATTTTTTAATATTGTTTGGAAGTATGCAGAGTGTGTGTATTCATAAATCCCTTAGCTTGTTCTCTTGTTCTTTTTGACAGCCTTGTCCTTGTTCTTCTACATGGCATCATTGCTCATGTTTTTCTCTCTTCCTATCCTAGGTACTTTTCCCCTGCCTGTCTACAAATCTGACTTTCTTCTTACCCTTTAAGACTGAGCACAAGTGTTGCTTTCTCATAAATAGATTATTGAGATGTGTTCTGCATTCTCTTTGTTCTAATCTAGTTTGCTTTAACAGGAAAAGATTGGTCAGCTATTTGGTCACTTAAATTTTTGTTTCATAATTTACTTGAACTTTCAGATGAATATTAAAATGCACTCATATTTTTGTTTGAATGCTTGCACAATGCTAAAAACCATCTACATAAATATTCACAGACACACACATACACACATACACACGTATGCCATATTTGTTTTGGGACTAAGGTTGTTTCAATTCCCAAGAATTTATGAAGGATTTGTTGCCAAAACCAAGATACTTTTGAGAGTAAAAGAGGGTGGCATTAGTCATTGTGCTGGACTTCCTTTGAAATGTTTCCAAAAATATGATAGGCTAATAGATAGAGAAGGGATAGCTCTCTGCACTTGTGTGATAAAGTACAATTGCATGATAATGGCAGATTTTAGGTGACTGTCATCCTAGAATCATTTCAACTTTCATGTATACTTGAAATATTTCATGAGACAATATTGTAGACATTTAATTCTGCTAGACAACATAGAATCTCAGATAAACTGATATTCCTAGTTCATACTGGCACAGAACTGCTGTATCATTAACCTCAGAAAGAAAAACATGACTATTTAAAGGCAGGAAAAGAAATGGTGAGAAAGAAATATAGCTAATTGGGTGGGCATGATATAAACTGACAGATGAATTTAAGACCCAGGACTGGAAATCTGTATGTAACATCAAAAATGACATTCCATTCAATGCACACAGTTGTGTGCTGGGGTTAGGAGCTTTTTAGTCACTCTGTTTAAGATGAGTTGTAAGAGGAAGCAGTAATATTACCAGGGAGGAGAAGCCAGAAGAAGAAATTATTATATTACTCTAACCTCGCACTATTTGTGCAATGCTATAACTCTGTGAAGTATCTGTCCTCAGAGAGCAAACCTTTTCATATGTTGAATTCAGTAGTGACAAGTGGCTTATCAGGTGATAAGACTAAAAAGAGGTTCACTGAAAATCTCCTGGAAAGGAAAGCTAGCTTCTTTCTTACTTTGCTTTACATGGCAGATGTGTTTGTGAAAAGAAAATACCAATTTTTAAAATTCGGAGTATGTTTTCCTAAAAAGTAACCCAGTGATTCTCAAACATATTATAAACACCTGGATAGTTTCAAAAGTTCTCATGCCCAGACTCATATCCACTCCCTTAAATTGTTTTCATTAGACACAGGTTGTGGCCTGGGCAAATAAGAATTTTTAAGTCTCAAGTGACTCTAAAATGTAAGAACCAACCAATGATGTTACTCAGAGATTCTGACATTTGAAGAAGCTCAAAATTTGTATGTGGAAGAGAGAGGGTCCATAGAGAGGCTGTTCTTGTCTTGAAGAGTAAAAGATATGAAGAAAGAAAATTATGTGAATATTTTCCATAGACCAAAATTTATTTATTTATTTATATTTTATTTATTTAATTATTTATTTATTTATTTTTGCGGAACCGGGGATTGTACTCAGATCCTTGTGTTTGCCAGTCAAGCGCTTATCCTACTGAGCCATCTCCCCGGCTCCTTTTATTTTCTTTTTTTATATATTTAAGACAAGGTCTACAGGGGGTACAGGGTCTCACTACACAGATTAGACTCATAGTGGTCCTCCTGTTTTCAACCACCCAAGTGCTGGGATTACAGGTGCCCACCACCATGCCCAGTCTCAATCACTGTCTCAGCACGCCTGGGGGGTAGGGCCAGTATAGCACACCAGCAATTGAACCCTGGCTGCTGTGCTCTGCCTAAGCTGGTGTTTTAGTCCACTGAGCTATCATGGACCAAAATTTAAACTACACTGCTGCTTGTAATAATTTATATGTCTTTTATCCTACCTCTAAATCTATAGTCAATAATAATCATTTAATTATGATGTTACACCCTTAATTTTTTCTATCTTGGGTACTTGAATGTTCATTGATGGGCTTTCTCAGATTGAGAGGCCCAGCCAGTGTTTTATAGCATGATTTATCTAATTAGGTAATATAGCATAGTGAACCTTTCTCTTATCATAACTAATGATTAAACATGGCTAGAGGAGGTGGCTTTGTACTGTCCTGTTTCATCCTTTCGCTGCAAGTATTCTAAGGAGTGGATAAAAGTAGTAATTTATTAGAAACTATCAAGAGGAAATAGATAATAAACAGTCTGTTTTAGGCACTTATATTTTTCTCTGCCAGGATCAGTAAGACCTGGCATATTCACATTATTATTTATCTATTGTTGCCTATCATAGTGACATAAACATTGTCTTTGAGGAGCTTTGTTTAAGGCTACAGACCATCAGGGTTCTGTGACTTGAGTGGTTTGGTCACTTGTTAAGTAACAATGTCGTTACGTAGACAATGCATTTGATTTGTTGAACAGAATCTGGGGACTCTAGTTTCAAAAAGCTAATTTCATGTGAAATATCAAGTGAGATATATTGTAATGATTTCCAGTTCTTTGGGGACTAAAATTATGACACTATAAAGTTTTTTGCTGTCTCCATTAATATGTACTGCACATTATCTTTACTATGCTTTAAAGTGTATTAAATTTATCTCCTTTAAGTACATTTTCAATATAATAACATTAATTTTAACAGAATTAGCATTTGTATGTGGGAAATTAAGGGTTTTGGTATTATAAAAACATTCCCGGGACCAGCAAGATTGCTCAGCGGTCTAGAGCACCTGTTTAGGCAAGCTTAGGCAAGCTTAGGCAAGCATAGGAACCGTGTTTCACCACACAACACCACATGCCATGCCAACCCCGCCCAAAGGACTGGCTGATCCAGACACACACACTCACACATATTCTTTCTGTCTTTCCTTTTATTTTCTTCAACTTTATAAAGCTCTAATCTTAGTTCATTGTTCATTTTAGAAATTCAACTTTCCTTTAACTGGCCTTGACTTTATTCAATAGAACTGTAAAGATATGATTTTTATATAAAATATTCAATCATGCTTTACCATATGGTGAGCATCATTTATATATAAAATCTACTAGCTGTTCTACCTTTGGAAATCATTGGAGAATCTCAGTAAGAGTTTCCCAGCCATCTGCTTCTCTTTTCAAACCTTGTGTTAATGTAGACATCTGCAGTGGGGAATCTAGGGTTATAAAACTCCAGTGGCTAGTGAGATGACCTTGTGTACCACTCTGTAGCAATCAGGTCTTTATGAAGATTGGGTTTGATATCAGTATGTCCCAAAGTGGATTTCCCAGGTTTCCTGAAAAGCTCATTTTACTTATCTCACATGTATCTGCCTTCTCAGTAGTGTATTTCTTTTTATGAAGGTCAACATAGACTCTCACATAGGAGCAGGGCATAGTGGCACGAGCCTGTAGTCTCAGCTCCTTGGCAAGTTGAAGAAGGAGGATCACTGGAACCCAAGAGTTTCAGTTGTGCCTGGGATCTATAGACCCTATCTCAAAAAACAACACTTGCACTCCAACTTATCAAACTGATTAGGGGCAGGCTTCATTACACTACTAACATCTTTTTTACTTTGTTGAAAATAATTTTCCATTGAAAGTTTTATGAATTGGAATTCCTCTAGAGCATTTAAATGTTTGTTTATAAGTCTGTAGTTGACAGATTAAGAGTAGTGGGCAGAATAAGAGTTGGGCTATAAACTGCCAACAAGTCTAAGAAGGGAGACAAATCATCTCTGATACTTTAATATAATATAAAACAATGGGAAAATGATTCATTTTGGAAAAAATTCAGTTTTGTCTCAAATTTTAATGAAGTCATTTATGGCACAGAGTGATAAATATTTGCATTTGAATTAATGATCTCTTTTTTAAAATAAATGACTACCTCCTTTAGCTATATAAGCCACTTAACTATTTTATTTAAACGAAAATATGTAGTGAGATATGAAATGGGCCGATTGCCACTAGCATCTATATTCATTTTTACTTACATCTACTGCATTTTTATTTGTACCATTTATAACCTTTTTACATTTGTAATTAAATCTTACATTTTCCTTTGTAGCATAACCATATTCCATTTTGATTATAATAAGTAAAGGAGATATTAACTACAAAGCAAACAAAATAAAACATAACTTTTCATTTCTGTTGTTTCCACATTGATAATCAGTAAAATGACTTAATATTTAAAACATGATGACTAAATTATTTTGTTATGAGGGTAACCTTCAAGTAATGTAGCCAGACACATCAATTATGAAATTCAGGGAAGGAAAAAATCACTTTCTTAAAAGGAAGTAATATGGTAAATAAATAGTGAGATTCTTATAAACTTAAAATTCATGGTACTTTGCACAGCTATTTTGATCAACTAAATCAATTGCTGAGGAGCAATAAAAGGAAACTTTCTCATTTTTTTCTGAGTTTTTCCATTTTTTCTATCACTAAATACAGATCTCTGGATTAAATTATAGGTACAGCACAATATGCAGGCTGCATGAGAAGACAGAGCAATTTACTGGCAGTTTTGTTTGATTAAATACTGAAGCAAAACTCCTGAACCTGATAACCACAAAATCTGTTTATTGCCAGAATAATGTTGGCAATGATGAGTTATGTTCATATTTGATGAGACCAAAGAAGGGTTGACTATTTTTTCAAAAACATTTTTCTTGCTTCATAAGCGTTTGGAAGTGCTTACTGTTACAGTACTTCCTCAGGCTCATTGACCTTATGTGTAAGATGTATTCTGAAGTAAATAACTACAGGTAACTTTATTGGCATAAAGAAGAGGCAGTAGAAGGCCTCTTGGATAATCTTTACACTTCACTAAAGATTGAGTATGTTGATAAACAGAACTTTTTTATGTTTCCTTGGCTAATTGTAAATGAATCAAGGGCAAGGATCTCAGCCTTTCATTTATGGTGTTTACAGTTCTACAGTAATGCTAGGCTCACTGTAGTAGGCACTCAATAAATATACATTTAATAATATTTAAAAATGTGTCACAAAGTGCCTAAACAGTGCCCTATCCATGGTCAGAAAATACAGTCAGTTTTTATAGGAAATCAAGTCATTCACTCCTTAGAGATTTTGAGCAATAATACGTATTCCAAAGGCACCTACTCAGGTTCAGTTCTCAATATTTCAAAAAGTACAGTCAGTATTTTAACTGAAAATTGTTGATGTTAAAAAAATTTTTTTTTGGTGGATCCGGGGATTGAACTCAGGCCGTTGTGCTTGCCAGGAAAGTGCTTATTCTACTGAGCTATCTCCCTGGCCCTCTGCTTAACTGTTTCTTGCACCATCTTTATCTTGTAATAATAGAACCATACTAGTAGGATGGAAACATTTTTTGGTATGGCTGCAGAATCAAGTGTTAAGTTTTACTTTTTTATTTCAACATCAAGTAGGAAACGGAAAAGTTAACAGCTGAAGTTCAAAAAATATGCAATTTCAAAAATATGTAATAACACATTTCAATGACAGTTGTAGTGTCTTTTGTGAATACAGAAGACCTACTTCAAATCAGGCAGTTATTCTGCTTATAATTTTTATACCAATATAGACAAATAAATTACTTTCTGCTTAGAATTATGCTTGAGTTCAATTCTAAAGGCTGACCAGAAGCTAACATGGTTCATTAGAAGACTTAGTTGACTATGAAATGTAATGAGATGTGTGCATTTTCTCTCCTTTTCAAGAGTTATGTTTACTCTAGGTGCCTCTTCTCAGTGGTCTTAAATCTACAGTAACATATTTTTCAAAGTTATTGCTCTTATAATACCTCCTAGAGGCCACTTGTTTGCTTCAGAGACTTTTGTTATCTCTTCTGATTTTAGTTTCAATATCTTTTTTCCCCACATTTTTATTATTCTTCTACAAACATAATTGAAATTGGTTTAGAGAGCCTTTTAAAGAATGCTTTTTAAGCTCCGTGTTTACCTCCCTCTGGTTGAAAGCCACAGTGGAGTAATGGAGAGAAAGTAAACAGTTTGGCTTATATGGTAATAATTACCACTTTAAAATGTAAAAATTATCATTAATTCAAGGAAACTTCAGATGCTTTAAGGTCACACAGCATAAAATTTTAGAACTGCAGGAGTTTCTATGGTCATTTGATACTTCCCCGAGCCTTTTGGAAATTTAATAGTCTCTCTTGGAGCTTTTCTTTAGCCTGAAGGGCAAAAGGATCCTACTGTTTGCTTCATTGGTCTTAAAAATAGTGGGAAAAAGAAAACTTGAGCAAACACAGTATGTATGCAAAGTCTTTCATATACAAATAACTTTACAAACTTCCTTTCGTGGAAAGTGTGCTTTTTTCCCCCAGTGTTTAAATTGTACTAAACCATGGCACTCTTTTGTCTGCTGTCTCTTTATACCCAAGGCACATATTCATAAGATAATGGTGAATGTTTTAGAGCTTTCATTGATAATAAACAGCCTGCTGTGGCACCATGTCATAGGTTCAGCACCACTGGCCTACAGGGTCAGAGCTACAGGAGTGAACTAGAAAACTAAGCAAAGGAATCCAAGCCTGTGCAGGAAGCAAGCAAAGACCACTGGTCTCATTAACGCCCACCTGCAAGCAGATAACAAGCAGATCTGACCACATGACAAGGCAAGGTCCCCGGGATGGGGTGAGCTGTATGCTGACAACTAGAATTTAGGATACTGAATGAGGCAAGTACGCAATAAGATTGGTGACTAGGGTCAAGAAATGGTAGACCATGAGACTAATAAGATGGATGGGAAATGGGAATGGACTACACTTTGGTATTCACCATTTTAGAGAGAAAAGAGTGAAAAAGTAGTATAAACTGACAATTTTGAAATATTTATAAAAATATTTTCTCTAGAATAATTATAAAAATATTCTGGAAAGCAAAAGAATGTACTCAATTTATTGATTTTTACAAAGTCCTCTTGGAAGTATTTGACCAAACAGATTAATTTTCCTGTAAATTCATAAAGTAATGGACCTTTTTGTCCATTTTAATGCAAATATGGTTATTGCTTATCTTCAGTTGCAAATATAGTTGTTGTTTAGACTAGTTAGGAGACTAATAGTATATGCTGTTCTTGATTAGTCTTTTGTTAATTCACTCAAAAATATTTATTAATGACCTAATATATATGCCAGGCACTTTGTTGTGTATTTCATTCAGTCAGTACTTATTGACATACTGTATACTCCTATACAGTATACTTTTTAAAAAGCAAATATTAATATAAAATTAATATAAATATACTATGAATATATTTTACTCTTTTTCCAGTCGCTGTGCCTTTTAATGCTTTATTTTGCACTCTTTAGATTTTATCATAATTAATTTCAAAATCTCATATATAGATAAGTTATGAATGATAGATAAATGAAACAGTATATGTAGGATCCATTTAAACATGTAAAGTGATATGCATCTATGATGTGGTGCTTTTATTATTTGTGATAACTTTTCTACCTGTGATACAACAATAATAAATGGATCATGGGGCCGGTGAGATAGCTCAGTGGTCTAATGCACCTGCATAGCCAAACTTAGGCAGGTGCAGGGGAACACGGTTTGATCCCCAGCACCACTTGCTGCACCAGCCCTACCCTCAGGGCGTGCAGAGCTGGCCAAAATAAAAATAAAATAAAATAAAAGGATCACGTAGAAGTGTGCAGTGACTAGACCCTACCCTATCCTTTGGAGGATGGTATGGCTAAAACTGGATGGATCAGAAATAACATAACAAAAGGTGGGAAAAGTTTTCCTGTTCTGTAACATCTCATGCTACTTTACCAAGTACTGGTGACAATGTGATTGTTAAGATTCCCCTTGCTTTTAATTATGACTATCAATACCACTTCTATAGATGGTTCTGATTTTTCTTTTATATCTTCGTTCCATAAGCTGATTTTTATAAAGTCCATCTTCACCTATCTCCCTATGAATTGGGTAGTTCAAATTTGTTTTGCTGGGCTTAGTTTTCACTATTACTTTAGTTGTACTGGAGTCAGATGCCTGTAGAGATCCACCAGTGAATTATAAATACTCTAATTCCCTAGAGGATAGCTCAGTGCACTACTGTAAGCAGCCAGTTATTTTTCATTAAGCAATGATTTGATTAGATAAAAATAAAAGTTGCTTGAGCATTTATTTTTACAGCAGTGTGTAACAACTTTATGCAAATTATTATACCACTAATCCATATGCAAAATACTCAGACTTGTAGTGATGTGCACCTGTACTGAAGTTTAATCAGGCACAAATATTAATGGAAAGAATAAAGCTTCTAAGGAAAGTCACAGATTTTTGAGGCTGGTAAAGTATTGCAGAGAACTTTGTTATATAAATGATAATTTTCAGACTGAGAAAAATCTTGTTTTAAAAAAGGAACTCTCAAACAAAACATTTCTTTAGTAGTATTTGAGAAATACAGAGAAACAAAGATTGGGCTAAATGAATTGGTGTATTTGGTAGTTAAGGTGTGATCAGACTGAAAGATACAAACTAAAGAGGTAAGAATTTCATTGTAGTCCAAAGAGCAACTAGTATAGTTCTAAGCAGAGTAGATATGTAATGGCTAGCATTGTCTCTAGCACATAATACATTTTCAAGAAAAGTTTGTAAAATTATTTCTTTATGTTGATTACATGAATCATTTAAAATATTATAAAACAGTATAATGTGCCAACTTCCAAGTCAATGAAATTCTGTACTTTATTTATAACAGTAAGGAAAAGAATAATGTGTATGAAATATTTAGCAATGTACTGGGCATATTGCATATACTCCTGTGCTAGTTCTAACTGCTCATTAAATAGCATTGTTTTGGAGATAAACTCACCCTATAGTAAACTGACTATATGGTCACATATTGTGCAGCTAGTCAGATTCCTATGGTCTCTCCTATGTATCACAGAGTCCCTATTATTTCAGTGAGTATCAGGTAATTCCATTGGTCCTTCTTTAGGTCAATGATTTTTTTTGCAATTATTAGTAATTTATCTAAAAATCTAAATCTTATTTCCATAAATGTTAGGCAAAAAAGTGTGAATTTCTAAATAAAGAGAAGACACTATCATGAAGACTGACCTCTGCCAATGTTTTATTCTCTTTTTTTATGTACAGGTTCATACTGTACAGCTCAGACTTGTAGTGATTCTCCTGTTTTTTTCCTCCCCAGCACTGAAATCACAGGCATGCACCACCACACCCGGTCTCAATGGCTGGCTCAGCACACCCGGGGGCAGTGCCAGCACAGCATGTGGTGCTGGGAATTGAACCCTATTCCCTGAGCTTGGCTAGGCAGGCTGAGCTATCTCACTGGCCCTAATGTTTTTCTCTTAATAGTAAATTGTTTATATTTCTTAAGGACTGATTTTCTAACTGCCTGGATATCACAATTCATGGTAGTGTGAAATGCAGCAGAACGTTTTTTTCTCAACCATGTTCTTTAATATTTAACACAATTCATAATATTTAACACCTTCATTCATGGCAGGTTTGAAATTTAGAGGATATAGTTTAATATTACAAATTATCCATGCTAGTGAAAAGTAATGCACAATGATTTCTAGTTGCATCCCTTCATTTTTAGGGTCCCAATGGAGAGATAAACAGAATAATTTGGAGATTTGTGTCATGTATGGCTTTCTTGATATGAACAACTTGTTATAGTAGACAGAAATTATGTGCATTAGGGTTGATATTTTGTAGGCCATAATGAATTGAATTAAGAACACAAAATTTCTTCCTTTTCCATACCTGAGTTGTTCTTTACTTCAAAATATGTGTCCTGATTCCCAATTTCTTATCCAAGCAAGCAGAATGAAAATTATCTGATTTCCATTTACCCCTCAGGTATACTTCTGTCTCCTCTTCAATACACATTAATTCTGTTTAACCAGATATGTGTACTTAAGCTTTCCTTACTTGCCTTTCCCTTTCCTTCCTTTTTGTAACATGTTCCCTGCATCACTCTCTATTCCTCACCACATGCAGTTATGAATCTTTTCTTTAGGATCCAACTCATCTCATCTTTTCCACAGAGATTTCTTCTAAACATACAATAGTTGACTCAATCAGACATATTGGTATTATCTGTATGAAGATCACACTAAAATTGATCAAATAACTATAGGTAAAATAAGCAACCAATAGCTGCTCCAAAGTTAAAAAAAGCATGATTCTTCAGCTGAAGTCTAAAGTTTGATTAATCTTACACAAAGCTGTTGGGTAGAGGCTGTGAAGACCTTTGGAAAGGGTTGGAGATGTAGCTCGGTGAAAGAGTGCTGGTGTTGCATGTACAAAACCCTTGGTTCTATCCATCTGTAGGAGCACACACACACACACACACACACACACACACACAGCCTTAGAAGTATAGAAATGGCACACGAAAAGATCATGTGATAGTATTAAAAGGACAAGTGTACTTATAGAAGTTTTCTTTTTTGTTGTTCATGTGATATGACACTTTTGCACAGGAATGATTTCTTATGTATTTTTTACCTAATTGTTTTGAAAGAATTTTATTGATCATAGGGTCTAAACTTTGGTTGGCCCAGAGATGTTCAGTGCTTTACTGATGATTACATATGTACAGACATGCATCTCCTCTAATCCCCTCTCATGTCCTATGTTATTTCATAGAAATGGTGTAAAACTTTATAAATAGTATATATTTGGAATAAGGCTCTAGGTGGGTGACATAGTAGGGAAATACTTTTACAATTGGTGAAAAAGTTATCATCTGTTATCATCTTTAGATGAGAGGAGTAAGGTATAGGATCCAAAGTTCTTTCAATACATAGAAACTTTTAGTGGACAAAGAAGCACATTTCAGGAGGAAACCCACATTTTTAAGGTACCTATCATGGTACCTAACCTTTAGAAACTGTAGGATAAAATTCAACCTTTTAAGAAAGTCTCTGTGAAATAAAAGGTGAAGGACATTATATTGATTAGAATTTTGAGTCTACGATGTAATCTTATTGCAATTAAATGTCTTAATTTTGAAAGACTAAATTATAATAATTTGGTAGTGGTTACATTGGTGTGACTTTTAAAAACATCACCTTAATTTTTTTTTTTTTGGCATTTTCACTGTCAAGAGATGTGGGTTTATGTCCCTTCCACTTGCATTTGCTTAACCAATAGAATACAAGAGAAGTGATATTGCCAGTCCCTCCATCTGGTACTTAAGAAAATGGTAGCATCCACTGGCTCTCCTTGGGGAGCTCACTCTGACCACCTAGCCACCATATTGTGGAAAAACCAAACAATCCATGGATAAACTTAAATGCAAAAGAACCAAGGCCTCTGGTCTAGAGATCTGAGTCAGCTTCCAGAACTTATCAGTTTGTAAGACAGAACCATTTTCAAAGTAGACCCTGTAGTCCCCTTTTTGAACCATTCCAGCTGACACTTTGTAGAATAGAGACAAACTATTTCTGCCAGGACCTGTCAAAAGTTGTAGAAATATGAACAAAATAAGGTCAATATTGTTTGAGGCAACTAATAGAGTGAGTTTTTTTT
>NW_004524835.1:2503003-2519096 GCF_000260255.1 Octodon degus | reverse complement strand
GTTTTTTTTTAGCACTGATGAACACTAAACAGAAAGATTTTAGATCTTATGTAGGATCCTTTATTTTAGAAGTGCGAAGCAAATTGTGGATAGTGAAAACAAAACAGTAAACTGAAAAGAAACCAAAATGAATTCATCAATTAAAGAGAAATACAGTAAAAATGATTTGGCTTAGGGTGAAGGGGTGAAAGATATACATAAACTGAAAAGCATTGTTATAAGTCCAAGACAATAAACTTAGGAAATTCTTTAGTGTAGCATGTTGTACTGGGGATCAAACCAGGGTCCCTGTGCTAGCCTAAGCTTGCCAAAGCAGGCACTTTAGATGGCTGAGCTATCTTGCTGGCCCCAGCTTAGGAAATTCTTTACAAGCTATAATTTATTTGAGAGTTTGAAGAAAACAGGATAGAGTCAAATGAGGTTACCAGCAGAGATATGAGTCCTAAGCTCCTTGAATATCTCATTGTACCTTGTTGGGTCTCCTTTTCAACCTGACCTGGGAGTGCAATTTATCCTCTTAATCTTTAGCTCATCTACTTCCTTACAGTCTTGATACAGGCAATGCCAAACACCTTGGGGCACTAGTGATCTCACTTTATACAAATTGGTTGAGATCCCGCTCAGTCTGTGTATCTGAGCTTAAAAACTAGTAAGATTATGGTGAATAGAGTCAACATATTTGAAAATTGCATATAAAATATGAGACTAGATTTTGAAAGTGGGTTTTACTTACACATAAAATTCTTCATTTACATGTAGTGTCAATGTTTTCAATGAACTGTGTATGGATGAGGTGAGGATGAATTCATGTGATTTAGAGTTAGAGTTAAAGGCAAAACAAATCCAGAGTAAAATCATTATTCTTAGATTAGAAACAGTAGAATATATATCCCTTTCAGCATTTGGAGGAAACTCTCCTAACTAAAATTATGAATTAATAAAACAAAAGTATTAATTAAATAAAAAATTACATTGTCCAGTACTAAGTACATTCTGCTTTTGCTTTTGCTTTTCATTTTAATAGGTGAATAGATGGATAGATAGATAATGGATTAACAAAATGGAGCAATGGCTAGTGAATAAATACATTACTGTGGATGAAATGGGTTAATGTTTGACTTGCCTGGGCCTTCAGGAATAATCATTTCATTTGTTATCAGTTCAATAAAGTTTAGTGTTAGCCTGATAAGCAAAATTGCCTGTCTTGGAAAAGACAATGGAACATACAATTTTTTTAGAGTATTACGGAATAGCTGATTTATCTTCGATAAGGTTGATATTTATGCTTTTCTCATAGTCTGGTTTCTCTTCAAGTCACATAAATCTTTCGCCTTCTGAGGTTCACTCTTGAGTGTCAATGCTATTCTAAATGGAGTACTTTGCAGATTCCAGACATATGCCACATTCATTGTATCCAGATGATAAATGACTTACTGACAGTCAAGGCTTTGTACTGTTTGAGACTTCAGTTCTTTTAATAGCCATGACATCATTAATATTACTCTTGGTCAGACAGATGTTACTAATGGTCACTATTCAGCATTTTATTTGCAATGAAACCAAAGGGCAGTCGAAGGAGAATGAGGTCAGCTTGAGTCATTGATTCCTTGAAGTTATTTGTGTGCTGCTATTTGGGGATCCTGTGAAAAAAAAATAGAAGGCAATTTGAACACTACCAGATTTTGGATGAGTTTGCATTTGAGGAGCTCCAAAAAGTTCCACAAGTCAGAGTCAGAAGTGTTTTAAGGAGGTTGCCAAAGACCATTCAGTTTTACTGGCAAGAATGTAAACAATAAGCAGATGTTTTATCAGAATGGAGCCTATTCTGGGAGACCATCTCTGGGCAGTGAATAAAAGATTTTGGCCGGTTTAGAACAAAGGATGCTAGTTCAGAACAAAGAGGAGGGAAATTGACTTGGACCTGCATCTGGCTAAAAATAGACTGACATATTTTAGAGTTCCAAGCCAGTAGAGTAACTTCAGAGAGATACAGATGCAATTAATCTCAAACTTTGCATGAAAACTCTGGCACTGTAACTAATCTTGCAGCAGTTTGTTGTTACTATGGTAAAAGATTGGTTTTATCCATTTTCTTGTTTTAAAAAATATACTTCTTTTCGTGATTTTTAAAACCCAAATAGAAAATCATTGGTGTGCTTGACATCAACTGATTATATGACTTTAATAAGTACTTCATTGTTCTAGTTTCACATGCCTCATATATAACAGGAATAAGTACACTAGAGGATATTTTAAATCTATTCCAACTTATTTGAACATAAAGCTATGACATAATGAGCTGGACAGGCCAATTTTTATAAATCCCCTCTTTATCTCTGATTATTTATTTATTTATTTATTTTTAATTTTTTTTTATTTTTTATTTATTTGAGAGAGAGAGAGAGAGAGAGAGAGAGAGAGAGAGAGAGAGAGAGAGAGAGAGAGAGAGGTGTGTGTGTGTGGCCAGCTCAGCCCACCAGGGGGCGGGGCTGGCTGGCATGTGGTACTGGGGTTTGAACCGCGGTCCCTGATGCTTTGCCAAGCTTGTTCCAAGTAGGTGCCTCAGACCACTGAGCCATCTCCCCAGCCCTATCTCTGATTATTTAAAAAATGATAGACCATAGAACTCATTTAGCAGAGTAATTATCAATAAGAGCTTTGAGGGAAAATTTGCATGTGTATCAGTGCTCAGAGCTGTATTTCTTCAATCAATATTCTTCGAGCAAAAACTAAAACCTAGGCACTGCTAGGTGCCAGAGTTACCATATTGAAGAAAATATATGTGGCCCTCATCCTTAGGGAGTTTAATGTTTTATTGGGCAGCTACAAATACTAAATACTATAAAGGACCAGGGATATGGATCAGTAGCACAGTGCCTGCCTGGCAAGCTCAAAGTTCTGAGTTCAATTCGAGGTAACAAAAAAAATGTTATATATAATATAAGTGAGATAAACCTAAAAAAGGGAATAAAGGTGTTACAAGAATTAGAATGAGGTCACGAATGACTTCCCTTAAGAACATGTTGTCTCAGGCTTGGAAGATAGCTCAGTAGAATAAGTGCTTGCCTGGCAAGCTCAAAGTTCTGAGTTCAATTCCTGGTACCAAGAGAAAAAAAAAGAATGTTGTCTCAAGCATTACAGGTCTAAGTACCAAAGAAGTTCACACTACAGAGTTATTAAACTGATTGCTTTTGCTCTATTCCATGACTCTAATTTCAGATGATAAATTCCAGATCCTTGCTAGAATCCCCACATGGATTTGATGTCACACAAGTATGTGGCCCATGGAAAATCATATCTGTGAATGGAACCACAATTTACAAAGACTATTTTATGATGCAACATTGGGAGACAGTTTGTATACAAGGGCTAATGGAAATGCACACTTCTTTCTCTTTATCACAAGGAGCACTTGGAAAATATGTAAAAATGCTATGGATGTCAGTGAACTTGACCTTGGGGATCTGTAATAGAATAGTTATCTAAAGAGTGGATACTTGATTAAGACTCTTTATGTTCAAATGTTATTTTATCTTTCTGAGAGTGAGAACTAAATGAAATAATCCACAGGACAGGTTTACTACAGTACTTGACATTTAGTAAAAGCCAATAAACAGTAGCTACTGTTGCTGTTAGTATTCAAGAGAAATAATCATTTTCTCCTTTACTGTCTTTCTGGAAGTAATATATAATAAATTTACCAAATAATAATTCCTTCTTATATCTCATACAGTAAATATTGTACGTAAACTGAAAGAATTTTAAAAGTGGAATGGGAGTGTAAAGATGACAGTAGAATAGAGACAATTGTCACTTTGGTTTTATATGGGAAAAGGCTAAAGTTAATTCAGAGTGATTTGTAGACCTGTTGCAATCTAATTTTAAACACACTAGGATTTCTTGCCATTTAAAACAACATTTTTGTTGATATATGTGTGACATTGGGGCAAATTAATTTTACAGATTAAAATACTATATTTTCTTTTCATTTATAGAATTTGCCTAAAATAGAATTTACTTATGATGAATCCCTAATATACTTTCTTGAAATCATGGCTATAATTTGCCTGTCTAGTACAAGGTATGTACATACCACATTCGTAGATGTAATGACATATAATGGAAATAATGATCTATTTTATTTATGTCATATGGTTTAATATTGATTGTATTATTTGAGAGTATTTAGAATTTACTCTGATGTGGTTCTTACTAGGTATGCTGTAGGCTTATGTTATGCTATGAAGTAAATATGCATTATCTATTCCATTTTCTTCCGCAGAGCAAGTGTTGGTACATTTTTTTTGAAATTGGAAATTCATGGTCACTTTTATTTCCAAAGTGCTCCTTTTCAGTGCTTAATTGAACATGATTCTATATTTCATTTTGAAATGCAGAGCTATTGCATCTCTGGTAGCAGTGTCCTAGCTCTACAGACTTAATTTCTCCTATGTTAACACATACCTCTTACTCAAGTCATATACTTCCCGCATGGATCATGGTCATTATCATCACCCATAACTTTGCTCATGTTATAGAATGTGAATAATTATTTCATAAACTCTTAGCCATTTTTATTCAATCATTTTAGCCTCCTTTCTGTTCAGAGTCCTTATTAAATATTCCTAGGACATATCAGGTTTTTCTACTAGAGTATAAGTTTCTAAACATGAGGCTTTATAACATCCACTTTTTGGAGAGCCCCTCACCCTCTCTGATCTAGCATGCAGCTGAATTCAAAGAACACCTAAGTTTTTACTTCCACCCTGTCCTCTGAGGTGGCTCAACATGGGAAACTCAATGGGAGATAAGAGGAGACAATATCCACAGAGCATTTATGTCATAATACCTGGCTGTCTGTCTGTCTGTCTATCTATCTATCTATCTATCTATCTATCTATCTATCTATCTATCTATCTTTCTGGAGAGCAGGAGAGGGTATGTATCAAACCTTTACTGTGGGAAGAACAGTGACTTCCTTCTGATCATCAAGGTAAATGTAGGGCCTGAATCAGAGCTGGGTTTGAAATACTATATTATGAGGTCAGTATAAACACTATTTAGAACATCTCGATGTCTTGCATTGGCCATAACATCTCACGATTCTGGCGTAGTATAATCAACGAAGAATCAGAAGTCCTGAAAAATTGATTTGACTTTATTATCTAGTTAATTTTATTTTAAGGATATCAATTTGGAAAGTACGTTTTGCTGCAGACTCTACACACTTTATCCTATAATCTTAGGAGTATAAATAACATGATACATTACATTTGTTTTTGTAACCATGAGAAAATGGCTCAGATGCATGAATACAGCATACAATTTAATTTCCTTTTCTTAGCTAAGAGGCACTCGATAATTCAAAGCACATTTATCTATGGGATATTAAAATGTTTCATACTCATGCATTCATAGCATATTTTCTGGAGAATTTTACTTGTTATGAAATCTAGCTAAACTTCTAGTTTCTGACTTTGCATTTTCAGGTTGTTATTGCATAGGTGTATAAGACTAAATCCTCAAATTGTATTTTATATCAGATTAAAAATAAAGACATTGAGTTATACCAAGCATTTTGTAGACACCATTTACTAGCAATGAATGAAGAGAAAATTAAATGACTTTCTTGGGGTTCAGAAAAGTCAGCATGAGGGCGGGGTACTTGTACAATTGTAACAACTGAATGTTCTATGTACATCCCTGGTGGTTCTGCTAATATCATAATAACTGTTCAAGATACTAGATGACAAATTAATGACATGTCAACCACTCAAATTCTCTAGACCTTATCCTTATCCTTTTTATGGGAAGCCATCTCTGGCTCCTCTAGGTAAAAATCTTTGTTGACTGTATTTGTAATTATCCTGTTGATCCTATTATTTGATGAATGCATACTGAATTATTTCTTTGGTTTTGTCTCCTCCAGACTTAAAGCTATATGCCTTCGCAAGATGAAAATGTCTGGTGTCTATTGGGAGCCTTTAGATAGATCCTCTGGAGAGTATCTCTGAGTGCTTATCCATTATGACCTCCTTTAACCTGAAGTAGCCAGATGGTTTATTGCCTGTATTTTCTCATAGAAATTCAGGATACTATGTCAGAAGGGATAATATTATAGGCAACTAAGTTAGATAAAATATTATAGGCAGTCAAATAGGGCTAGGCCCTCATAGGAGCCAGTGCCGAATGTGAGATATCTTGCAACTGTGGGAGAGACAAACACCTCTGCTTTGGGAAAAGATAAAACAAACGCTCCCACATACTTCCTTAGAATAATCATTAGTGATTGATATTCTAAATATGTATCAGTCACATTGAAAAAGCAAGGATGTGCCAGTAACCTGACCCTCTTCTTGAAAAGTCTCTGTTATGTATTCACGTATGCTTGCTCTATGACTCACTTCCCCATTTGATACCTATTGAGTCAATATTACCTGAGCAGTTATACTCATAATCTTCTTAATTGATCATAGTTTTGTCCCACCTCATGCCAACCTAGTGATTTCCCATCTTTCCCACCTTGGACCCACCTCACATCTTGGAATTGCTCTATAACAATCCATAGAAAAGGCAAGTTCCTTGGCAACCCATTCAGGTTCCCTTCTGTCTCTCTTCCTCAGACAGAAATTTTTTCCCCAATAAACACATTCTGCTCTTAAAAAGAGTAGTCAGCAATGGGACAAAGATAAGATTTCTGTCCCTTTTGATAATTGGCTTTTAGATTTAGTCCACTAATGAACTTTTCTTGCAATAGAACAAAAGAAGCAGTTAATTAATCTAATAGAGAGAATGAATGTTTATCTTGTTCATATTTTCTCCTAAAATGCATCTTGGGTATGTGGATCAAGGAGATGGCTTTTCAAATTGAAGCCTGATTGGCACCACTGCTGTAAAATAAAAGTATGGCCACTGGGTATTGAAATATAATTTTTAAATTTGATAATCAAAAATCTTGTTAGAATTAGTATCCATTTCATGAGAACTTCATGGTACTTTTAAAATTAACATTAAGTTATAAAATAGCTAGAGAAAGGGGACTTAAAAATTGGAGATGCAGAGTAAAGAAAGTTGTGGAAATTGCTCTGCCAGGGTAGAAAGTTCATCAATGGATCCAACGAAGTGTAAAATTCATGGAGGGTACTATCGGAGATGACTGCTACCATTACAATGAAATTGGTAGGCCAGTTGGTATTATAATATGGTATTGATGAGTGTATTTTGTTACATTGTTAAGGAGATGGCATCTTTTTGCTATGGAAACAATTTAGCATTTACATTGGGTTATTTTAATAAGATGCCTGTGTACAATGGTGTTTGATGTTTTATATAAATTGTAAATGTTAACCAGTAGACTAGATAAGAAATACAAAGGAGGATTATGTTGAAATAAAAGATGGTAGTTTCAAACATGAGTTTCTTTGGCTAATTGATAGTATGATCCACTTGTTTCTCTTGAGTGCCTGAGCACCAGCCTGAGGTACAGAAATGCTCATAAACTAGCACTGAGCATACTAACTTGCACAGTCTGAGTGATTACAAAATTTAAGAAGCTAAGACATAAACTACATCTTGTAAGAAATCATTTAAAATATCATTAATGAAAGCACAAGTAAAAATGTTTCTTCCCATAATTCATGGCTTTACTCCTCTGCTAACCAAATTTCTGAAATTATAGACAGGATTATAGAATATCTTGTAAGGGACATAATAGTCTGGGACAGGAGTAGGGCAGCATCCTTCTATCTGGAAAAGCAAGGACAAGTTACAGGTAACTATCCCAAAGTTTTGTCTTTTTCAATCAATCTAGTAACAGTCCCAGAATGAAGAATTCTTTCCACTTTATAGGCTAGGCCATTGAGGCTCAAAGGGATTGTGACAAAATCAAAATATGAAACTGGAGGGTCTGCTTCTAAGCTCATTGTTTTTTATTTCTGTCATGTGTAAATGACATGAATAACAGAATTATAATTAAAATTCCAAGTCAAATTTATGCCATGACTTCATTTTAGAGTCCTTTTAGGATTCTATTTTCTTTTCTTTTCTTTTCTTTTTTCTTTCTTTTTTTTTTTTTTCAGAACCAGGGATTGAACTCAGGCCCTTGTGCTTGCCAGGGAAGCACTTATTCTACTGAGCCATTTCCCTGGCCCAGGATTCTATTTTCAAATTTCTAAAAACTACAATCAATTTAAAATATGGTTTCTAAGTATTCCCTGCTGCTACTCAGACTAATATACGGTCAAGCTACTGGGCTATATTTTATCTATTTATTTTGTTTGGCCAGCTCAGCCTGCCCTGCCGGCAGGGCTGGAACAGTATGTGTTGCTGGGGATTGAACTGTGGTCCCTGGGCTTGCCTAAGCAGGTGCTTTATTCTGCTGAGCTATCTCACCACATATTATTATTATTAGGACATGTTTGCAGAACAATGATTCTATTCATTGTGAGGTGTTGTTACATGTTCCGAACACATCTTAAATCTTTTTACATCCTCTTTCCATGTTTACATATTGCATAGATTCTCTTCTATGAGAAATCCAAAGTATAAATAAAAAAGCAAAAAGAGAGGTCAGTAATAAGACAGGATGTCTCAGGTCAACAATTTCTGACATTGCCAGTCAAGCGGAAGACCCAATACTATTATGGGCTACTAGACTCTTTTAGAATATTTTGCTGAGTTTACATACCTATAATATTCAAATAATGGAACTTAACAAAAAAAGGGTATACAGATGAAGGTCCATTTTGTATCTGTGTATTCAAAGTGGTTAGGATAGATATATAGTTGCATTCTCTTAATGAACAGAGTGATTTGTTCTAATGGTGTTTGTAAATAGGATATCATGTCCATATCTTGTACAGCAATTAACCACTAGGAAGAATGTATGCAATGTGTTAATTATTGAAACTGTTCTACCAATTTGATTTGAAACTGTCTCACTGCTATTTGTTTATCAATAAAATTATGGAAAAAAAAGGACAGGACATAATAATTAATTGATTGTGTCAATTTGAGACATTTAGAAGTATAATTAAATTGGTTTGGCAATTTTGCACCATAGAGTATAGAAGACCCAACGTAGGGTAGCCCATCCCTGCATGGCATAAAGGGGAAATGAGAAAAGACAAATTTATTTGTTCTTTGGAGGAGTTCCAGTCTTTGCCTTGAGCTTGAATGTCATCCCCTGGCCTCCAATGCAAACTCTTTAGCTTCCATTGTAGGCTCTTCAGCCTTTTATCATGGACCCATTGGTCTCCTCATACACTTATATAGGTTTCTGAAGTGAGCTTCAGACCTTGGACAGAATCCGTTGGTCACCAGTGTACAAACTGCATCTAACCTCTTCCTCATCCAACTCTGTGGGTCCTCATCATAAGCCAATTTGGTAATTTCTTGTACATTTGCGTATCTTGTTATATTCATTTCTCTAGTAAAACAGTGACTGAACAGATTTTGGTACCAGGAATGGCTCTAGAGAAACACAATTGTAGTGATGAAATTATTTAATGGTTTTAGTGGTTCCTGGTTCCTAATTTGATGAGACCTAAAGACACCATGGTCTCTCTTCTAATTCTATGGAGAATACTGATATCCTTGGCATGAACTGCTTCAATTAGAATGCTATGTAGATCCATTTGATTATCTTAGTTCAACACTTATGAGATATATGTGTTTTGGTAACTTCATTCATGAAAGTTTTGAATATCTTTGGCAGAGTAAAAAAATAATAATGTTGGCTGTCTGGCTGTTTTTCATATCTCTGGACAAATTAGTGAAGGAAAACAATGAACTCAAAAATTCATTGGAATTCTAAAGTCTTCTGGTCATCAGGACAAGTTAAGAAAGGAAAATAAGGAGCTCAAAGATTAAAATTCTCTGCTCCAGACACACACAAGAAATGTAAAGGTTTCTAAATGTGTCCTTAAAAAGAAGTCTCTTTTTTTAGCGTCAAGGCTGAGAATGCAGAAATTCACATGCAGGTCCTTATAATTAGATTTGCTGAGCTGTAAGAGAAGTTTAACGGTCAGCCTCAAAGATGAAGTCACTGATCAGAAAAGAATGGTATCCCATAAAATGGGATGGAGACCTGTTGGAGGGTCCTGAAAAAGCTGATGATGTAGCATTTCTAGATGGCCATAAGATTATTTTTCCAGACGAGGAGATTTCTCAATCCACAGTGGCAGAGGCTCCCCTACCCTCATCCCCTGGGGTGTTGGTCTCTTCTACTATACCTGGGGAAAGTAATCCTGGCTTATCCAAGCAAGATAATACTGAAACTCCTCAGAATCCACCCACATCACTCATTTTTGCCTCTAGCCCCATAACCAGGCTGAAGTCACAGAAGATTGCTAAAAGTGAGGTACATAGTGTGACCCATTAGCAGGTCCAGTATTCTATCAAAGAATTTCTTGGATTTTTCTAACTCTTGACAACAGAGGGCTGATGACCAAATGTGGAAATGGATTTTACAGGTGGGATAATAGTGGCAAAAATATACACCTGGATCAGGCTGAGTTTGCTGATATGGGCTCAGTAAGCAGAGATTCTCAATTTTGTGTTGCAGTTCATGGAGTAAACAAAGGTATTAGTAGTTTATTTGGCTAGTTGGCAGAAATATGGATCAAGAGATGAACCACTGTGAATGAGTTGAGATGCCTGATATTCTATTGTGCAATATTGAGGGGATTCAGAGGCTTAGATAAATGGGAATGCTGCAGTTAATTGTCATCTTACATCTAGTCCTCCACACAGGGATGATCCAGAAAATGTACCCTTCATTAACAGCTTGAGAAACAGATTTATCAGGGTAGCATCAGCATCCCTGGAGAGCCCTGTCATTGTTGTGCTCTGTATGCCAGACTTTAGTATGTGAACTACAGTTACTCAGCTAGGAAATTTAAGGGCAATTAGATCCCAGATTGATCTAATTGATTGGATCCCAGAGTGGCAGAGGTCAAATGGCAGCATTTACTCACCAAAGGCAAAGTGCATGTACTTGTGGTGATAGATAGCATAAGTAGAACAATGACCAGAATAATCTGACACAGTGTTCCCAAAAGTGAAAAAAGTGGAAAGCTACAAAATTTTTACTAGATTTATGTAATTGAAATCATTTAAGGGCAAATGAACAGAATGCTACTTCACAGATTGTGGTAACAGGGAATCTCAGTCCCTCCAAAAACTCCCAGATTTAAGCCAGTTTATAGACCCTTCTGGGTATTGAATGAAAGGGAGGCAAGGTCTCCTGATGCACAAAAAATACTTTTATGGTCAGCCTTTCTTCCGTCCTTCTCCAGAGGAACCCAAGACCTTTTTCCCAAGTGATTATACATTTGGAGCAAAGGAAATGATTAAATATTTGGGGGACTACTAGAAACTTTTTTATTTTAAATTTTATTTTATTTTGAAGAGTAAAGACAGAAGCAAAAACAAATAGCAGAAACAAAGACAGAAACAGGGTAATGTACCACAATGCATATGTTACAGATTTTCAAAACAGGAATCGCTGATTAACAGTGGTTGTTATATTATCTATTTTTATCATCAAATCTGGTACTCAGATTAACAGATATAGTTATGCAAGATTGGACAAATAATTGAATAATACTGGTTGCTTTCAATCAGTTTTTTGAAAATAGCAGTTAATTTGTATAATTATCAACTTGACTAAATCTATATGTTGATATCTGTGATCTAAGCAACTACATCGAGGACAGCAATGTGTAATACAGAAACCATGCTTGCATACTTCTAATTTTAGTCTTCTAAATGTGTACTTTTTAACATATTTAGTACAGAGTCTACAGGGTCTCACTACACAGATCAGACTCCTAATGGTGCTCCTGTTTTCAGCCTCCCAAGCTGAGGGATTACAGGTATGTGCCACCATGCCCAGTCTCATTCCCGGTCTCTGTGTGCCATTGAGGCAGGGCCAGTACACATACTGGGGATTAATCCCTGGTCCCTGTGTCAGCCTAAGCAGGCGTTGTAGTCCACTGAGCTACCTGGATGGTTCTAAATGTGTACTATTTTTAATGTTTTATTAATTATTATACTCTCATTAAAATAAATTATTAAAAAGAAAAAAGACGAAAAATAAAAAATTTTAAAGTAATTTTTATTCACCTTAATGAAAAAAAGATAAAATAGGAATGAAACAGTTTCAAAACAAGTTAGTAGGATGTTTACAATAATACATTTCATGTTGTTGTCTTTGTAGTAGTTATTCAGAGGACAAGATGTGGACATGATGTCTTGACTAAACAATATTAGTACAAACTTTGATTCTCAGTGAACTGAGAGAAAGTAGCTGTATGTCTATCCTAACTCTCTTGTGTATGTTTATTTTATTAATTTTATTGAGAAACAAATAGCAATGAGACAGTTTCAAAACTGATTAGTAGGACAGTTTCAATAATCATTACATTGCATATCGTTGTCTTCATAGTGGATATTCATAGTACAAGATGCAGACATGATATCCTGTCTGAACACTGTTAGTACAAATCTGTATTCTCATTGAATTAAGAGAAAGTAGCTGTATATTTATCCTGTTTTATATATACAGAGACAAATTAGTCCATCATTTATATCCCCATTTTGTTTAGTTTTGTCAGAGATGGGTATTCCATTACCATTTAAATATTGCAGGTTCATGAGTTCAGCAAAATAATCCAATATAGTCCAGTAGTCCATAATACTAGTGGGTTATCCATAGGACTGGCATTGTCAGAAGTTGTTGACTTGAGCCTTTTACAGCTCAGAACATTAATATGGCTTTACTTTTTTTTTTTGGCTTTACTTTTTATAGCTCATTTTTATACTTTTTTGCTGGATGGTTAAGACCTATATAACAAGAAATGTAACTTCTGTATCTGATAAGGTCAGTCAAATCCCTTCAGGACTTAGCCTGAAAACCTGTACCACAGTTTGCAGATCCTTTTTCAGTGTCAGCCACGAGGATGAGTCATAATCATTGCTTGACCACTTTGCTCTCTTTGAAAGCCTGAAAGAATGTTTTCTCTCCATGTGACTCTCCTTAGGCACATTCTACATTGTCGATCACTTTCCTCTGGCTCCTTAATCTTCTTGATCACAAAATTTGGGACATCGTTCAGTTACAGGATGTTATAGTATAGGTTCTCCTGTATCCTGAGTCATCACTGACCTTGAAGGGCTAGGGCCAAAAGGTTGGTTGTCTTTGCAGCCCTTCTTTTTCTCTAATTTTTGGTCTGCAAAGTTAAGTTCTTAACCCTCCAGAAGAGAAGCTTAATGTTTTATTACCGTACAACACAGGCAGTTGAGCTTAACCTCACTATATGTCTGAATGTCAAACATCTTAGACATAGCACAGAACAGGTATTTTTCATCAAGTATTGATATGTTAAATTTTATTTTACTTTATTTTTCTCCATAATTTTATTGAGAAACAAATTGCAGTGAGACAGTTTCAAACCAAATTGATAGGACAGTTTCAATAATTAACATATTGCATACTCTCTTCCTAGTGGTTAATTGCTGTACAAGATGCGGACATGGTATCCTATTTACAAACACTATTAGAACAAATCCCTTTATTCATTAAGAGAATGTAACTATATATCTATCCTAACCATTTTGAATAGATAGAAAATGGACATTCATCTTTATCCCCTTTTTTGTTTAGTTCTGTTATTTGAATATGATAGGTGTGTGAACTCCGCAAAATATTCTAAAAGAGTCCAGAAGTCCATAATAGTACTGGGTCTTCTGCTTCACTGGCAATGTCAGAAATTGTTGACCTGAGTCCCCTACAGCTCAAGATAACAGCATGATGATAAATTTTAAATCCCTACAGAATGTGAAAAAAATTGAAAAAAACTTTAAAAAAAGGAATAAACAATTACATATTTTTACACAGAAATTTAGAAATCTAACCATATACAGCATTGTAGCAGGACAGTCCTATGACATTTTTTCTTGTATCTTGTTTTCATTTATTACTTTTTGAAACAAGTATTTACTTGAGAGACAGTATAGCAGTAATTGATATGACATGACAAACAGCATGTATTCAGAAGACCAGAATGACAGGCATTCCAAGCATGACCCTAGTATTACACATTGCTAACTTCAGTGCAGTTGCTTATTCACAGGTATCAGCATATATAGTCAGTCAGGGTGAGAGTCCTACTAATTAACTGCTAGTTTCAAAAATCTGCTGAAGATTCTCAGGATCATTGCCTTACCCATCTTGTACATATACATGTATGGTTTTGCCCCTGTCATCTTTCCTAGCTTTTCTCCTTGACCTCCCTTCAAATATTTTTTAAAAGCAAGCAAATACTGGTTTTGAAGTAACACAGATCTTAGTGGATCCAAAATATCATGCTGGCCCTCCAATAGAGTTGGGGCCTATGGAAGTAAGGTGTTCAATGGAATTTTGGAGAAGATCTTTCTCACAGTGGTTCGAGAAAGTCTTTAAATCCATTCTGTAGTCATTTCCCCTTTTCCAGAATGCATATACTCAGTAATTTGCAGAATATAAACATTGGTTCCTGAACTTGTAGGGCTAATATGGATGGAAAGCCTTTATGGAAGCCATTAGAGTTAAGTTTGCCTAGTAAAATAGGAAACTAAAAGCAGAACTGTATGGCTGGAGGGACTGCAGAGATTAGTGCCACCATCAAGGATTTAAAGGATGCAGGGTTGTTGGTTCCCACCACATCTGTATTTAATTCTCCCATTTGCAAAGAAGACAGACAGGTCTTAGACAATGATGTTAGATTACCATAAAGTGAATCAAGTGTTGAATATGATTGCAGCTGTGGTACCAGATGTGATTTCTTTGCTTGAGCAGATTAACACATCTCTTGGTACTTGGTATGCAGCTATTGAGTTGACAAATGCCTCATAACAAAACCCAAACCTATATCCTATATAATATGCCAAAGATTTCTATAGAGAATTTCACTTGTACTTTTTAAATTAATTTACAAAAACAGATTATCCATCTTTGGAGAGTTTGAAGGAAATATATTGATTACATAAAAGAGAATTCACCTACAGGAACTTAACAGTCATGCAAAAGTGACAAATGATATTATTTTACAAACTAAATCTTATGTCCTGCATGTGTAATATTTTTGTGGTATAAAAATAGTGATTAGAAAACTCTTTCCTAACAGTCATCTGCAGACATATTGCATCTCGATGATGACAAATGATTGTACATGTTGATAGCAAACTTACATCAAACAGACTTGCTTTTTATAGTGGGGTATATAAGGAAATGTATTGTGGTATTTAGAAGAAATTTAATGTACATTGCCTGGTGACAGAAAGATATCCCTAATGCTTTTAACCCAACATATTCCTTGTTCAATACAACTTTCATTTAACTAGCTTCCAAATAAAGCCGTGCATTTTACATATCACATGAAGCTCTTAGTTTTAAAACTTATCTTAATGGGTATAAAGTAAATTAATAGACATAGGAAATTCTGTTTTTCAAACAAATGACCAACTGATGATTTTTTTAAAAGATGGAATAAGGCTCATTTATTGAACAGCATAAAAATGATAAAAGAAAACATAAGAAGTTGGATCTAAAGCATCTGTTTTAACTTTAAGGTAGAGACAAGCGAAAAAACTCACTTGGGACTCACCTGAAGGAAGTAAGGAATCTGGCCATGAAGATGTCAGGAATAAGAATATTCTGAGCATGGCTGTAGTTTGTGCAGAACAATAGTGAGGTTAGTGTGGTATTCACAGAAAAAAGGAATGTATATAAAAAGAAAACATGGGGCTTGACAGGTAACCAGACATGTTGGGAAAAAAAACAATTTGTCTTTCTGGGAGAAAAATAGAGGTGAATGGAGATATACTTTATGCTTTAATATGACTAATTAGATTGCAATATTTGTGATAGGCTAAACATGGCATGGGAGAAGTGGAGAATGATTAGAAGGTGGGCTTTTTCCTTCAGTGAGAGATGATGGTAGTATTGGATGTTAATATGGTAGAGTTCTCAAGATGTTCTTAAACATTCAGTGTGGGGTGTCAGTGAAAAAGAAATCAAGGTTTTGGGGTATGTGTGACTTAAAAGATGGTA
>NW_004524835.1:2487691-2496028 GCF_000260255.1 Octodon degus | reverse complement strand
TATTTGTTGAAACTGTACTTCCGATTTGATTTGAAACTGTCTCATTGCTATCTGTTTATCAATAAAACTTTGAAAAAAAAAGAAAAATAAATAAATAAAAGACCAGCAGAAATTGGCAGTATAATTATCCAAGTGGATATATTTATGTATATATACAGTATAATTGGATAATTGTCCATTAATTTTGATACTTTCACCAAAGTCAGAATAACAGTAGAATTTACATTTACCTGGGCCACTGGCTCAGGTTTACATGCACGCACACACACACACACACACACACACACAAACACATGCACACACACAGTCACCATTAGTAGAATGGAACCTATATCTTTACTATTTACTATTAATTACAAAAATTGAGTCCCAAGGCGTCCCATACATACATATGAATTTATACAAACAATGTAATCAAAGACATACAGTCTTGAGCATTCTGCCTAAACTAGACCTGAAATCTTAGGGAATGAGCACAGGTCTGGAAATTTTACCATCCGATTATAAAATTTTTGTCTGCTACTTACTAGAAGAACAATCAGGCAAACCACTCTTACATTTATTTGACTCAAAATTAGTTTTATATATCTGTTCTGATAGTAACCGGAGTGATAGTCACTGAATTTGTCTATATCTACTTGTACAGCTTGAATTAAGTTATTTATTGCTTTAAAGTCTTTTTACTTGCTTATGGTATAAGAAGAGTGCTTTTTGTTATGGAGCTTTAGTGACAATTTAAGAAAATTTATGTAATATGTCTAGGACTAGTGTTTGAGATATATAGTATGTTTGACATTTATCTTATTACTATTATTCTTATTTCCTGCTTGTTTGCATTCTACATTTTTTACTATCACACAGTGGATATACTCTTTACTAGTTTTAATTTAGACAGACTTATAATTTGACATAACATACAGATTACTAGCTGAATGTGGTGATGTACATGGGCAGATGCAGGTCTGTCATAAATTTCAGGCTACCTGGAGCTACATTGTGAGTCAAGTCTAGTCTGAACTACAGGATGAGATCTTGTCTCAAACAAGTAGGCAAACAAATCTCTATAGGACTAATTTCACCAGATTTGTACATGTACTGTCTAACATCCCTACTTTGCAGTGCATATATTCTTTTTTTGTGGTTACCACTGCATTTATTTTCCTACAGCTAATCTTTCTATAGCTTCAATAAATTTGCCTTGAAGTGAAGCACGAGCTTAAAACTGGATCACTGGGCCCTTTCTTTTCTTGCTTCCTCCCAGTTCGAAGTGCTTACATCTCTTAATGGCCAGCATTCTCTTCCATCTGCAGTTAGGTTCCACACAGTCAAGCCTCAGCACAATCTTCATTGTCGTTTTAGCCTTCTTCTGGAAGATGGGTTTCCTCTGCCCACCATAGCCACTCTGCTTCTGATTGTAGCACCTCTTTCCTTAGGCATACAGGGAATCCTTGCCCTTCTTATACTGGGTCACTTTGTGAGGCTGATGCTTGCTGCACTTTTTACAGAAAGTCCTTTGAGTTTTAGGTACATTGACCGTCTTGGTGGTATTGCTGTCTACCTCATGAAAACGAGAAGCCCAGCAACCTAACTCGTCGCCTCGTGCTGCTTGCACCACACAGGAAAGGCTATTCTTTTGCCTGTCACAGCCAGCTTTCATAAAATAAAACCAACCCTTTTATAGGAGAAAACTGTAGAATCTCTACGCCAAGCTATCAGTTGAGCAACAATCATTACTTACATGAACAAGAAAAAGACATTGAGAGGAAGCTAGAAGAATTTACCATTTTTGAGCAATTTGAAAACAGAAAACCAAAATCCTGTTATGGTCTGTGTCTAGTAGTCCCCCTAAAGCCTTATGTAAGTTATGGGGCAGACGTGGCTGGAGGAGTGGCTTGAGGGGTGGGGGCAGAGGACCAGGACTTGAGGGGCAGGGCCAGAGAGGTGCGAACCATTAAACTGGCTAGCCTGTGCTTTCTCAGAGATGTGGAGACAGTCATCTTGGACACCGCAGTGCCTCAGACTCTCCTCCAGTATCTTGAAACCTCCAGTAACTGTGAGCGAAATAAGTCTTTCCTTCTCTCATTTTGAGTGTTAGGTATTTGACCCAGCAACAAGAGAAGAGTAACAAATACAAAACCCTTTAGAGGTCTACATCAGACATAACAGACAGAAAGATTATGCTTTGGCACTAAGAATAGAGGAGTACAGCCACAGTTAAAATTTGTCTTTGGGCAAAAGGTAACATATTTCACATCAAATAATAATGGTAACTTGATTCTCTTTCTACAAGGAGCCTGTGTATTCATTTCCTCATTTTTGTCTTCTAAATAAAAAAGTACTATGCATTCATGGCACATCGTCTTGGAGAATTACTTTAAGGCTCCATTAATCTGTTTTTCAAATACCTAGTGACCTACTAAAGGCATTCACATTCCGATTTTTAGTCAGGTCATATTCTTTTGATACTAGATTGGAAGAATATGAAATGAGAACTGGTACTTTGCAGTATCATGGTAAGAGGAAGCTTAGTGCTCAACTCTTGTTAGTCAGTTGACTGGAGATCCATCCAGTAGAGAGAATACCTTATTAAGTAGTTGTAGTAGCACTTACAAATATGAGGGTGATCAAAATTAGATTGAATGCTTAAGTTGAAAAAGCAGTTTTAGAATAAAACACACATCACCAAAAATAGTGGGATAAATATGCTAAAAGAAAGGGAGATTACTTTGAGTAGCTTAATGACAGCATTTTTAACTGTAATCAGTTGTTTTATTTAAACATTCCCCATATGCTTTGAACACTCCTCATTGATCAAACATGTATGGCAACTTCTGTCAAATAAAAAATTACAGTGTGTCATAATTCACCTTATTTGCCAAATCTGGCATGATGCAACTTCATGCACTTCCTCAAAGTCAAAAGGACCATGAAAGGCAAATGTTGTGAGCTGATTCAGATTATGGAGGCTGACACAGCATTACAACTAAAGACATATTTACAAATAAAGATACATATGTGAAAGAGGACATACACAACTGCCTGAGAAAGTACCAAGAATGATGGGATAAGTGAGTTTGAAGTGAGAGGGAGTATTTAGGGGTGTATAATGACCACTGTATTGATAACTTTTTAAATTTTAGCATTCAAAATATTTTCTGATTGTGACTCATAAGTCAACATTTTATTTAAAGGAAAAACACTTAGGGGAAATAATTGTTAGTTTGCCTTGCAGAGATAGAAAGAGTCTGGGTATCAAGTATCTCAGGCCGCCATTTCCAAGTTTAAAATATTTAAAAGAAAGGGTAGAAATCCTAATATTTTGTGGGAATAATTTGTGGCTGGTCTCCTTTCTCTTCTTTCCTTCCTCTTTATATCAGATATAGAGTTTTCAGTGCATGAATCTATTTTCATTGATTTTTGGATATCTTTACCATATTGCAACCTCATCATTGTGGGATACTCATATATTAGACATTTTTCTATGTATTTTATATGTGTTGACTGATCCTCCCAACTCTGAGATTCATGCAATTATTATTCTCATGAAACTAGAGAGATACAGTGTTCTAGACATCTTTCACGTAGCAATTTGTTATCTTTCAGGTAACAAATACTCAAACTTAGGAGATCTGATGCCAGAGTCTATGTTTATAAGAAGTAGCCTGTCAATTATCATCTTCAAAAGATACATATAGAAAGAGGATTTAAATAAACCATGAGTGTCAGCCTAAGATCCATTTTCTTTGTTGTGTTTTCTTTTTAAATACAGCACTGCTCATTCAGTTTATCAGCATTTGACTTATCCTGGTTACCCATTTGCCAATGCCTATAGTGTAGCATTGATTTAGAACTAGGGTGGCTGGATGACAAATCAGTGACATTGGCAGGTAAAATTTAGATGCAGGCTATTTACTTGCTCCACATATTTGGTATTTCTGTTTTCTCCCCAGGATTAATTTAAAAATTTTTGTAACATAAAATGCATAGTACATTCTGAAAACCTAGTACGTTTCAGGAAATTAGAAGCAATAAGTTTCTGAGGCCATAACATCTGAGAATGATTTGCAACTGACTGGCAGGCTCTTTTCTTTGCCGTGTCAAAGCATAAGGAATAAAAACCTGTTTTGTTTTTATAGTATTCCTGAAAGTTAATTCATGTTTTTATTATGATTTCTTTTACATCAATTTTGTTGTAATACCTTTGACTAAAGGGATATTTTTCTAAGGTATCTGCTTTAATTTACAAAGAACAAAACTAATGTTTTCCATCTCATCTCCAAAACAGAAAATACGTTTCCTTATGAATACAGAGGTTTCTAATGAAAATGCTGACACAATTTCAGTAGTTAGGTTTTGAGCAGCCTGCCATTCTTTTTGTGTTCTGTAAAAACCAAACATCTGCTTGCAGTAAGTGTACTTAACACCTTTTGGGTTTCAATTCCGCTGCGCTGAATGCACCTGAGAATGAGCGATACTTGAGATATCATAGGCTAAAAGTTTTGAACGAGGAAGTTTTATTTGGAAAACATTTTGTGAGCATAATAGAACTCAGAGTTCAAACTGTAAGCACTGTTCAAATCAACATGGTGGTAAGATGTTTTTGAATGACATAATTACTGCTCAAAGATCATAGAGCCCACACTGACACTGAAATTAAGACCAGTTAATAAAAATAGAGTTAATGGTAAAGATTTAGCTATGATTGATATTAAGAGGCAATTTTTTTAAAAGAAAACTTGAAGGAAGAAAGAAATGGAGGGACCGGCAAGACAGCTCAGTGGTCTGAAGCTCATGATTAGGCAAGCTTAGGCAAGTGCAGGACCAGCAGTTCGATCCCCAGCACTACATGCTGGGCCAGCCCCACCCCTAGAGTAGGCTTCTCTGGCCACAGAACAAAAGAAAAACAAATGGAAATAGAACTTTTGAAAATGGAGAGGTGAAGCAAAGGTGACAAAAAATTAAGGTATTTTATGTATATGTACAAGTTCCCCATGATGAATGTGGTCATTATGTATTGAAAACACATACTAACAAAAACTTTTATATACCTAGGTTCAAAAGTTAAACTAGGTATTAAACCCTATATACACACAATGGTGGGACTACCAAATGCAAAGAAATTAAGGCTTGTGTTATTTAAACTATTTTATATTTTATTTATTTTTAAATCTGCAGTTAAAATTGTATACATTCATCATGTGCCACACGATATTTTTAAATATGTATACAATCTGAAAATGCATTTATTTAGTAATTAACATGTGTTACCTCATATATTCACCAGTTTTATAGAGATGATGTAATGGTTGATACATTGTGTCAACTTGAGAAGGATAGAAGTTTAACTGAGCAGGGAAACAGGGTCCTTACTTTGTAAATGTCCTGAACTTGTGGAAGAAGAGGGCATGAAATGGAGTGGGCAGATAGTCAGTATACAGTATAAGAGAAAAAAAATGCTTGCTTTCTTGCTTTTTGCTCTTGTTACTTTTGCTGTCTTCTACTGCCTTGAAGTGTTGCCCCTGTCATGCCACTCAGCCTTGATGCCAAACTGTTTATGTAGTGAAACCTCCGCAAATTGTGAGTTAAATAAAACTTTCATTCTTTAATTGGGCATTGGGTATTTTGTCTCGGCAAGAGAAAAGTAACCAAGACAGATAATATGGTCCACACTGTGAATTTCAAAATACTTTACATTATTGTTATATCTCTTGAATTTATTCCTCCTAACTGTAAAAAATATGTGTCATTATAATAACATCTAACTACTTTCCCTGAGTAAATATTTTCTTCCACACCCTAATTATTTCCTGCATTACTATCAGTATCCTTCTTGTAAATATGAAGTGCCATCTCTCTCTTACTCAAAGACATTCAGTGATTTTCCTATGTTCTACTAGAAAAGGTTTGGACTTCTTTAATGATTTTTGTGACTACTCTTAGCCTTCTTTAATACAGCATTATTTTCTACTTATACAGTGCATATGTTCAGTGGTTCTAAAGTGAAATGTTGGCATTTGGAATTCTACTGAGGTTTTATTTTCTTATGTTTGTTTTTGGTTGTTAAATTGAAGAGAAATATGGGCATACAGTGATCTAGAGGTGGAGCTATGAAACATCTGAATTGAGTGAAACAGACCCTCAGTATTTCAGGATTATCTGACTCCAAAATGCCAGTAACATCCCTATAGCAAGTTTGTAGCCAGATTAGATTGTTTTTGCATCCCAGAAGTGGTACATATTTTCTCAAAAAGGCCCTTCTGCTTTTGTTATTCCCTCCTCTTGCTGTAATTTGCATCTCCATTTGGGGACACCTGTCCCAGTCATATCAATCTTCAAAACATACCTTTCATAATGAAGCATGTCTAGATCTGCACAGAAAATGTTATTTTTTCCTACCAAAGTATACTGAGCACATTGATGTAGTAAAAAAGGTACCAATATATGAATCCAGATATGTAAATTTTTGCCCCGTTAGTGCCACTAATCAAGAATAGACGTAGGACAAATGGTTTATCATCTTTGGAGTCGAACAAGACATTTCTGAAACTGCTAATTATCAGTGAGCTCATTATCACATATCTCATTTCATTTTCAACACAGTTTAGGAAACCGTTTGATCTCTCAACATAGCATTTTGTACATCATCTTCTTCTATGCAGAGTCTGTCAAAAATGTAAACATACAGGAAAATAAAAACTTGTATAAATATTTTAATACTAAACTTATTGAGACATGAGATTAATACAAGTTATCTTTAGCCTCTAAAATTACAAGAAATAGAGTTCATAAATTAAAAAATAAAACACATCATACTTTTTCTTTTCCTGAAGTATGTATGTATACATTTTTATGTAGTCTCTGTGTTTGTTGACCTTTCCACTCCAGAAGATCTTATACTCCTTGCTTTATTTCAAAGATGACACTGGTCATTGACTATGTCTGTTTTATATAATCTAGTAAATATCTATGGATGAGCTAAGGGAAGAGGACAGAGGCTTTTGCTAAGATTACCTAATAAGACAAGGAGATCCAATGGTGGATACTTATTTTGGGGATGTTTATTAACATAACATTTATAGGTGAGATCACACACATTTAATGAAGGCAAAAGAATGAGTAGATTATGGTTTTCACAGTACAGTGAAAAGTATTCTCTGACACAGTAGCAATAATTATAGAAGCTGTATCACACATATTTATAATCTTATGACTTAAAACAGGCTGCTTGTCCTAAAATTAGAGTATTTATAAGCTTTAAGTGTGTTCCAGTAGCACTCTTCTTGATAAAACAGTTCCCTGTAGAGAGTGGCTGTAATTGCATCCACGCTATCCGTATGTACATTCATAGCTGTTATTCTGCATTATGAGGTACAGGTACAATGCAAAGTACCTAGTTTGCATAATCTTTCTGAGATGCAGGGTTTATCCTAAGCAGTCCTAAAGTATTGTCACTAAACCTGAACATTATGGTATGGCATCTGTTTGAGTCTCAGAACTGCCTCAGCTGTTTACTTGGTGAAACCAATCATATTATTAGCTGAAATTTATCTCCAGTTGCTACTTTCACTGAAAGATTTAGATACATACTGGCCGTGTCATTGTTGCCCAGTTTCTTTTCAGTTCTTTTAGAGAATCATGGAAATAGTCACATAAATATATTGCTAAATTTTTAGGACACCAGCAGTTTTTTTTTAATGTGTTTGGTACAAGGTCTCACTGTGCAGCTCAGACTGGTAGTGATCCTCCTGTTGTCAGTTTCCCCAATGCTGGGATTACAGGCATATGCCACCATTCTGGGTCTGGTGTTCAGCGTGGCATACTCAGGGGTCAGGGCTGGCATAGCACACTGTGCCAGGAATTGAACCCTGGTCCCTGTGCTTGCCTAAGCAGGAACTAAGTCTGCTAAGTTATCTCACCAGACTATCAGCAATTTTTTTCTTTTTGTTCAGGGTTAGTTGTGGCAAGAGTGAATTATTTTTTAATTATTTCTAATTATCCTAATTGGTGAATTTTGTTATTCATGACTATCCATTTTTCCCATATCTACCTGCTACCAAAATAATCTTAAGCCATTTTTAACATATTATGACCCCTGCTTTACAAAATAATGACATGATAAACATTTAAATTGTATAGGCATATATATCATATATATACAATATATAAAACACAGAAAAGTGAAGTAGCTGTGATTGTAATTGACTGAGAGGCCCAAAGTCTTTTTTTCCTCTGTTGAACCCTCCTATCTCCCAACCCCAGTTATTCCTTTATAGGTTGTGTAAATGTATAGACTATCATGAATGACTGCCTTGATTTGAATTCTGATGATGATACTTT
>NW_004524835.1:2484493-2487591 GCF_000260255.1 Octodon degus | reverse complement strand
ACAATAGTGAGGTTAGTGTGGTATTCACAGAAAAAAGGAATGTATATAAAAAGAAAACATGGGGCTTGACAGGTAACCAGACATGTTGGGAAAAAAAACAATTTGTCTTTCTGGGAGAAAAATAGAGGTGAATGGAGATATACTTTATGCTTTAATATGACTAATTAGATTGCAATATTTGTGATAGGCTAAACATGGCATGGGAGAAGTGGAGAATGATTAGAAGGTGGGCTTTTTCCTTCAGTGAGAGATGATGGTAGTATTGGATGTTAATATGGTAGAGTTCTCAAGATGTTCTTAAACATTCAGTGTGGGGTGTCAGTGAAAAAGAAATCAAGGTTTTGGGGTATGTGTGACTTAAAAGATGGTACTTATGCATTGGCAAAATGAAGAAGAATATAGGAAGCACTTCTTATATTCCATTTTTATACTTTTCTGCTTTATGGTTAAGACCAAAGTAAAGCAGGACCTATGCAACAAGAGTTGTACCTTTTGGGTCCAATAAAGTCAGTGAAATCCCCTCTGGATTTATGCTGAGATCCTGTTCCTCAGATTGTAGATCCTTTGTCAGTATCAGCCATGTGGATGATTCACGGCCATTGCTGGGCCAATGTGCTCTCTGTGAAAGCCTGAGAGACTGTTTTCTCTCAATGTGACTCTCCTAAGGCACACGCTACATCATCGATTACTTTCCTCTTTGGCCCCATAATCTCCTTGATTCAAAAATTTTATATCCCCCTTCTTTGTTTACTTTCACCAAAGATGGGTATTCCATTGCCTTTCATATATTGTATGTGCATGAATTCAGCAAAGTTATTCAATATAGTTCATAATAGTAGTGGGTTATCCACGTGACTGTCAATGTCAGAACTTTTTGAAATGAGCCTTTTACAGCTTAGCATATTAATATATCTTTACTTTTTATACCTCGTTACTATACTTTTCTGCTAGATGGTTAAGACCAACATAAAGCAAGACCTATATAACAAAAAATTAACTTTTGTATCTGCCAGCGTCAGTGAAATCCCCTCAGGACTTGTCCTGAGACCCTGTACCTCAGTTTGTAGATCCTTCATCAGTATCAGCCATGTGGATGAGTCATGACCATTGCTTGGCCAATGTGCTCTCTGTGAAAGCCTGAGAGAATGTTTTCTCTCCATGTATCTCTCCTTAGGCACACTTTACATCATTGATCACTTTCCTCTGTGGTCCCATAATCTCCTTGATCAGAAAATTTGGGATACCACTGTGTTACAGAATGTTAGAGTACAGGTTCTCTCATGTCCTGAGTCCTCACTGACCTTTATGTTATTCTTTTATGCTTTTCCATATTTTCCACATTTTCTTTAATAAAACTGTCCTAGTTTTATAACCAGAAAATACAAGTAAACAATAGATGCTAGTGTTAATTTCTAACGTTTAAAGTAAAACATATATTTTTATACATGCTTATATCACCAAGAAATTATGATGATATGAGGGCATTTGAATCAAATTACACTTGACATGAGTAGGGCTTGCCATAATTACAGACGTTTCAGTCCTTACATACAGTTAAATTAATAGAACTGTATAAAGAAGGACAAACTATAGCCCTTTGCAGGAAATGGTTATATCTTGAGACTAGAATGCTATTTGAAATTAGTCAGACATTGAAGCTTAAATATCACACAGTTAGGATGTGTTGCATACATGTATCAACTCTCCACAAGAAATGTAATTATTATGTACTACAAGTATGTACTGGTAAAGAATAAAACTTTTAAAAGTGCATCTGATCTGTAACAAATATGGAGGCGTGAGAACAGTTAAACCCAACTAAACTGCATCCAATGAGAATAGACTGGAATCCTTGGAGCTGAGCCAAAATCACATCTTTTGGACAAGGAGAATTAATCAATCCCTTGTTCTACCCCCTTGTGACATTGTTTCCCCTAAAGGTCTTTTGACTTTTTTCTCAAGCAGTTCCCATTCATAGCACAAAGTATCTGCTACTTCAGCAAGCTATTCTTAAATATTAATAACTTTGTCTTGACTAATTTTTCACATATAGACAAAGTGTATCATCTTATGTTGAATTTTGAATTTTAAAAGTTAAGATAATTCCTTTTTGTTCCTTTGGGACACGGAAACTCTAATGGTTCTCTCTTGCATTCTCTCCCTCTTACCATTTGATTATAATAAGGATTTCCCTCTTCTTGGTGGTAACTCAAACATAGCTAAAGGGAACTTTTCTCAAACTTCTCTTAGAAAAGAGAAAAAAGTCAGTGTTTGGCCTGAGGTCAAACAGAGAATATTTTAGCTAAGATGCAGGATGGTTGATGCAGTTATGAGTGACTGAAAATGGAATTGTAATGGAAAAGAGATTTGCATTTTGAGCTATAGCATTTGCTACTGTGTTAGCACTTTGCTAAAAGTGTAGACATGCATGGTGAGTTTTCAAACCAGAAAGTTAGAAAGTTCGTATAGGAATTTATTTTTGCATATGTCTGCCTTTCCATCAGGTAAAAGTGTAATTCCCTACCAAATGATATGATGACCTACTTTGCTGCTTTGTTTTTGTCCTAAAATTCTGTGACCCAATCTCCAAATTTCATTGTATGAAATTAAGAAATGTTATTCTCTCTTATAGATTCCAAAGGTCAGAGCAGACGTCTTCTAATAGTCTATTAATTTTTTAAAAGAACACAAAATAGTAATATAACATTAGAAATGATACAAAATTTCACTACACAAAGTAATAGGAATTCAACAGTGGTTGCTGCATTGCATGAGGTTATCTTCAAATCAGTTGTTCAGTTCACAAGATGTACTCATGCAAAATCAGTTAAAGAAAAACAAAACAACACAACAACGAAACGCTATAAAAAGTTAAAAAGAAAAAAAAAGGTTTTGGAGGAAAAAAAATTAAGCATTAACTGCTCCTTTTAAAAGACCAGCAGAGAGACCCAGTCCTAGCCCAGGTCCGGTGAGTGTGCGGAGAGCTTTCTGCTACCCTGTGCCGGCGGGACCAGTCCCAGCCCAGGCGCAGAGTGGGCCAGACCCTCTCCCAGCCCCTCGGGCCGCTGCCCACCACTCCACAGTGCCTCCCCCACCCA
>NW_004524835.1:2475343-2483373 GCF_000260255.1 Octodon degus | reverse complement strand
ATATATATTATATGAATCCATCAGAACCTGGCCTTTTAATTAGTGGTAAGTTGTTAATTATGTTTTCAATTTCATTGAATGATTTTGGGTTATTCAGAATTTTTGTATCTTCTTGATTCAGCATTGATAATTTGTATGTTTTTATGAATCTGTCCATTTTTTCTTTGTTTTCCATGTGATATAAGTAAAGATTTTCAAAATAGGTATTGATGATCTTTTGAATTTCCACAGGATCTGCATACATTGTTTTCACCTTTTTAATTCCTTATTGCATGTGTTTGAGGTTTTTCTTTTTTCGATCAGGTTGTCTAGTGGTTTATCACTTTTATTTGTTCTTCCAAAGAACCAACCCATCAATTCATTATTACTTTGTCTTGCTCTCTTAGCCTCCATTATATTAATTTTTGCTTTAATCATTTGCTTTTAATCAATTGCTGTTTCAGTTAGCCTGGGGGCAGGACTGGCATGGCTTGTGGTGCCTGGGATCAAACCCTGGCCCCTGAGCTCTCCCATGAGCTATCTGGCTGACCCTGTTACATTCTGATATAGTAAAGCATTCACTGAGAATCTTCACCTATTTTGATGACAATGCAATGTAAATCACACTTCCAAAATGTCAAGATAATACATTCTCTGTCATTTAAAGCATTTTAAAGATGATTATGTATATTTGAAATTAGTTTTAAAACCTGGGAGAAAATAATACCCTAGGATCCCTAGTCTTTTCTGTTTTTAAGTATTTCCTTATTGAGCATCAGCATCTTGAGCCATGGGATTTCTCAAATTAAACTTTTCTCATTGATAAACTTTTTTTATTCTAATAGCATAGTAATAATTCAAGTGCAATTTCCTTGAAGTCAACTCTGTCAAAACAAAATTGTTAAATTAAACTCTTAAATGCAAGTTGTAATTGGATTATCTTTACTTCCACACACCTATTTTACCCAATACATCTCTTCTCCAAAACATTATTAATGCTACACATATGAGGCTGAGTCACTGGGGGTGACTCCAGTGTTATTTATTGCTGTATAGGCTGAAGTATAAAGTACATGTGATAATTGGTTTACTCAATTAGCAAGGCTTAGAAGTGACTGTATTTTGTATTAGACAAGTTATGAGAAATGTTTTTGTTGTTGCTTATATCTTATTATGTAAGTACCACATGCTAACAGATTGAGCCATTGGAACTTCATTTGCTGGTATTTTATTAAAAGTTCTTATTTCCTTTGACTATACTCAGTAGATAGTTGGACTATTTCTTCTTCACATTCATGATTCAAGAAAGAATGATGCTATTTTGAAGCAGAAAGATAGAAAAGTAATAACTTTTATAACTGGAGTGCAATAATTTTGACTCCTCTCACCAGCTGTGAGAGTATACATTCATCTAATTGTTGGACATGTTTCTACTTAGTAGCACAGATTTCTTGACTGGGGTCAGGGCAGACGATTGAGAAGAGAAAGCCTAGTTTAGCCCTGAGTTAAGACTGTAAGGAAGTAAATTTTTTTTTGGTGGAACTGGGGATTGAACTCAGGCCCTTGCACTTGCCAGGGAAGTGCTTATTCCACTGAGCCATCTCCCCATCCCTGAAAGCCAATTTTTTGACATAAAAATCAGAAAAAAAACAGGTACACATTATTCTGCATAAATACATAAATAAAAACTTATTATATGTATATAATACTTTCTTACTGTAACATGTGGATGGCCTATCATGGTGTGCCTCTCACATTAATGACTACTGACCTAAAAATTATGCTTTGATTTACCCTGGGTAAGTTCATTAGACAATTGAACCTCAGTTTTCCATAATTAATATGAAAGAGCTGGACTAAAGTGCAGCTTAGAGTTGCAATTCATTGTTATTATTTGTGTCTTTTTGTTAGAGCATCTTGACAGCAGCTTGGTGGCATTTTCAGCCAAAGAATTACTAAAGAGTAGGGTTGACATTGTTTGTTCCAGTTAAATGATATATACTTTACTAAGTTAAAATATTGTCTGAATTTCCTGTTTTTGTGTTTCCGTTCAGTTTCCTCTGTCCTTTGTTAAATCACTTAGAAGTGTTCATTGAAATAGTAGTCTTAGCAAGGAAATTAGGGTTTTATTTTATGTATTTGGCTGTTGTAGGGATTCACTATGCAGCTCTGACTCATAGTGATCCTCCAGCTTTCAGGCTCCCCAGCACTGTGATTACAGGTGTGCACCACCACGCTTGGACTTGGTGGCTGGCTCAGCATGCCCAGAGGCAAGGCCTGCATAGCATGTGGTCCTTGGGATTGAACCTAGGTCCCTGCACTTGCCTAAGCAGATGAATAGTCTACTGAGCCATTTCGCTGTCCCCAGGAAATTAATTTTGTTCAGATTTAAAGGCTTTATATAAAAGATAGTATCAGAATTTGATAAATTTATTTGGTTAAGTGATTAGTAGATAAAAGTCAATTCTGTCTTGTTAAATGTAATCTGAACTTTACCAGACATGTTTCTAAAGTCCATCTTTGGTACCATATCTACTTTCAAAGCTACAGAGGCCTATAATACTTAGTTTGCTTATAAAATGTGAAGTCTTACATTCAATTTTCTGCTCAAAAATCATATAAAAACCATGCCTTCTGGACTGTAGACAAAGGAGAAGCCTCATGTGTATTTCAGTTCTCAAAGTAAACTTTATTTGTTATTTGGTAAATTGATTGGTTTCTTCTTAGTAGTGTTTTGTGTTGGTAAGACTAATTACTGCAGTTCACACATCCATTGTGAAGACATAAAAGCACTATATGGTACCCCCAAATATATTATTTTCTAGTATTTATAGAATGGAAAATATTTGTGTTTATGGTATTGATAAAACAACTTAATGTGTGTGCTTCTGCTTTCCCTTATCCATATGTTGTTATGAAATAATTCCATTCTACTTTTATATTTTTCAACCATATGTTCCCTTGATGACTTACTAGTTAATTTTCATCTGTATTTATTTTTTTTGGCAGAACCAGGGATTGAACTCAGGCTCTTGCACTTGCCAGGTTAGCACTTATTCCACTGAGCTATCTCCCTGGCGCTGTATGTATTAACTGAGCATTGAGTATATTTCTTTTTGAAACCATACCTTTAGTTGTCCTTTGTAGATCATCTCTAGTCTCAAATTCTGTTCTTTTGGTAAGTACACAATTTAGTCATAAGCTAATTAGAGCCTTCAACTGCACTTCAGTTAATAGTTGAAGAGTGGATTGTATGAGCCATACAGACCCAGAGAAATACAATTGGATATCAAGGAACACTTTTGGTTGTGAGTGACCTTCAAGTTGTGAAAATATAGGCTTTGGAGTTGCTACAGATATCTTACAACCACAAAAGACAGATTTGAGTTGGAGTAGAACTAAGATTAAAGTCAGAGAATGAAGGATAGTTTTTTGGATATACTGCTTTGTCATCAGTACAAATCTATTACCCCAAAATTATATGGTCTTATAAACTTCCTTTTTAAAAAGTCTCTTTAGGATTATACTTTCTTTTACTTGCAATGAGAAGAAACTATTTTGACAATTGTTGCCCAATTCCAGGGCAAAGCCCAGGCTTTATATAGCCACTCACAGTGTGAAGTCTTTCAACATGGTGGGGTGTGATTAGGAGCAGAAGGAAAGAGAGGGAACAGAGGGACAAAGGAAAGTGGTTAAGCATTTGGGCCTGGACCAGAAGAATACAGTAGTTTATAATGAGAAAGTTTTTTTTTCTTTTTGGTAATTTATTTCACACTTACATAGTGACATGTTATGTAAGGTACTGTGCTAGACACTGGATATTCAAATTAGAAATGAGATTCAACTCTGGAATTTATACTGTAGTGTAGGATAACCCAAGAATAGAGAATATTTGCCAAGGTAATAGCAGCAAGTCCAAGAAACATCTAAGTGTGGTATCTTAACTCTGTCATCATAACTGAAATCCTAAACTCGATCTTGGCTTTACAGTGTGATTACTAGGCAGACAAGTAGGGAAGATCTTTGCAGGCAAAGATAATAATCTGAGGCATATGTTTTAGGAGTTTCTAGGCTTTGAGTGCCTTCGATAGACATCAATAGTCATAATATTGTTTACAGTAGGACAAAGTGTAGTGTATGACCAATTTGCAGTTGTTGGGTCACTGAGTCAGTAATTAAATGTTGATAATCCTATTTAGAAATGATGCCAGTGTCCACATCTGGACCAGAATGTTAAAAGATGTATTAAGATTTGCCAGGAATCCAAATCACATTATCAGAGTCTTTGTGCCTCGAGTGAGATGGCATTTCAGTGCAAAGAATATATCAGAGATATAATCTCTGCCTGAGAAGCATAAAACGTGAAATGGACCACTTAGGAGGCAAAGGAATGCAGCCAAAGCAGAAAAATTGGTATATTTCATTGAATGTGACTAAGTATTTACCTCACTTGTAAATCATAGTAAGAGTGTTATACAGAACAAAAAGCAAATAAAGTATGTAATTTGAACAGTGCACGGGGTAAATATCTGTAAATTGTTCAGATGTGTTGATGCAATAGCCAGCATTTCCTCTTCTAATAAAATATGACATATCAGGTCTTTCTCTTACTATACTCTATTATTTTTTTCACTAGATATGCTAGAAATCTCACAAAGCCTCACACCAAACTGCCAGTTTTCTCATTCCATTATTGCCTTGCTTGTTAAATGATTTTTAATGTGCATCAAGTGTCAGCAGACTTCTAGGTCCCCTGGAGGAAGAGCTGCTCTGCCTGGGCATTCGTTCTAAATTAAGCACAAAGGTTAGTGCTCAGTTATAAAGATTTAGAAATTGTATTTTCAAAATACTTATTTTATTGTTGCTTTAAGATTGTGAAATAGTAACAATATCTAGTTTCTTATTTACTTCAGTATAATCTGTCTTGTTAAGGTCAATGATCCCTTTGAATAGGAAGACAGCTTACAGGTTCAGCTGATCAAACGATCAGTGGCCCTGATTTAGAATTTTATAATACTTAAATCAAAGGGAAAATAAAAATAGTAATAGGGAAATATAGCCTGTTATAGCTCACAAAAGATAGGTATGTTTAGACATTAGACAGTTTCCTAATTAGAAAATCCAAGCTCAGTAGACCAAGTAGATTGATTAGTGGAATTTCTGATTATTTAGTGGAAAAACAGTTGTTTAAATGTATGATATGACTGTCACCTTTACGTGTTGGATTTAATAGTTTATGAGCTCTCTGGTGAGATACATGGCTAGGAAACAGGGAGCTTTTTAATATCAGCAGAAAATTGAAGATGAACCATCCTTGCAATTATAATGTGTTAATGGGGAAAATGATTCAATTTACAATCAACAAAGTATTGGTATGTGGGGATTTTAGCCAGAGGTACATATGAGATTGATATCCAGAGATAAGGGACTTTGGTGGCCACAAGCCCAAAACATCCTACAGTGGATGGTTAGAAATTAAAAGACTGCTGTAAAGCCACAAGTCCAGATAGGATCAAAACACTCAGCCTTAAAGAATGGATGATCTGGCCCTTGTCCTCTCCATACTCTGACGTATTACTTAGATTGACCTTAAGGTTAGTCATTTAACAGGCTACCCTGACTTTCCCCTCCCCTCCCCTGTCCTATATATGAATTCCTGTGTAGACGTCCATTTCTTCTTTCTCCTTGCTTCCTAGTTCTATCAACTAAAAACCATAGACACTTCAGTTCAGAGCTTCTGAATGATACTCTCTCATGCTGAGGGGTCTCATTTGAAGGAAGCCCCTTTGGCCTTCTTTGAGTTTGAATTGGTCATTGACTCTGAGTAGTCTAATCATATATGTCATGCCACCATAGTGAATCATGACATATGTATTTGAGAAATCACTTGCATTTTGAAGGCCCTAGAAGGCAATGTGTGAAATAGCAAATGATAATATATATATAAACAACCCATGTAATTAATTAAATCATGTTTTAAAAATTTCCATAAGTGAAACAGTCTATAAAGAGAGATTGAGGCTGGGGAGATAGTTTGGCAGTCTAAGCGCCTGCCTGCCATGCTCAAGGACCTGAGTTTGATTCCCAGTACCACATGCTGCACCAACCACCGAAACTTGACGTGTGCTGCATGCGTGTAATCCCAGCGCTGGGGAGACTGAGACAGGAGGATCACTGTGGGTATGAGTTGTGTAGTGAGACCCTGTACCAAATAAATAAATAAATAAATAAATAAATAAATAAATAAATGATTTTTTAAGAAGAGATCGATAGAGGTATGGATATCTCTTAAGAAATAAGAGATATTTGGTAGATCACATTAATGGGTCTGTAGTGGAAGTTTAGGATGGTGAAAGAAAGGATGTGCCACCTTGTCTGATGGTCATCTGCCTTCAAAGGAGGACTCATTCAACTGGAGTACACCAGTGTCTCTTTCCCTTGATAAGTCCATTCATTCATTCTTATGTGTTTTTCCTTTGTGCAGTCAGTGCACATAATACATTTTTTTCTGCGCAATTATCAGATATAGGTATGCAGCAATTATAGACAAAAGGAGAATATTAGCATCAGGTAAAATATCAAGGTTCAAACTTAGAAGATTCCCTGCAATCGTACATAGGAGAGAGTGAACCTACACTGTTTAGAGAAAGATTTCTACATTCTGGCTACATTTTTGAACTTCCCAATGTGCTTACATGTCCTGAAAGGCTCATTAAGACTTTGCATGCTAACCTGAGATATAGGGACAATGGGGCCACCCTCTTGGCTTTAACAATAATTTAGATGAATGACCTTTAGCCACCCCTTAAGCTTTGTAAGCCTCGGTCTCCTTATCTAAAAAGATAATATTTCCATAATACTTCTGGCCTTATTACATGAACTGAAATTGAGGTTAAGTAAAGAAGTGATCAGTGAAGTACATTAAGGCTCATGGGGGCATAAGAGAGCAATGCAATTAATAATTCAGTGTCAGTGATAGAACTGTAAAAGGGTTCACTTTAAATGTGTCACTGTGTGAAAAATAGGGCAAATTGTATTTAAAAATATAAACTTATGTTGCAATAGTTTTAAATTTGTCAACCAATTAAAATAGTACAGAGAGTGCACATTTATCCCACACTGTTTCCCAATTGATGATAACAAATATTAACATATTTGTACAATATATTGATTTACCAATATTTATGCATTATCACTAAGTGAATTTTGTACATTATTTAGATTAATTTGTTTTTACTAACACTTTTTATCTGTTCTGGAACTACAGCTACGATTTAAATTTTAATTTGGTCATCATACGTACTTAGGCTTCTCTTGCTCTGCTGACTACTAATGCTTTCCTTTTGATGATTTTCACATTGCAAAAATTGTGTTAAAATACACAACATACACTTTAGTATCTTAGCTATTTTGAAGTATATAATTTAATGATATAAACTACATTAATATTGTGCAACCATCACTACATCCATCTCAAACTCTCTTTTCTTACTGCAAAACTAAATCAATGTACTCATTATGAAGTAATTACTCATAATCTTGGTAATGACCAATTCTGCTTTCTGCCTTTCTGAATTTGACCAGTCTATGTATCTCATGTAAGTGGAATCATACATTTGTCCTTTTTTGGCTGGCTTATTTTACTTTACCTACTTTCCTCCAGATTTATCCGTGTTTGAACATATATCAAAAATTCTAAGTTGGGGTATTATACTCAGACCCTTGCCTTCCAAATACAAAACCTTTGAAAGTTATATACCCCAGTTGGAATAACAAGATGAAAATATGAAGGGAACCATAACATTTCAAAAGATAAAGTCTGTTTTTTTATTATATATATAATATTTGCTACTTTGTTCTTCTGTGGATGGACACTTGTGTTGATCCATCTCTTGGTTGTTGTGAAAGATGAAGCTCAATAATCTTTTTCAGTTGATACTTTCAATTCTTTTGAGACTATATCCAAAAGTAGAATTGCTGGATCATATGTAATTGTATTTTTAATTTTTTGAGGGACAACTATATTGTTTTCTTTTCTCTTTTCTTTCTTT
>NW_004524835.1:2470523-2474813 GCF_000260255.1 Octodon degus | reverse complement strand
GCCTTCCAAATACAAAACCTTTGAAAGTTATATACCCCAGTTGGAATAACAAGATGAAAATATGAAGGGAACCATAACATTTCAAAAGATAAAGTTTGTTTTTTTAAAAAATGAAGTATCCTTCCTGGTACTAGTAAATTGCCTTGAGTGAGAGAAGGAGAGGGAGAAAAGAGAAGGTGAGGAGAGGTGAAGGGAGGGAGAGAGGGGAGGAAGGAGGAAATACACCCAGAAGAACATAATAGAATGAATAGCATTCCTATACAGCAATAAGAAACTCACTGAGAGAGAAAAATAAGAAAACAATGCCTGTCTCCATAATGTCAAGAAAAATTAATTACTTAGCAATTAAATTAAAGAAGGAAATGGGAAAAATCTGCAATGAAAACTATGGTACTCTGAAAAACCTGAGCAAAGATGATTTCAGAAATTTGAAAGATATCCACTGTTCCTTGATAGGCAGAACTAATATGGTGAAAATGGCATACTTGGGGAACTATTATACAGATTTATTATAATTCCAATCAGAATACCAGTAGTATTCCATACAGATTATAGAAAGAAATCTTAATTCATATAGAACTGGAAGAGATCTCGAATGGTAGAGTCAATCCTTGGTAACAAGTGCAAGGAAGTGGGCATCATAATCCCAGAATTTAAGTTATTCTACAAAGTTTCAGTGATTAAAACATTATAGTATTGTCAACAATAATAGACTTCTGGATCAGTGGAACAAAATAGGGGATGCAGAAACAACTCAAGGCTCACTAAGCTATGTTATCTTTGACTAAGGGGCCAAGCATCTTAACTGAAGGAAAGATGGTATCTTTTAATAAATGGCACTGGGAAAACTGGCTTTCTACATGCCAAAAGTTGAACCTGTTGTACCCATACATCTCATCATACTCTAGACTAAAGTCAAAATAGAGCAAAGATATAAATATGAAAGCTTACTTTTCTGGAAAATAACATAGGTAAAACTCTGAAAACCAAGGGTCAGGCAAAGATTTTACTAGTAAAACCCTTGTTGCTCCAGAAATGTTAAAAAGAATCAATGAATGGATCACATCAAATTTAAAAAAGAGTGTGGAGAACAATGGATACCACTAACAGACAGAAGAGACAGCCATATAATGGGAAAAACAGGAGACTAATATGTATGATGTATAAAGAACTCAAAACAAGACTCTTTTAATTCATTAATTATTTTTTTGTGTGTGCAGTAGTGGGGATCAAACTTGGGACCTTGAGCTTGCCAGTCAGGGAATTAAACCACTGAGATATCTCCTCTGCCCTCATTCTTCTAATTTAAAAACACAATTTATTCAGTCTCTGGGCCTGCCATGCCAGCCTTACCCCCTAGGGTACACTGAGACAGCAGTTGAGACTGGGTGTGGTGGCACGTGCCTGTAATCCCAGATCTTGGGAGGCTGTAAATAGGCAGATCACTACAAGTCTGATCTAGTAGTGAAACCCTGAACACCCTGTTGGTCCTTCCCTAAAATAAAAATAATAAAATAAAATAAAAACACATTCTAGAACTTGGCAATTGAAATAGACAATTCTCAAATGAGTAAATAAATAAATGAAAAATGCTTAATATCACTGGTCATTTGAGATGATCAAATTAAAAGAACACTTGAGCTTCCATCTCACTCCAGAAGGGATATCTATTAAGGAGATATCAACAAATAACAAATGCTGGGGCTGGGGAGATAGCTCAGTTGAATAAAAGCTTGCCTGGCAAGCACAAGGTTCTGAGTTCAATCCCTGGCTGTGCAACAACAAACCAAAACAAAACAAATAACAAATGCTGGTGAGGCTATGGAGATAAAGCAGCCCTTCTCCATCGTTGGTGGGAATAGAAATTGATGTAACCACTGTGGAAATCAGTATGAAGATTACTAAAAGTCTTGAAAGTAGAGCTTCCACTTGATCCAACTATTCTCCTTCTAAGTATGTTCTTGAACTAGTTGAAGTCATCATGTTTATAGCAGCACAATTTGTGATAATTTAATCTTGCGACCAGCCCATATGCCCAGCAAAAGATGAATAGATCAAGTAAATGTTGTATGTATATATAATAAAGTACTACTTTATGCTTAAAGAAGTATCCATAAAGAAGGATAGACTTTAAAAAAAAGGATAGACTTGAAATATTTTTAGGTAAATAGATGCATCTGGAAACCATACTTTTAAGTGAAATAAATTGGACACACATTTTAAAATACTGTATTGCTTCTCTTGTGTAAAAACTGAAAGCAAAGCAGGCCAAATAGCTCAGTGGATTAAAGCACCTAGAGCAGGCAGGGTGCCCAGATTCCATCACCTGGCCTGCTGTGCCAGCCCCACCCCCAGGGCACGCTGAGATGGCAATTGAGACCGGGCGTGGTAGAGCATGCCTGTAATCCCAGCTCTTGGGAGGCTATAAACAGGTGGATCACTATAAGTCCAATCTAGTAGTGAGACCCTGAACAACCTGTAGACCCTTCCCTAAATTAAAATAAATAAATAAAAAGCACAACTGAAAACAAGACTGGACTCATTGGTTCATGCCTGTAATCCCAGCACTCAGGAGGCTGAGAAGGAGGTTGGCTGTGAGGCTGCGACCATCCTGGGCTACATGGTGATACTGTGCCTCAAACAAACAAACCCACTTCCTCCACAAAAATAGAAACTGCAAGCACAGATCACGACCAAAATGGATGATACATACTAGGCAGTAGAAAGGCACGTTTTCAAATGGGAAGGGGATCAAGAAATGGGAGAAAAGGATAGGATGGCAAAAGGAATTTAAAAAAATCAAAATGAATTGAAGGAATAAATGTAAATAAAGCTTTTTTAAACCAGAAGAGGAATAAAGGTTGGAGAAGGGGACAAAAAGAATGTGTGTCTTATATATGTACATATCCTGCATAGTGAGTGAGGTAGTTATCTTCCACTAGCATGACTAATAAAAATATTTCAGGAAGGGTGAAACTCCTGTGTTCCAAATCAACATGTCACACAAACATATTAACCTAGTGTCCTTGAAAACAATATGCTTTTATTTTTGTTCCTCATTGTACAGCTCTAATCCTGATTCATTTCAAAAGAGATTTCACAGACAACAGAAAAGACTGTGGATTCTTTCATACTGTTGTGATAGTTAAATAGTTCTTTATTTTTAATCAAGCATACAAAATATACAAGGTTGGAAGCATAAATTAAATGAGCATGAAGAGTCAAGTGAGAAAAGGTTAATAAAAAACAAAAGGGGGGAATCTCTTCTGGGAATGGCCAAAGACATCCGAAGAAATTATGAAAATACCAACAATTATTAGACTTCCATTTAAAGAGGACTCTTTGCCTAAATGTAATTTACTCTAGATAAATTTATGTGAGCTATCAATGAAAGAATGCTACAATACAGCGGGGACATCTTATACAATGTAAATCCATATCGCTTGCCTTACTTTAACATGGTGAACTTCAACCTAGCAATTATTACAACTAGTGTCATCTAAAGCTCAAACACATTTTACAAATTTTGGAATTGAGTTGAATAAAAACAAAATAACATTTACGCAGGAAGTATTTCTACTCAAGACTGTCGGGACACCCTAATGAGTTGGTATGTGATTTACATTGCTTAATGACTAGTGATATTAAACATCTTTAATGTGCTTCTTGACCATTTATATATTTATTTGTGGAAATTTTTAGATCATTTCACATTCAAACTGTTTTGTTATTGCTGTTCTTGAGTTGTATGAGTTCCTTCTATATTCCAGGTATTATTAAGCAGTTATTCATAATTCACCATATTCTCTTATTCCATGGGACACAAAGCATGCTAATTTTAAAGAAGCTTGCAAACTTTTAGCTTTTTAATTTTTATTTTTAGAGAAGGGTCCACAGGGTGTTCAGGGTCTCACTACTACATTGGACTCATAGTGATGCAGCTGTTTATATCCTCCCAAGAGCTAGGATTACAGGCAGGAACCACCACACCCAGTCTCAATTGCCATCTCAACGTGCCCCGGGGGCAGGGCTGGCAGGGCAGGACTGGGGATCAAACTCCCAGCCCCTGTGCCTGCTTGCAGACACTTTAATCTGCTGAGCTATTTGGCTGAACCGCAAACTATTTTTCAATAAAAAAGTTGTATTTACCTAGAAGCATTCAGAATATCAACAAAACAGTTGCAACATTTTTTTTTTGCATTTACAGAGTGGTATTCAGTTAACAGAACAACAATTAATTTGTATAAGCTGCATCAGAGACAACTGAAGACAAAAAACTACTGTCCCTAT
>NW_004524835.1:2464859-2470298 GCF_000260255.1 Octodon degus | reverse complement strand
AAAAAAACTGCGCTAGAACCAACTTATTCATCATCATCCTCTTCTTCATCCTACTCATCCTCTTCTTCCTCCGGTTCATCATCTTCCTCCTCCTCCTCCTCTTCCTTCTTTTCCTTGCTTTTTTCAGCCTTGATGACTTTCTTTTTCACTGCATCAGTTTTTCCTTTAGCCCAGTAGGCAGTGATATACTTTTCATACTTTTCCTTCAGTTTAGCAGCCTTCTTCTCTTATGGCTGCTTGTCATCTGCTGCAGTATTGTTTCACATTTCTCTAAGTTTCTTTGCAACATCATCAATGAAGAAGCTAGGATAGTCCCTGTTGATTTTTGAATGATACTCGGAGCAGAACAAGAAGAAGGCTGCAGGAGGCCTCTTGGGTGCATTGGGATCCTTGAATTTCTTTTTTTTGTTGTTTGTTTCTCCTTTAGGAGGAACACAAGTTTTCATTTCTCTTTCATAATGAGCCTTGTCCACTTTTGCCATGTCTTCAATTTTCCTTTTTCTGTAAGAGACATGTTCTTCCACTTCTCTGAACACTTAGAAAACTCAGACGGAAAACTCAGAAGAACCATCTGGGTGCTTCTTCTTGTGCTCCTCTCGGATGTTTGCCCAAAAAATGCATATAACGACATATTGGCTCTCGGCTTCTTAGGATCTCCTTTGCCCATGTTTACTTGCTTTCCTCAGTGAGGTACAGAGTCACCCAGTGCCTATCCGGCTCTCACTTGCCCAGGTACTGTCCCTGTGGAGCTCAAGGTACTGCAATGGCTCAGCTTGCAAACTTTTTGAGAAATATATTCAACTAATTGTTTCATTTTAAAGCAAGTTTTAGATCCCATAATCTTATTGCTAGTAATTCCTACTGAACCACACATTCAATTTAACATGACTAAGATATGTTTAACCTAGAGAAGACTTGCTTTGCAATAAAAGGGGGAAAAGTGATAAGTATGTCACTTATTTATCTACTTTCCATTATTTCTTCTCCTCATAAAAGAAAGCCACTCAATTCATATATCAAAATTACTAGTGGTAAAATTAGACTAAGACCTATGTGTCATAGTTTGTCATTATATTGGTGTAATGAGAGAAATGTATTTTAAAAAGAATTTGATGATAATAACGAGAATTGTAGGAGAGTTTTTAAGGTTTCAATTTCCACACTAGGAATTACATGATGGGTTGAGACTATGTGCTACTATAAAGTAAAGGAAAACTTTAGTTGGTCTAGAATAATGGGGGTGAACCTATGGAATATGTGCTGTAGTTAACTGGTATCATTGAAAGCTCTTAATAGGTTTGCTATCACTGTTCTAGGGGGAGAAGAGTTAGGGGTCAATTAAAGAGATGTCTAGAAAAATATTTGTTCTCTGATTTCTCACAGTAACTGCTGTATCATCTTCAATATGAAGCAAAACTAAGGAAATTGATGAAAGTGATTTTTTTTATTGCAACATGAGAATAAAGTTGGTCTTCTCTTTTAGTGAAATAGATGGTTCAAAATTGTAGTCCATATTCCAGAAAAAGTCAGGCAGGGATCTGTAGGTGGATTAAAAATGTCAAAATACCAAAATATTAATATCAAACATATCTTAAGAAAAACAATATTTGTACTTTGCAGGATTTTTTGCCTTATGTGATTTCCTGGAACAGCAAAAGCATTTATCTCCTTATCCAGCTGATTGACAATTACAGATGGAAGGCTTTGCAATTTTCATCCCTGACACTTTGAAAAATTCAGGAATAATACTAGTGTCTGTATAAACAGAGAGCAGAACTCAACTAGCATTTTTCATGCTGACATTTATCATAGAAACATGGCTTCATATGCAGAGACAGAATAAGCCCCTTGCAAGAATAACTAGAAAGAAAATGTATCATTTATGATGTTATTACAGTATTACTTAGACTTTGTGGGCTCCCAAGTTTCAACAGGTCTCACTGGGCCGTATTTGTTTTGAATTTTTAATAACAGAACTTCTCTTAATACTCCTTTTTCCTTTATGGAGTATTTTCTGACACTGAAAACCTGAAAAAAAAAAGAACTACTAATAATGACAGCAGCTCAAAAATAGCTGAAAACACATCCCTATTGTTCTCCATTTGCCTTGAGTTTTGCATTCTGATGAGGTCTTGACATTTGAAAAAGTAGATTTCTTTTGGGTTGATCCCATGGCATACTTTTATCTCCCAAATATTTTGGAAGCCACTTACCTGTGCTACTGACTTGCCATCTAAGTCAGATCTTCACTGACTAATTCTCATCTGCATATTCTATAACACTCTATTTGGAATGGATAGTATCACGCTTGATTTTGAAATTTATTATCCCAGTGGATTTTATAGAATAAGACTTCTACATCATTTGCAATGTTCCCAAATAAAAGGCATTCTCTTGAGAAGTGATACACAAAGGGTATAGCACAAAATCCTTTCAGATTAAAGCACTTTCTTCTTTTCTTATATTTTAACTCATTAGCCAGAAAGACTCTATATTAATAATTTAATTCATGTTTGATTTTCATTTTTTCCACCAATTGAACCATTCATCTTTAAGTTATAAGTTACAATTATTAAGTACATGATGTAAAACTGATAATACTTGGTGTTTTGCCTGCAATATCTTTATGATATCCCTAGAAAATTATTAGCACCATTTTATAGGTAGGTAAACTGAGACTCAGCGTGTTTAATTCATGTCATTTTTTTGACAGATGGATGTAGCTTGAGATCATAATGTTAAGTGAAACAAATCAGGGCCAGCCAAATAGCTCAGTGGATTAAAGTGCCTGAAAGCAAATGCAGGGCCCAAGGGTTCGATCCCCAGGCCTGCCATGCTGGCCCTTCCCCCGGGGCACGTTGAGATGGCAATTGAGACTGGGCATCGTGGCGTGTGCCTGGAATCCCAGTACTTGGGAGGCTGTAAACAGGAGAATCACTACGAGTGTGACCTAGTAGTGAGACTCTGGACACTCTGTAGATCCTTCCCTAAAATACTGAAAAAAAAAATAATCAAAACAGACTAGCAGCTAAAATATTACATAATTTCTCCTATGTGAAAAACTCAGTATAAATAAATTAAGGAGCAAAATGAAAGATAGATGATAAGAAACAAGACATAGATATCTTCAAATGGAAGGGGTGTAAGAAATGCAGGGAAGGAAGGAGAAGAAGGGAAGAGGACTACAGAGAACTGTGTTTTATACATGAACCAACTCTCCACGATGAATATAATCATTTTGTGCTGCAAACATGCACTAATAAAAATTAAATAGAGTTCTTTACATTTCTTTAAGTAATAATGTGGAAGCAGAGATTCAAATGAGACTATTTGACTCTATAACAGATATTTTATTTATTTTTTTGGCGGAACCGGGGATTGAACTAAGACCCTTGCGGTTGCCAGGGAAGTGCTTATTCCATTGAGCCATCTCCCCGGCACCATATAGCAGACATTTTAAAACTATTCAATGATAATGTAGAGGCTAAGGTATGCCAGAATAAAGAACCCAAAATATGATAGTTTAACTAGTATAGGAGTTTCCATCTTTTTATTTCACAGCCCAATGCGGCACTCCTTCTCCATGAGATCACTTACTAACCAAACTTCCTTCCATCTTAAGACATCTCCATAACATAGGAATGTCCCTCTTCTGCACAATCAAAACTGGGTTTTGTCGAATCTTCGTTTCAGCTCATGGGAAGGAAGAAAGAGGAAAAGAGAAACAGAAAGCTCAAGTATTTTTATTTCTAAGGATATGAATCAAAAGGTGCAAATATCGTTTCCTTCTTATCATTTTAGCTGGTTTCATAGTCACACCTAGCTGAAAAGGAAACTGGGAAATGTCTCCAAATGAACTGGGATGTGCCTCACCTGGATTCTATGGTGTGAATGTTGGTGTCCCCTAAAATTCACATGTTCGAATCTAATACACAGTGTGATAGTATTAAGAGGTGGTCAGTCACTTTGAGAAGTGATTAAGTCATAAGGCTTCCCCATCATTAATGGGATTAATGCTCTTGCAAAAGAGGTTCAAGGAAGCATCCTCATGTGAAAATGTGGCAAGAAAGTACATCTTTGACACAGAGAACAAGTATTCACCCTAGACAAAATCTGCTGACACCTTGATCTTGACTTTCTCAGACTCTAGAATTGGAAGCAGTAAATACCCATTATGTAAAATGACTTATTTAATGTTATTTTGTTATAACAGCCTGAATGGAATAATATACAGAATTTGGGAGAGGTACTATTGGTAAAAGGAAGAGAGCAAAAGTTTCATGAAACAACCAGCAGTATACCTGTCAGCACAGTACCTGATGTTATTCATCCTCCTCTTCCTCTTTCATAATAGAAGAATCCAAGTAGAGAGCATCAATAAGAGATTATCCTTCATCAAAAAGTGGACACCCTGGGGCTGGTGATATAGCTCAGCAGACTAAAACACCTGCTTAGGCAAGCTTATACAAGCGCAAAGGCCACAGGTCGATCCCTACCATGTGCTGCACCTGCCCCACCTCCAGTGCAGGCTGAGCTGGCCAGCGTTCTGGAATAGTGGTGTACACCTGTAATCCCAGCACTGAGGAGGCTGAAAACAGGAGGATCACTATGAGTCTGAGCTGTGTAGTGAGATCCTTTAAGAATCAAAGACATTAAAAACCAAAAGTGGACACCCTGGTATCGCCACTCTGGTTATTAGGGGTATGAATATTTAGAAACAGAAACCTTTCTGTAGCAACTGTGTTGACTTAAATAATCATGTTACTATTCACTTAGTTTCATAGCTCTGCGTGGGAAGTTCAGTTTTGGGGAACTGATTAGTTTAACATTTATACAGTACTGCAACTTTGGCTTTGTCTTTGGTTATTATTCAGCTATGCCTCTCATGTTAGTCACAACCTGAAACATCAAGTTGATCTTTTTATTTAGTGTTTTATTATTGTAAATATATCTTGCCTTAACCTTTTCTTTGCTGAGCAACACACTCAGCTAGAAAGGAGAACTTCATTGTTGGAATATTGATAATGCTGCAGACAGAATCATGCTTAAGCTTCCACTCTGTCTCTGTGTGTACAGGCTGGAAGTTGCTGAGATAAAAGTCACGTATGCATTTCATGGTTGATAGCACCCTTATTTGAATCCCAAACACAAATGGTATGTGGATATCCTCCAACAGCTGCTACAGACTGTGCATTCATGAAAGAGACATGTTACCTTATAGAAGACTATATAGTAAAGTGGATTTTTACAGTAGTAGTATGACAGGCAATAAAAAACTCTCAACCTCTTAGGTATAAGCTGTGCCATGTTCATATCTCCTGAGTATGAAAGAATAAATTTTGAGGACAAAGTTGGTTAAAATTAGGAAAAGCTTATTGGGAGGAAGCTCCTGAGAGAAAAGAGGAGTCCCAAAAGTAGATCGCCAGACAGGCTGTTTTT
>NW_004524835.1:2419840-2464724 GCF_000260255.1 Octodon degus | reverse complement strand
GCTGGGGGATTGAACCGCGGTCCCTGATGCTTTTGCTAAGCTTGTTCTAAGTAGGTGCTTTAGACCACCGAGCCATCTCTCCAGCCCAAGACAGGCTGTTTTATACAGCAAAACCACGACATAGGTCAATGTGGGTCAAACTAGAATAAACCGATATGATTACAAATATAGTCCCTTAGCTAACATTGATCCAATAGGGAAGTGAATCACATAACAAGGTGAAATGGCCTCATCATTAATTTTAGCTTTTTCTATAACTTATAAAATAACAAGAACCAAACCAGTTTTGGAAAGGGACAGGAAGGAATAAGAAGATGAGTTTGGATGTTCTGGTCACCCACTGATGCTTCACTGGATTGACTGGGCCAGGTGTTGCTAATTACAACATAATCTCAAGTTGCTGTTTTTCTCTGACAGAAGCTCACAGACCTGGCTATTGTGTCTCCATCTTGAAGCCTGGCCTTCTTCAGGTGCACCTTCCCCCACAATTTGGGTGTGTTTGAATCTTCTGCATTCAAGCCCTTGAGGGTCCAATCCCTGTCTGCCTATTAATTCCCATCTAACTTAGCTGTTTATAATAGTAGGATCTTCTAAAATTCCTTCAGGAAAATTTTATTCTGTGAATGAAAAGTTCTACCCTTTGGAGCAAGTGCAAAAATATCACTCCAAGTGATTTTTGAAAAGGCAGCCAGGGAACTAGATAGACTAGAGCAGTAGCATAGAAGCATTAGACAATGTTTAACTGTATGGGGCCTTATTTGAGTGTAGATATAAGACTATGGGCAGGAAGATGAATTATTTAATCTGATGTAAAGAGAACTGTCGAGCTTGTTTATTTAGCAAGTTTTTCTCTTGTTATTCATGTACCTTTGGCAGTGTATGTTATCTTTTAAATTGAAGTTTGTTTGTTTATTTTTCTTTCTGGACACAGTGACCCATCTTTACATAAAGAAGCCAACCCATTTGCTCAGTTTTATTTGCATGAACCAGAATCAACTGACTTTTCTTAGCCCAATGGAACAAGAAGATATTCTGCTTATACTCTCCTTTGTCACAAGACTAATTTTGCAATTCCTTTTATTTATTGTCATTCAGCTTAAAATGTCAAGGTTGTCTTTTTAATTGGCAGTGATCCCTATTGAATTTTTGACTTATGTTGAAAGGGTAGCTGCTGGCGACTGTTTTTATGAGGTGTTTTGTGTTTTATTTTGGCTTAAATCTGTTTTTATTGCTCAAATATTGTCAGAAGATGCATTGTCTCTACTGGAAATTCTACTGCTCAATGCACAGGTTATCTCCACTATGACAGCTCTGTATCTTTAGTGTCAGATACACTGCTCCCAAGTCATACTGGATTTACACATTCTATTATACTTCTATTGAACAGCTTTTAATCTGTGCAGAAGAAACCTGCTACAACCAGCAAATTTTATACACTTGCATTTAATGGGAATCTTTCTTGGCAAGAATGGACAATTGTATCAGGAACATTCTAACTAGATCTGGTTCACTTTTGAAAGACCAGCCTTATAAAAAGGCAAACTCTGGTTGCTACTTTGATATTAAGATGCAAGTTCTAACTTGTTCTACTTGTTAAATTATCCCCCACCCCACAAAGCACAATAATTGCTAGAAAGCTTCCTGAATATAAGCCCTGTTTTAGTTACTGGATGGCAGATTTTATTTAAAACGAATTTCATGCTGAATTGGGTGGCAAGATATACATGTACTTCCTGGGATAACTTTACTACATACTATTATATTGATTATATTTCAAAGGATGTATTTTTAGTCATGTTACTCTTAAATTCATGCTATTGGAAGTTGTATAATAATGTTCTTCGGAATTTACTGAATGAATTTTTATTTAGAGAGATACATTGAAATTAAAAGGGGAGGAAAACTTCTTTCCCTAAAGTTTGCATTTTGACATTCTGAAGTAGGTAATGTCTGCTACTCAGACTTGCCCTTTCTCTCATTGTATTTTCTCTCTTAAAGCTGTTTAAAGGTGAAATAACAAGAGGTGAGGAGAAGAGACTATTGGTACTTGTCTCATTTGTGTAGTGAGAATAAATGTCTGCCTTGCAGAATTGTGATAATGATGAAATAAAAATATAGATTGTAGATATTATTCAGTATGTAGCTAATGATGTTGGAAGCTTCTGAATAGAAGTTATACTCTAGAATTATCTACAAATCACTGATTGTATTTTAGCACTTTTTTAATTCTCTCCCTCTATTTTTCTCTTCATCTCTTCCTTGTTCTCCTTCTCTTAACTATACTCTGTTTTGCTTTCCTGTGTGTGTTTTCTTCTCTATCTGCTCTAGAATTATTCAGAACCTCTTTATCTTCTCTGATATTTTTATTTAATGGACATATCTTAAGATCTACAATTATGCTCAGAAATCTCTTACAGTTGAAATCTCCCTAAAGACAAAGTAGTAATCAAAACAGAGGGAGAAGTAATTATGGGAAAGAGGAAGAGGACATAAAAAGGAAACTCAACAATCTTGTTGACAAGACAACCTATTTATTGAGCATCTCTTTTTATGCTCAGAGCTATCCTACAAGTGGAAGATATGTTCTGAACTTCAATGTTTATCATTCTTTTAAAATGTTAAGTATTTTAGGCTTGCTAAAAATAGATAATAACTACCAGGTAATACAAAAACAAATCCTAAACCAGAATACGACCATTAATAAATATAATCTCCAGGTAAGGTGTCCTTATATTAACTTAAGCAATGTTGGTGCTTGCTCTGGAATAAGAGGATTACTTATTTATTTTTTTTTTGGCGGAACTGGGGATTGCACTTAGGCCCTTGTACTTGACAGGGAAGCGCTTGTTCCACTGAGCCATCTCCATGGCCCCGAGCGGATTATTTTGATTAATGTCAGATAATTGAGTTTTGAATAATAGCTCTCATTCAGATTCTTACTACTTTTGTCATCAGTATTCTGACCTTGCTTTCACGGTTCAACATACATTTTCTGTCTCCTACTCAGGCCTCACTGTTAGTGTTTTAAGTGTTATTCACTTTACAAGATACCTACTCCTATACCTCAGCACTTCTACTTTAGTGCAAGTCTATCACACTTATCTTTTATCTCTTTCAAAAGGAGAAAAGAACCTAAGGAATGTCCACGGCAAAGAAAACTTTTCAAAATTGGCTTGATGTTATCTCTGAGAGTTTTGCTTAGTTTGCGGAAACTAATGCCATGCGTGACTCCATGTTGCTTAGTATGATTTGTCACTTGGGATTCTTACGAATTTGATATGAGGTCCTACCTGGCTCAGCTCCTCATTAGAATGCACTATAATTTGTCTACTTCAAACTCACAAGGAACAAAGGACATTCACTTTGACATCTGTTCCTCAGAAGCAGCCCATTAATATGGCACTTGGTGTATCAGCTTCTTAATAAAATATTTTCTCCTAAAATCAGCCTAATTCAAGGTCATGGCCAATCTTAGGCTATTTTTCTTTGTATCTTTATGTTTTGACAGTCAGCATATGCTCTACTAGTGCACAGAGCCTGTCTGCAAGGGAGCAATATGCGAACATTAGGGTAGTGCCAACACTGTCAGTATCCCAGGATTGTAGCCACTCTCAGGTGTACCTCAATAAGTGACCATTGTTATAATGTCCAGTGTGCAAAATGTTGCAAATCCTCTTGTTACAAATTGCTTCCTTCCCACAGATGTAATGGCTTCCAATATAGAAATTTCATAGTCAAATACTATCAGATCCCAGATAGTAAACCAGATTGTCATGATTTGTTCAGGCTCTTGGTAGACTTGGGGAAAAACAGTGATGGAAATGAGGAAAAAATAGATAAGAGACAAGAGCTGAGGTCAGGTGGAGATCCTCTGTTTCCTGTCAGGAGAAGAACTGACCCAAGAACTGGAGAGTGCTTGTACCTTTGAGAGGTTGATGTCAATTTCAACCACTTTACCCAGCAATCAGTTATCAAGCTGCAGTTATTCGTTTAAATGGTTCATGGTGCTCCTGTCTTCTTGGATGGGCTTTATCCTGCACGTGTGAGTCATTTCCAGCTTTAGTTGCTCCCAACACAACATATTGTGTATATATGCGTGCTTATATCATTTCATTTTGTCCCTATGTAACTAATGGGAATGAGGTGGAAACTGAGACTCAGAGGCTGAGATGCCTGCTTGGGATCACGTAGCGAGGTAATAGAGAATCTAGAGCTACCAATAGTTTAAAATAAAACCCCAATAAACTACCATCGCTTTATTTTTAATATTATTTTTTTTCATTTATATATTTGGTACAGGGTCCTACTATGCGGCTCAGACTCCTAGTGATCCTCCTATTTTCAGCCTGCCCAGCGCTGAGATTACATGCATTCACCACCACACCCAGCCTGGGTCATGGGGCAGGGCTGGCACAGTATTCAGGACCGAGGATCGAACCCTGGTCCCTGTGCTTACTAAAACAGGTGCTTGGTCCACTGAGCTATCTCGCCAGCCTTACCACCACTTTAAGTGATCATATGTTCATTATTTTCAGATAATAAATATATACTGAGCCTTATTTTGTGGCTTTCACTATGCTAGGAAATGAGATAGAGATAAAAGCACAGAATCCCCGATATATACCACACATACTAACAAACCTTATCTAGACTATATTTTTCACACACATACAAACGTATCATAAAATGTAATTAATACATTTGGAGCAATGAGATTAACAATTATAATTAATGATTAATTTGCTGAAACAATGAAAGCCAAAAATCAATCAATCCAATTAAATAAATGAGCCAATGAACTAGACAGACACTTCTGAAAAGAAGATGTACGAGAGCCCAACAAATACATGCAGTAATGCTCAGTTTCAGTCATCACCAGAGCAATTCACATGAAACCTACAAGGGTATATTACCCAGTTAGAATGACCATCATAAAAAGATATAAAATAATTTCTATAAAAGATATAAAGAAATGGACTCTTATACACTTTCTAGATTTATAAATTAGTACAGCTAGTATGGAAAATAGCATGTAGTTTCCAAAAAAATTCTAAAATAAAACTATGTGACCTAGAAATTCCATTACTATGTATTTATATAAAGAAGGTGAAATCTTTCCACAAAAATGCATTTCCACCTCCCTGTTTATTGCAGTTCTATTGACAATAGCCAAAGTGTTGAATTAACCAAGATACCTGCCAGCAGATGAATGAAAAAAGAAAATATGGTATATTTACACAATGGCTTACGAATTGGCATGAAAAATTAATAAAATATGTCATTTGCAGAAGCATGGATGCAATTGGAAAACATTATTTTGTGAGAAACTATCTGCATACAGAATGACAAAAATAGGACATGTTTTCACACATTTAAGAAAATCATGGGCCCCTCCTGTCCCTCTCTTGGACAGGAGCTTTCTTTCTCTCAATAAATATATTCTGCTCATAAAAAAAAAGAAAAAGAAAATCATGGGGCCAGGGAGATGGCTCAGTGGAATAAGCGCTTCCCTGGAAATCCCCAGTTCCACAAATAAATAAATAAATAAATAAATAGCAAAAGAAAAAAGGAACCACTTTACCCCAATCTAGGGGAAGGGGCCAGTTATTTTTTAAGTCCTATTCAATTATTTGTTCAGTGAATAAAGGAACCAATATATGAATGAATAGATCTACTTGACAATGAAAAAAATTGAAGTCAAGAGAAAGTGTTTAATAATAATCAAATATAAGATAGCTCAATTAAGAAATTAAGGGACCAGGGAGATGACTCAGTGGAATAAGCGCTTCCCTGGCAAGCACAAGGGCCTGAGTTCAATCCCCAGTTCCGAAAAAAAAAAAAAGAAAAGAAAAAAAGAAATTAAGCTGGGTATGGTGGCATGAGTCTATACTTTTAATTATGTGTGAAGCTGAGAATGCGGATCATATGAGTTCTTGAATATTAGAGCAGTTGAAATTTCTTTTAAATCTTTAAATGCATAACTTAAATATTTTGCCTTTTCTTCCCTTAAAAACAAAAGCTATAATATTGAACATTTACTCTTTAAAACATAAATCTGATAATAGTGCTTTCGAGGCAAAAAAAAAACCCTTCAGGTTAAAACTAGAGGAAAAAGTAGGGAGGAAAATTATTTCACGTAAATAGCACCTTTTTAAAATATTTTTATTCATTTTAACGAGAAAAAAAAGATAGGATAGTGATGAAACAGTTTCCATACAAGTTAATAGGATGTTTATAAAAATTAATACATTACATATAGTTGTCTTCATAGTAGTAATTCAGAGGACAAAATGCAGACATTATATCTTGTCTAAACAATGTTAGTACATGTTTATCAATAAAATTTTGAAAAAAAAAAAAAATAAAAAAATATTAGTACAAACTTTTATTCTCAGTGAACTAAGAGAAAGTAGCTGTATGTTTATCCTCTCATGTGTGTGTGTGTGTGTGTGTGTGTGTGTGTGTATTTCCTTCCTCCTTTTTTTTCCACAACAAAACTGTCGTTTATTTTCACTTTTGTGAAGTTAGTAACACATGACACTAGGTTGCCTAGCAACTGATAGCAAACCTTAACCAGATAGGATGTTCATCTCAGGAGTGAGGTAGCTTGTTTGCTTTAGGCACTAGGCCAAGTCCCACCTTCATATATTTGATCTATTTCCTAGCTTCTTGGTCTCTAAAATATCCCCCTTTTTCATTTGGTTTTCTCAGAGATGGATGTTGCACTGCAGTTAAAGAAGCTGTATTTGGATAAGTCTTTAAAGAAAATTTTCATATTTGAAACTACTCTAAAGATTGTAAACCACTCTACTTGAATTCAGCAAAACATCCCAATATATTCCAATAGTCCGTAATAGTAGTGGGTTATCAGCAGAACTGGCAATTGTTAGAAGTTGTTGACTTGAGCCTTTTACAGCTCATCAAATTAATATGGCATTACTTTTCTACCTCATGCTTATGCTTTTCTGCTGGATGGTTAAGATTAAGAAAAAGCAAGATCTATATAACAAGAAATGTAACTTCTGTATCAGACAAGGTCAGTCAAATCCCCTCAGGATTTACTCTGGAACCCGGTACAGCACCTTGTAGATCTTTTGTCAGTGTCAGCCATCTGGATGAGTCACGGCCATTGCTTGATCAATTTGCTCTCTGTGAAAGCCTGAGAAAATTTTTTCTCTCTAGGTGTCACCACTTTTTAAAAACCATGATTGTTAAGAGTCTATAAAACCATTTAAATATTGCACAATTACATTTTACTTATCTCACAGAATGAATGAAAACATTTTTCCTTTCTCCCTCCTTACTTCTCACCTTCTTTTCCTTCCTCCTCCACCTCTAAGTTAAAATAGCTTCTCAACCTTAGTATATCTTAGACATAATACTTAATCCTTCTTTTTGTTTTCTTAATAAGAGTTTATTTAGTACACAATGTATTCTAGGCACTGTTTTAGACACTGGAATGACAGTATTTCCTAATAAGGAATAAGGAGACAAATAATAAATCAACAAATGGGTTCAGAATTAAATGATGTATGGAACTTTGATGCAAAAGAAAATAAAGGACACTGATGAACTGGAATAATAGAGAATGGTATCTTATCAGAAGGACAGTGTACCATGATGTTATTTTTCTATTCCTAGCTCTTCCTTATTGTTTTGTATTTCTGGAGGTTCCATAACAGACCATATCTTCCTTTGTTTTGTATTCCCAGGCAAGAGAACCCAAGTACTTGGGAGTAATGGCAAAAGTATTGTTGAAGTGATGAGTCAGTGAGTCCAAAGATGTTAAGAATGATGTTCAAGTGACAGGGGGATATAATGGTATGAGGAAACTAACACTGGGAGATTGCTAGAGAAGAGATGAGCATGCCACTGAGTTGATTAACCCAAGAGCTTTTCTGGGGATGTAGTAAAGTGGCACATTTCCTATGTGGCAAATGCAAGGTCTTAAGTTCAATTTCAGGTACCAAAAAGAAAAAATTCTTGTGAAGCTAGGACACTTGTTCTCAAATTTGGGTGTATGTCATAATCAATTTAAGAGCTTTTAACACTGAGGCATGGGATCTTAGCTAGGAGATTCTGATTTAGTAGTTCTGAGTTGTTGTCAGCTCAGTGATGTTTTCCAGTAAACTCCACAGGTGATTAAAATTCTCAGTACCACAGCTAAGAAACACTGAATTAGTTCTGTGTGGATTTGCTTCTGTTCTCTTCTAGGTCTCTTTGCTAAGATCAAGTGTATTATCTATGTGTATTTTGAAGCCATGCATAATTATGTCAGGATTAAGGGGATTGCATTTCCATGAATCATATGCAATGCTTCTCAGTAAATCTTGGAAGTAAACAGAAACCTAGACATTTCTGTGACAAAAACAGGAAGAATATGGTGGACTATAGAGGATCACTTTGGAAAAAGAAGAGTTTTATATAAAGACAAAGTGATAAAATCCTTTTACCAGTTAAGATGTGTGTAGAATTGTAGGAAATCAGCTTAGATTTTTGGGTACATTGTATGAAAGGAAAGTCCAGAAATCATAGTTTGCTTAGAAGACTTTAAATCTTGACAGGCATAGTTTGTACCATTAAAATGTAAAATTGAACTTAGGAGGAAAAATCTCTAGTGCACTTTTGTTTTGCCAAGACAGACATTGGACAAGTAGCTTGAGAAATCTTCTCTAGAATGGACCTGCCTTTGGGGAAGATGTAAATCAAACTTAGACTTTTTTCCAAGGGCTTTTTAAACTAGTGGTTCATGAAACAGCAAATCAGAGCCATTGATTCAGCAAGAATTATATGCCAAGTATTCTTATCCATCTATTGATAAAGAAAAGTTACTTTTTCCTGCAAGCAGACTGTTGGGGAAATAACAGTTTTGATAATACTGTTTCACTGGGTTCTTGAGATGCGTGACCTATTGACTTGTCATGGATTTTGGTAAAGATTGTCAAGAGCGTCTACTTAGCCTCTTATTTTTCCCTAGGCAGTTGAAATGCCTAAATTTCACTATCCCTTCTTAAATAATGAAAAAGTGACTTTTTATTAATATCAGTATAATTTACAATTTTAGAAAAAGTTTTTAATATTACACTGCTGTGAGTTAATTTCAGTCCCTTGATCCTCAGTGTTTTACCCTATTAGCAAAGAAAGTGACTCATTTGATTTCAATTTCTCCTCTGTAAAGGAGGATAACAAAACATAATCAGACTATTTTTGAGATTAGACTATGAGTATATATAGCCTATAATATGTGGCTCATACAGAATGAGTCCCTTTACATCTCTTTAGTTGCCCCTCACAATTGCACTATAGCAAGTGAAAATTATTCAAATTGGAACTGCAAATCTGACTTGTCATGATATGTTAGCTAATTGTTATCCTTTGTCAAGAGGACTTTTTTGATTTTTAAAAATTTTTTGTAGGAAAAATAATTTTATAAAGGTAGAAATAAGCATTTACATAATTTTACAAAGAAATTTAGAAATCTAACCACGTACAGAATTGTAACAGGACAGACCTGTGACTTTTTTTTTTCTTATTCTTGTGACTTTATTTTCATTTATTACCCTTTAAAAAAACTTTACTTGAGAGACATTATGGCAATAAATGGTATATCATGACAAGAAGTACATATTTAAAAGACCAGGATGGCAGGCACTCCAAGCATAACCCCTCTATTACACATCGCCATTCTCAGTGCAGCCGGCTGGCTCACAGGCACAAGCATATAGAGTTAGTCATGGTGAGAATCTCACTAGGAAAGAGGACTTTTTTAACAGTAGAAAATATTTGAAAGGTGGCCACCAATTGGTAGCTAAACTGTTTGAAATAAAATATGAGAAGATAGCCACTAAAACTGCACTGTTCTGTTATTTACTAAATATCTAAAAGGTGACTACAAGGGAAAATATAACATGTAAATTTGGTATGTGGTTCTGGTAATCTCATTTTCAAAACAAATTTAAACTTGGAAAAGTACCATTTCTAGTGTCAATTAAGAATAAACAGAAGTAAGATATCTAAAATGCTTTGACTGTAGACTTACCTTAAATCATTAATTTATATGGCCAATGGGGCTTATGGTTGTGAAGCTATTCTCTTAAGAGCCGAGGTTAAACAATTGAGTGTCATGAACTATAAATGAATTCAAAATTGCCTTCTGTTCTATCCCACTGCAATGTTTCACATTTTGTAATGAGCCCTAGTTGGCAAGGTAACTCATGTCACCAGAGGAGCTCTCTACAGACTAGTCCATTTGTCACTGCTGTCTGAAGGACACAAGAGGCTAGGGAAGCTGGAACTGCAGAATTTTTATGGTCTGTATGCATGTAGTAGTCTCACTTATCAAACTGTAATTCGGTAATAAATAGTAGAAAAACCACCTTTAAATATTTCTAGAGTTGTGACACCAAAGCTAGGAGAGTCAATGCTGACATTTGGATATTAACTTACACAGAGAGAAGGTTAAGTGTAGGGAAGAAAAGGATGGATGCTAGGAAACAGTCTTTATTCATGATGGAGTATTCATCTGCATGGCCATCTGTCTGGAAAGCTTTGATCTGTGCTATGTAGCTCAGAGTAGTGATTTTTCAACTTCGTATCTTTTTATTTTCCATACCCTCTGCCTCATTTTTAAAGAGAGACCAAAAAGCATAAAGGGTGACCAGGCTCATTACAAAAATTTTGTTGCAGTAAGCAGGAGTAAGTCTTACAGAATGAGCTCAGCTATTTCATCTCAGAATGGTGAATGCTTACAAGAAAATCACTGGACTAGATATGGGTTGGGCAATGGGTTGATAAATTGAACTTTTTTTTTTACAAGGGAAATTGCTTTATTATTTTGTTATAAAAGTAACATATACTGGTTCTAAAAACTTCGAACAATACAAAAATGTATAAAGAAACTTTAAAAAAATCACTATTTTTTGTCCTCTTCACATAAAAGATAGCAATTGGTCACATTTTAGTATATTTTCTTGTGTCTCTATAATCTTTACATAGTCATTTATTTTCATCCGGAAAAATTCCTATAAATACAATTTAAATTTTATGGAACTCATGATTCCTATATAAAAATGGCCTTCCACGATGCAGTCCTAATTTACATTCCAGCATCAGTGTGCAGATGTTCAGAAAGAATCAAGTGACCACAATGTATTGCATGATGACCATGTATCAGGCAGGGCTGTAAGTATTTTGGATGCATTAACTCTTCCAATCTCACAGAAACCTTATGAAGTAGGTGCCACTAGGATTCTTGTTTTGTAGTTAAAGACACTGAAATTTAGAAAGGTCAAAAGATTAGTCATGAAGTTAAAACAAAATGTTGATGAGGCCTTAAGAAAGGAGAAATCAATAGCCTGCCTGCTTCCTTTTTTCTCTGTGTACCTGTGCCACCCTCTCTTCCTGCTTTTTCCTGTCTCTGTCTCTCTCTCTCTCTGTCTCTGTCTCTCTCTCTCTCTCTCTCTCTCTCTCTCTCTCTCTCTCTCTCTCTCTGTTTTCTTCTCTCTTTCCTCATTTCCTCTTTCCCCCTTTTTAATAATAGAGTCCAGGGAGAAACCAGCAATGAAGGAAGAAACAGGAGCAAGAGCATCAGCAAAGAGGGAAGTCATATGGAACACTGAGACTTCAAATATGAAATTTCTAGGGCTGGCCAGACAGCTCAGCAGACCAGAGCACCTCTTAGGCAAACTTAGGCAAACACAGGGACCGCTATTCCATCCCTGGCACCACAGGGCTGGCTGAGCATGCCAGAGTCCCAGAATAGTGGCACAAGCCTGAAATACCAGTGGTGGGGAGACTGAAGGCAGGAGGATCGTCATGAGTCCGAACTGCATAGTGAGACCCTGCAAAAATCAAATACATCAAAAAAAAAAAAAATTCTAAGCAACAATACCCTTACACTGTGTTTACTGCTAAATAAGCACAATAGAACTACAGCTACAATGCTGGGCTTCAAGTGCTGAAACTGAACCATGAAAGAAAAGAAACTGAGACAGAGCTAGGTATACTTATATATGGTGTAACCACACACATCGCAAGAGACACTTTCTCTCTGGTTTGATTCCTACTTGCTCTTGTTTACACTCAGACCCAAGTATCAGGAAGAATAATGGTCTTCATCAAATGAGACACTCCCACACGTTCCCAGGGTTAAACTGGAGGAAGTGTATAAATGTTCATAAATGCAGTACTGGAAAGAGAACTGAATATTTCTCATTATATTCTGCCAGCACTTTTTATAAAGTAACAAAACATATAAGTAATTATCTGTGTGAACTTAGGCTAGTCCCTTCCCCAGGCCTCACTTTCTTCCCCTCTACAGGGAATAAAAAAATCTAGAAGCATTTTGAGCTCTATAAGCTCTATCTCTACTTTCCTTATCTCAGCATTCTTGCCACTTTTTAATTGCTACATACTTGTAGTACATAATAATTTCTTCACCATGATTAGTTGGTGTATGTGCATATCACATCTTAATTCTTTCTTCATCCCCTAACCCTCACATCCCTCTCTCTTTTAAGAAATTCCTCATTCTTCAGACTTTGGATTTTTCCTAGTTTTAATATTCCATGCCATCTCAGGACTGGTTAACTTATCATTGGCCTAGTGTTGCCAGAAATTGTTCCATGGATGATAAAAGAGTGAGTCACTTCATGGAGTCTATTAAGTGGGAGCATTCAGTAGGAAGGCCCATATGGTCCTTGAAGCCATCATCCCTTTATATTTTCAGCATAACAAAGGACCTTCAGTAAGATTGCTCAAATGTTATATTATCAGGAATGATTACAGCATAAAGATATTAAATAAATTTTCTCTGAATTTGCACACTTTATTAATTGCAAGGGCACTTTAGAACCCATTTCTCTTGACATTTAACAGTAGGGTTTCTCAAAGTTTCTACTTAATGCAAGCCTCTTGATCTAAGTAGGGGTAAAGAGGATGTTTTTGATATCAAATAAATTTGAGAAACGCTGTTCTATCTAGAGAAGCCATGATGCCCTGAAGACTAAGAATTTTGCAGTAGAAAACTCTCTAAATTAATGGGGTTTTCCATAAATGTCTCAAATACACTGAATAATATTGAAGAAGGTAATAGTGATAGTAGTAGATGACAATTATTGAATTTTCCATTTTTACATCAGGCGCTGCTTTAAATCCTCATATATACTGACCCAAGTTAATCCTCACAGAATCTTTATGAGGGTTATCATTATCCCCATTTTTTTTCAAGGAAGAAAATAAAAGCACTGAAAAGTTAAATAATTTTCACAAGATAACACAGATAAGATGGGACAGAATTGACATTTGAGCTAAAGCAGTTTGATTTCAGAGCCAGTACTGTTATATCAGGTTGCTCAGGTTACATTAGAACTTTTCCCCATGTGATGCCAATTAGTATCCACTTGAACCCGGGTTCTAAAGGATGTTCCAAAATACTGTCCTGGAATTATTTCTGGTATTTGCAATAATATGACTTACTCTAAATATGACGTTTAAATGTAGCAGAACTAGAATGGATATTAGAGATCCAGCCCACTTGGCAAAGTAGAATTTTGAAGCCAGGGACAAAACAATAAACTAACTGTAATTTTTTATGTATTTAGAACAGGGTCTACAGTGTCTCAGTACACAAATCAGACTTGTAGTGATTCTCCTATTTTCAGCCTCCCAAGTGCTGGGATTACAAGTGCTCACCACCAAGGCCAGTCTCAGTGCCCTTCGAGAGTGGGGCCAGTGGGGTACGCTGGATATCAGTCCCTGTCCCTGTGTCTGCCTAAGCAAGTGCTTTAATCCACTGAGCTATCTAGCTGGCCTAACTGTAATTAAATAAGTCTTGTATTATTTCTCTTCATGAAAAGTCACTAAAAATTTAAAAGCTCATTGTCCTACTAAATGTTTGGGTTATTGAAGCTTCAGTTTTTTGTTTAAGGTGATTATAGATCATATTTTACACTTCATAATTTTCAGCAAGTGAACTGAGACCACTATGAGCCACTGAGGAGTTTTATTGTTCTAGTTATTAAGGCTACATGTGGGCTTCTTTGGAGGCTCAAGTGGTGGACTGCCATTGTTTTATATTTAAATTTTCATTATATTGTTCATAATTCGAGTGCAGAGGGAAGTACATAGAGTGTTTCCTCTGTAAGCCTATTGAAAACCAGAGAATGTGCCTTTCTTCCCCTTATACTCTAAATTCAGTGCAGCATGAGCAGTTTACATGTCAGTCTTCTTCACCATTATATCACTGGTTTGTAGTACAGGATTTAGAACATACATATGTCTTTAGGAAATAATTCCTGGGCATGTCAGTATTCTGCAGAGAAAGGATAAGTTATAATCAGAAATTGTCTGTCTTTTTGTATACTACTCAAAGTATATCAACTTTGACCAATGTTTGGTAAGAATAATGCATTTTGTCATAATAATTAGTTCAGATTTTCAAGATATAGGGCTGGCAAGACAGCTCAGCAGACTAAGTGCCTGCTTAGGCAAGTGCAGGGACCAGGGTTTGATCCCCAGCACCAAATGCCACCCCAGCCTCACCCATGGGCACACTGAGCTGATCACCCAGACTGGTTGTGGTGGCCTGTAATACTAGCATTGGAGAAGATGAAAACATCAGGATCATCACAAATCCAAGCTGCATAGTGAGTCCTTGGAACAAATACATTGAGATGTTTTTTAAGACATAACTTATAGGAGTTAATTAGGTGCTGTTTGGGTTCTGTAACTGCTATGAGGACAGGTATCATGGTAGCATGGTAGAAATCACAGCTTTTCTAAGTAGAGTTACTTAGTGACAGTAAATATTATATCAGGGAATATCTATGGAACCAGAGTAGAGAGAAGTTAATATTTTATAGATGCATTTTCAAAACAGCAGGTGTTAATCACCTTTTTTGATTTTCTTTTTTATTATTAATTTTATTGAGAAACAAATAGCAATGAGACAGTTTGAAAATCAATTAATAGGACAGTTTCAATAATTAATACTTTGCATATTATTGTCTTCACAGTGGTTATTCATAGTACAAGTTGCAGACATGATATCCTGTCCAAACACTATAAGTACAAATCTTTCTTCTCATTGAACTAAGAGAAATAGCTGTATATCTATCCTATTTTTTATATACAGATACAAAATGGTCCTTTATTTGTATCCCCTTTTTTGTTTAGTTTCGTCAGAGATCAGTATTCCATTCCCATTTAAATAAAGTAGTTGCATGAATTCAACAAAATAGTCCAATATAGTCCAGTAGTCCATAATAGTAGTGGGAAATCCATTGGACAGGCAATGTCAGAAGTTGTTAACTTGAGCCTTTTACAGCTCAACATATTAATATGGCTCTACTTTTTATACTTTGTTTTGTACTTTTCTGTTGGATGGCTAAGAACAAGATAAAGCAAAACCTGTATAACAAGAAGTGTAACTTTTTTTATCTGATAAGTTCAGTCAAATCCCCTCAGTATTTATTCTGAAACACTGTACCACAGTTTGTAGATCCTTCATCAGTGTCAGCCATGTGGATGAGTCATGGCCATTGCTTGAGCAATTTGCTTTCTGTGAAAGCCTGAGGGAGTGTTTTCTCTCCATGTGACTCTCCTTAGGCACACTCTACATCATCAATCACTTTCCTCTGTGGCCCCATAATCTCCTTGATCAGAAAATTTGGGACATCGCTCAGTTACAGAATGTTACAGTACAGGTTCTCCTATGTCCTGAGTCCTCACTGACCTTGAAAGGCTAGGACCAAAAGGAGGGCTGTCTTTGTAGCCCTTCCTTGTCTCTATTTTTTGTTCTGCAAACTTAAGTTGTTAACCCTCTAGAAGAGAAGCTTAATGATATTATTACCTTATAACATAGGCAGTTGAGCTTAACCTCACTATGTGTCTGAATATCAAACATCTTAGATATAGCATGGAACAGGTATTTTCCATCAAGTATTGATATGTGAAACTTTAAATTCCTAAAGAATGTGACAAAAAAGAAAAAAATACATATTTTAAAAAAGTGGAATAGACAAGTATGCATTTTTACACAGAAATTTAGAAATCCAATCATATACAGCATTGTAGTAGGACAGTCTTATGACTTTTTTTCTTGTCTCTTGTTTTCATTTACCTTTTTTGAAACAAACATTTAATTTGGAGACAGCATAGCAGTAATTGATATGACATGACAAGCAGTATGTATTTAGAAGACCAGAATGTTAGGCATTCCAAGTAAGAACCTAGTATTACACATTACTGTTCAGTAAAGTTGCTTGGTTCACAGGTGTCAGCATATATAGTTAGTCAGGGTAATCACCTTCTTCTACCATCACCATTGTACAGGTAATGGAAACAGGGTTAGTGAATTACCTTGAGCACTTGATTGGCTAATACTACTGCTGTAACACTAAGGTAAATCTGCGCTTTCCTAGCTCTATGTTCCTTAGTCACCCTCTGCGTTGGAGCTGCAACTCAATTTGAGTGCTGGTAACTGTTCCAGAGTCTGAAATTTTTGATAGGCCCTCAGTCATAGACTGAATTACATGTTTGCCAAGGCCAAATGTGACTGGGAATATCCTGCTAATGATACAAGTTTGGATCTTGTCATAGTTACTTTTCTCTCATTGATGAGGCGAAATACTTGATACCTGAACTTAAAGCATAAAGGTTTATTTAGCTCACAGTTTATGCAGGTTTCAGTCTATAAATGGCTGGATCCAGGGCAAAGTGGCTTGGCAGAACAAGATCAGAGAGGAGAATAGGTTCATGGCAAGTAGAAGAGTGCAGAAGCAAGCAATCAAGGGACCTTGACAGTGTTTTTCTGCCCCTTGTATCTTATTCTGGGAACTCAGGGTAACAGTACTCATACCCTTTAATCCTAGTGTCCTTGAGTCTAGCATTGCACCATGAATCAATTCCAGTGTCACTTAAGCTAATCCAGCCACCTCTGAAAAAATGCTTCCCTTTAACGGCATGAAGTTTTGGGTTGATATCTAATCATTCATAGCTGACTTCTTTCCAAGATCAAAAGTATTGCATAAGAAACAACATATTTTGAGCTACTTAATGAGAAATTTTCATGCAACATAGATGTTGCTTTTCTGGAGTTTGGAATTTTATATAGGAGACATCATGAAAATGCCTTACAACTTCAGAGAACAGCACATGCTTATATAGAAATGCTGATATTGTGGGATAGCACTAACACATTTGGAAGGCATGCTGGAGTTCAAAAGAAGAAATAATCATTAAGCAAACTTGTGATGACAAGATAATGACTATTAAAATTGATTTCTATATTCTATTTGTTGAATTTCTCCATGTGTCATTCATGGGCAGAGTTTGAATATATTTGGTGTTTAGATAAACAGTTCTCTTATCTCTGCTACAATTCATTTTGTGGATTTTCTCCCATCCAGTGACTCTTCAGGAAGAAAGACAGATGATGAGTTTTATCATATGATGGATATTTCGATGCTTATACCACTAGGATAGAGATTTTAGTATGTGATATTGAAGAGGTGAGGTTACTCGGAGAACATTAAAGCAAGCTATGTTTTGATGTTTGTAGAGGTATGCTGTTCTTGATATCAGTATTATGTTTGCATAAGGATGAGTCTATTTGGTTTTTTAAAATTTATTTTCTTTTATGTTGAAAAGTTAAAAAATAAAAGTAAGTATAAAAATCAGAACTAAAGATAGAAACAGGTGACATAAAAATACATATGTTATAAATTTTCAAAACAAAAATAGATGATTAACACTGGTCGATATATAACCTATTTTTTTGTCTTTTATTCATTTTAAGCAGAAAAAAGATAAAATTCCAGTGAAACAGTTTCAAAACAAGTTAGTATGACAGTTACAATAATTAATGTATTGCACATTGTTGACTTCATAGTACTTATACAGAGGCCAAGATATGGACATGATATCTTGTCTAAACAATATTAGTACAAATCTCTCTTCTCATTGAACTAAGACAAAGTAGCTGTATATCTGTCCTCACTATCTTGTACATACAGATGTATTTTTTCATGACAAAATGGTCCTTTATTGATATCCCCCTTTACTGTTTTGTTTTGCCAGAGGTGGGTGTTTCTCTGCAGTTAGAGAAGCTGTATTTGTGTTTATTAAAAAAATTTATTGAGAAATAGTAGTGAGACAGTTTCAAAACCAATAACTAGCACAGTTTCAATAATTAATACATTGCATATTGTTGTCTAATCTTATTGATTATTCATTGTAAAAGATGCAGAGATGTTATCCTGTCCACAGATGCTATTAGAACAAATCTCTGTACTCATTGAATTAAGAGAATGCAGCTGTATATCTATCCTATTCTGAATATACAGATACCAAATGGTTGTTCACTTGTATTCCCCTTTTTTGTTTAGTTTTGTCAGATATAGGTATTCCATTGTCATTTGAATATTGTAGGTGCGTGAATTCAGCCATATATTCCAATATAGTCCAGTAGTCAATAATAGTAGTGTGTTATCCATAAAACTGGCAATGTCAGAAGTTGTTGACCTGAGCCTTTTACAGCTCAGCATATTAATATGGCTTTACTTTTTACACTTCATGTTTATACTTTTCTGCTGGATGGTTAAGGCCAACATAAAGCAACACCTATTAACAAGAAGTGTAACTTTTGTATCTGATAAGGTCAGTCAAATCCCCTCAGTATTTATCCTGAAACCCTGTGCCTCAGTTTGTAGATCCTTTGTCAGTGTCAGCTATATGGATGAGTCATGGCCATTGCTTGAGCAATTTGCTCTCTATGAAAGGCTGAGAAAATGTTTTCTCTCCATGTGACTCTCCTTAGGCACACTTCACATCATCAATCACTTTCCTCTGTGGCCCCGTAATCTCCTTGATCAGAAAATTTGGGACACAACTGAGTTACATTATGGTACAGTACAGGTTCTCCTATGTCCTGTGTCTTCACTGACCTTGAAAGGCTAGGGCCAAAATGTTGGCTGTCCTTGCAGACCTTCTTTTTCTCAATTTTTTGGTCTGAAAACTTAGGTTGTTAACCCTCCAGAAGAGAAACTTATTATTACCCTACAACATAGGCAGTTGAGCTTAACTTCACAATCTGTTTGAATATCAAACATCTTAGGAATAACATGGAACAGGTATTTTCCATAAAGTATTGATATATTAAACTTTAAGTCCATACAGAATATGAAGAAAAAAAATTAAAAATACAAAAAATTAAAAATAGGAATAAACAGTTACATATTTTAGACATAAATTTAGAATTCTAACCATATACAGTATTGTAGCAGGACAATCCTGTGACTTTTTTTCTTTTGTTTTGATTTTTTACCATTTTTTTTTTAAAAACATTAACCTGTGAGACAGTAGGGCAGTAATTGGTATGTCATGAGAAACAGTACATATTTAGAAGACCAGAATGACAGGCATTCCAAGCATGACCCTACCATTACACATTGCTAGCTTCGGCGCAGTTTCTTAACTCACAGGCATCCACATATATAGTTAGTCAGGGTGAGAATCCTACCAATTAACTGCTAGTTTCAAAGACATGCTCTAGATTCTCAGGATCATTGTCTTACATATCTCGTGCATATAAATGTATGGCTTTGCCCCTGTTATGTTTCCTAGCTTTTCTTCATTGTGTAATCCTCAACTTCTCACTTTCCTTTTAATTGTATCATACCTTTCTATTTGTGCTTCTTTTGAGTTCTTATACTAGGGAGACTATATGATATTAACACATGTGGGTCTGGTTTATTTCACTTATGACTATATCTTCAAGTGCCATCCACTTAAATATAAATATATTTTAGACAGAAATTTAGAATTCTGACCATATACAGTATTGTAGCAGGACAGTCCTGTGCCTTTTTTCTTTTGCTTTCATTTTTTACCCTATTTTAAAAACAAACATTTACTTGAGAGACAGTATGGCAGTAATTGGTATGTCATGACAAGCAGTATGTATTTAGAAGACCAGAATGACAGGCATTCCAAGCAAAAACTATTCGAGTTTATTATTCTTTATAGCTGAATAATAGTCCATGGTATAAAAATACCACATCTTTTTATCCATTCCTCATGTGACAGGCATCTTGTTTGTTTCCTAGGTTTGGCTAACACAAATTGTGCTGCTTTAAACGTAGGTGCACAGATACCACTATGATATGACATTTTCAGTTCTTCTGGGAAAATTCCCAGTAAGGGGATAGCTGGTTTGAATGGGATATCCAGTCCAAGTTTTTTAAGGAGTCTCCACACTGATTTCCATAATGGTTGCACGAGTCTACCTTCCCACCAGCAGTGGAGAAGGGTTGGTTTTTCCCCACAGCCTCTCCAACATTTGTTGTTGTTGATTTTTTATGATAGCCATTCTTTCTGGGGTGAGATGGTATCTCAGTGTTGTTTTAATTTGCATTTCATGAATGGCTAGTGATGTGAAACAGTCTTTCATATATATATTTGGGAAGAATTCCGTGTTTTTTTTTTTTGCGGAACTGGGGATTGAACTCAGTCCCTTGCAATTGCCAGGCAAGTGCTTATTCTACTGAGCCATTTCCCTGACCCCAAAAATCTGTATTTAGAGAGGGCTTTAAAGAGTCTTTACATACTTGAAGCCAGTCTAAAGATTGTAGGTACTTAAGTTTAGCAAAATAAGGCTATGTAATCCAAAAGTCCATAATAGTAGTGCTTTTTCTGTAGAACTGGAAATTTTCAGAAGTTGTTGACATGAGCCTTTTACACTTCAGCCTATCAATATGGTATTATATTTATACCTCATGGTTATCCTTTTCTGCTGGTTGGTTAAGACCAAGTTAAAGAAAGACCTATATAAGTAAATGTGTAACTTTTGTATTTGACATGGTCAGTCAAATCCCCTCAGGATTTGCCCTGAAGCCATGTACAGCACCTTGTAGATCTTTTGTCAGTGTCAGCCATATGGATGGGACATGGCCATTGCTTGACCAAATTGCTGTCTGTGAAAGCCTGAGAGAATATTTTCTCTCTAGGTATGTCTCCTTAAGCACACTACACATTGTTGATCACTTTTCTTTGTGACCTTATAGTCTCCTTGATCAGAAAATTTGATAAACAACTGAATTACAGGATTTCACAGCACAGGTTCTCTTATGCCCTTAGTCCTCATTGACTTTGAAGGGCTAAGGCCAAAATATTTTCTATCTTTGTAGCCCCTCTATTTCTCTAATTTTTGGTCTGCAAACTTTAATATTTAAACATCCAGAAGAGAATCTTAATGATATTATTACCCTGTAACAGATACAGTTGTGCTTAACATCATTATTTGTCTGAATATCAAACACCTTAGAAATAATATGGAACTGCTATTTTCCAACAACCATGGTTATTCTAAAATTTATATCCCTACATAATGTGAAGAAACAATTATACCTCTTACACAAACATTTAGAAATCAAACAGTATACAGCACCATAGCATGACAATCCTATGACATTTTTCTTATCTCTTGTTTTCTTTTATTACCTTTTTTTTTTACAAACATTTAAAGGGAGCATAGCAATAATTGATATAACATTAGAAGCAGTATGCCTTTAGAAGATCAAAATGACAGATATTTCAAGCTTGGTTTTATTGTTACACATTTCTATCTTCAGTGTACTTTCTTGATTCAAAGATATCAGCATGTAGAGTTAGTCAGAGTGAGAATTGTACCCGTTAACTGCTATTTTCAAAAACCTGATGGAAATTTTTAAGACTATTAATTATTTTCTGTCTGGGTTTGTTTTTAATTTGGTTGATGTTATTTGGAGTTCTATATGCTTTGGTTAACTGAATGAGAGATCGTTTCCCCATATTTGTGAAGTTTTCTGCTATTACTTCTGCCCATGTTCTTTTTATATCATGAGTATTGACTCCTTCTTTCTCATTGATGCCTTTCTCACATTGTTCATGTTTGCATTGTCTTGTAGATGTTCAATTATTATTTCCTGCATCTTAGCTATTTTTAAGAGATCTTTTCTTACCTTTTCACTACCTGAAGCAGAGTCTTGAAGGTCTGAAACTCTACCTTTAGTTTCATTCAAACAATTTTGCCAGCATATGTTTGAGGTTTTAATTTCCTGTATAGCTCTAAATTTGCTTCATGCATTCCATTTCTTTCCTGTATTGCTCATTCAAGGATTCCCTCATTTTTGTATTCTCTAGTTTTTATTAGTGTCTTCTTTAAAAGCACTTAGTAATTCTTTCATTGTATTTATGATTTTTTTTACTTCAGAGATTATTTGTGATCTGATTTCCTCTATAACTTTCTGCAGTTGTTTCTGTACTTCCGACACTATTATTTTGGAGATTTTAGGTGTTTGATTTCCAATTTCTTCCATGCTGGTGTCTCTTGCATTTGTTGTAGGTGTGCTCGAGGCCTGAGACTGTATTTTGCTGCTTCTTTTTGTGTTTTATATAGCACTGTCTTCTGTCCTTTGGTGTTGAGCTTTGATACAGTTATTACCTTAGCATATACTGATATTATTACCCAAGAGATATGTGGATAATCTCTAAATATAAAATAATGTAATATAAAACTGCAGCTACAGTTTTCTATTTCCACAACTATAATTAGCAACACTATAAATGGTTACTGAGTTTAGCAGCTGATAGACTTTTGTGTCTACTATTTGCCTTTCAGACCCTAAGAACACACATTATGACTATGTAGCTAAGCATATATTATATTGGGAATTTGTACTTAAATTAGTTCCCATAAGTTCTGTCTGATCACCTCCCCTTTTGTATTTATAATCTTCCAGGCAAACTAGTTCACCCTGGTTACCTGTTGCCCCCTCTCTCAATTAATAGAGAAAGAGAGAGGATGCTCTCATAAATCTAGGTCTAGCAAGTGTGTCAGATTACTGGGTCTGGACCTAGAAAGTTCGAACTCACCCAGGTGGACCTGGCTTGGGTCTGGCTTCTTTGATCTGCTTCTTCCTGCTGCAGCCCTTGGAATTAAACCTGCTGTGCCCTTCTGGCAAGATGTTCTCCTCCTGGATTAGTTTACAGGGTCTCGCCTCTTGCCTCTCTTCAGGGAGTTCTGCTGTAGGGCTCCACACCAGGCCTATCTGATGGAGGAAGTTCATTCAAGTGTGGGGAAGGTCCCATGTACATGCTGGGCCTTGAGGCTGGGTGGAACAGAATTCTGCATGCACAGAAGTTCTCACTTGCCTGCAGGGCCTGGATATTCTTGAAGCAGCTATCAGCCTATTTGTAAGTAGTATTTACATAAGGAAATGAGTGTGTGGAAATATTATGTACTGTGATTGATTTCCCTAGTGATGGAACTTAATATATATAATAGGGCAGGCAAATAGCTCAGCAGATTAAATAACCTGCAAGCAGGCGCAGGAGCCCAGGTTTCGATCCCCTGGCCTGCCCTGCTGGCCCCACCCCCAGGGCACACTGAGAAGGCCATTGAGACTGGGTGTGGTGGCACACCCCTGTAATCCCAGCTCTTGGGAGGCTGTAAACAGGCAGATCACTATGAGTCAGATCTAGTAGTGAGACCCTGAACACCATGTTGACTCTTCCCTAAAAATAAAAAAAAAGAATTAATGTATATTTTTCTCTTATTGATCCAACCAGGGAAAAGAGTGAAGATGCTGATATTCTTGGTTTGTTTTGATCCCCAGAACTGGTTTAAAAGCAAGTAAACTTTGAGGAAAGAGCCAGTTTAAGCAAGTTTATGTTAACATAACAATATGATAAACATAGCACAAATGATCTAGGTTTTTTTGTTTGCCATGTGCAACAAATTACAAAGCATATACCTCATGGCAAGTGGCAAGCAGTAGTATTTATTGCAGATCACAGGAAGCTTTTTCCCAGCCAAGTGCATTGCATGATGATAAAAGATACAGTACAAACAGAAAAGTGGTGCCAGGAAGACAAGAAAGCAAAAACACTCCACTCAGTCACAATATACAGCATACAGCCGCAGTTCTACCAGAGAAATCAGGCTTTCAGAATTGAAGAGAGAAGGATCTCGGCCCAAGTGCCTCTCCTGAATCTCTCCATATGATTGACAGGAAGAATTGACAGCATATTATATTATCTCAAGGGCTCTCGACATGCATGCTTGTCCAAGAATTCACTTTAATCTTAACTACATGCATGATATGTGGTGTTTATTCATGAACCACTAATAAAGTTGCAGTAAGGGAAAGCAGACTAAAGATCAGGCTAGAGGACTGAACACACATCCCAGATTTACTTTTTCTACCTCTGATAGTGTTTTAGGCAGCTGAGTTAGATAGTAATATTATAAGCAATCAGACAGGGCTGGGCCCCCCAAGGAGCCAGTATGGAAGACAAGACCTTGAAACTGTGGGAGAGACAGGCAATCCTGCTGTGGGCCAGACCTCAACAGAAAAGGGTAAACAAATTCACTCACATACTTGCATAGGGTTGGGCATTAGGGAATCCATATTCCAAATAAATATCAATCACCATGAAAAAGCCATGAAGACCTTATAACCCAACTCCCTACAGGAAAAGCACCTGCTCTGTATTCCTCCCACATACTATGTGACTCCTTTCTCCATTTAATCCTGATTTAATCAATTTTACCTGAGCGACTATGCTTGTAATATCACAGGTTGACCGTAGTTTTGTTCGACTTCATGCCCACCTAGCGAGTTCTCATGTTTTTTACTATGGACCCACTATACATCCTGGTTTTGCCCCATAAAATCCTTAGAAAAGACAGGTTCCGTGGCAACCCACTTGGGTCTCCATGTATTTCTCTATCAGACAGAAGCTTTGTTTTCTCCCAATAAATAAATTTTGCTCTTAACCTTTGTTATACCTAAAATTCATTCTTTGATTTTTAGAGAACACAAACTTGTCCCAAATACTATTCAGGTTGGGAATTTCTTTCCCCTATATCAATAGGACAGTGGAAGGAGGAAAGGCCCTAGAGTAATGTTTAAAAGTAAATGGGTGGAAGGGGATGGCTTTCTTAGCTTCACCATTTAAAAGTGAGCAGAGATGGGACAAACACACTTGCTTCATCAAGAGAAAAAGAGGCAAGATGTCTCTCCTTCCTTGCTTTTTTAAACTTTTCCTTCACCGCCATCTTTTCCTAACCTATAAATCTCAATTTCTCAAAATCTGAAGCTGACATTGTTTCCTTTTCCTTTTATAATTTGCAAATCTGAGGAATTAAAAAGTGATGGATTGGGTTATTACAAAAGAAAGCAACTGTGACTTTTTAGAGGCCACCTTGAAATTTTGTGTCATTTAGATCTAAGAGTATAAATTCCCTCCTTGTGAACCATTAGGTGATAAGATATGTATGAGTTTGCTGTAAAATTACTCTAGTTACACTGGGCACTGAGGCACATTTCCAATCCTGCTGCTGGATCTTAGTCTGTGTGGGTAAATTTGTGTAAACCAATTGTTCCTGTTATTATAGACAGGTAAATTAGATATAACTAAATATATAGTCAAAGAGGGACTGGGCTTTTCAGAAAGTCAAGAGAAACATTAGAGATATCAGAATGGTGGAGTAACAGTAAAAACATCAGAATGGTGGCTAGAGACACATCTGAAGACCAGACCTTAAGTTAAAAATGGAAATGATATAGGGGAATGCAACTCCCAACCTAAAAAAAACCCTGGGATGAGTTCCTGTTGTCTAAAACTGAAGAATGAATTTTAAGCACAACAGGGTTTAAGAGCAGAATGTATTTGTTGAAGGAAAGAAAGGTTCTGTCAGAGAGAGTTACAGAAGGGAACTCTAATGGGCTGCCAAGGAATCTCCCTTTTCCAGGGATTTTTTATAGAGTAGAACCATGAGGTGAGGTGGGTCTAAGGTGGGAAACACAGGAACTGGCACATGAGGTGGGACAAAACTATGTTCAACCAATAAGGTTACGGGGCTGGCAAGATGGCTCAGTGTTCTAAAGCACCTACTTGGAACAAGCTTGGCAAAGCACAGGGACCGTGGTTCAATCCCCCAGCACCACATGCCAGCCAGCCCCGCCCCCTGGTGGGCTGAGCTGGCCAAACACACACACACACTCTAAATAAATAAATAAATGTTTTAAAAAAATAAGGTTATGAGCACAATTGCTTAGGTAAAATTGATTAAATCGGTATCAAATGGGGAAGTGAGTCACATAGTAAGTGGACATAAATACAGAACTGGGGCTTTGCTTATAGAGGGTTAAGTCTGTCTTCCAAATGATTGCTGGCTATTTAGAATATCAATCTCTGATGCCCATTCCTAGGGAAGTATGGGGCTCCATTTGTGTAATCTTGTCCTGAGGTCTGGCCCATAGCTGGAGTGCCTCTCTCTCCCAAAGTTACAAAGTCATCTTGTCTTTCATACTGGCTCCTTCAGGGCCTAGCCCTGTCTCACTGCCTATATTTCTATCTAATTCAACTACCTGCAACACTGGCATATTTTGTCCCTTCTTTTGGGCTGAGAAGAGGAAAGAGTGTTGGTTATGTGCCAAGCTGGTGGTGATATAGGGAACCTCCAAATGGACACAGGGAGAAAAACAGATATATGGATGTCCAAATGATATAGGGGAAGTGAAACTCCTGACCTGATCTGGATGAGTCTGTGTTCTCTAAAACTGAAGAATGAATTTTCGGAACAAACAGAGGTTATGAGCAGAATATATTTACTGGGGGAAAGAAAGCTTCTGTCCAAAAGAGGGACAGGAGGGGGGCCGCAGTGGGTGGTCCCTCAGGGAGCTGTCTTTTTAGGGACTTTTATAATGTAAAACCTTGTGGGGCTAAGGTGGAGAAAATGTGAACTTGCTTAGGTGGATGTGGGGTGGGACAAAGCTATAGTCAACCAATGGGATTAAAAGCACTATTGCTCAGGTAAAATTGATTAAGCCCAGGACCAAATGGGGAAGGGAGTCAAGTGGGCATGAATTCAAAACACATCTTTCTCAGGTAGCCATCCAGTATTAGTTGGATTAATGATTCTTCTGGCTTCCTTAGGGTGATTATCAATCTTGGATGCCAATCTTTAGGGAGGTCAGCATTTGTTTGATCTTTCGTGTTTGGGTCTGGCCCATAGCAAAAGCATCCCTCCCTCCCACAGTTGCAAGATATCTTGTCTTCTGTGTTATCTCCTTCCAGGGCCTAGCCCTCTCTTACTGCCTATAATATTTGTATCTAATTTGGCTGCCTGCAACAGTGGGAGTGTGGAAAAGTTGCTTTTCCATAAAAGAATAAATAGTAGCTTTTAAAGTTACATTTTGACATATCTGTTATGCCTGAGTTTCACTAAGTTGTTCACCTGGGATGTGGTAGGGTGGGATGTATGGACCAGTCCTTGTCTGAGACACACAGCTGAAGAGATTGTAAACTTGTTAGGAGTAATGAATTAGGCAGAATATTTTTAAAAAGGAAGATGCTTTATTTGGAAAATGATAGAGAAAAAAGATAGTTACTTTGGAAGAGTGGGGGGATCAAAAATGAGTATCCCATGGGACTTTTGTCCAGAGCTCCTTTTTATTTGAGACCAGTGATTTCTATCATCCCTATATCTGATTGACCTTCTGGTCATCTTTAATCCTAACTTTGAGCACTTCCATCTACATTTTTCTGGTCATTTGATTTCTTTCTTGTCCAATTGTGATGAATAAGTGTGTGGGGGAGCCTTATAAAAAGGTAAATTAGTTAGCTTTAATGATTAAGTAAATGGTGTATCTGGTGCTATAATTTGGTGATGAATGAAAACATACCTATATATGTATATGTGTATGTGTATGTGTTTAGCTGTGTGTTTTACATGATAAATAAGTAATGGTACCCATTATCTCTTTTGGATTTTATCAGAAGTAGGAAAGGGGTCTTGTTTCCCTGCTCTTTTATATTTCTGGCTTCTTTGTCAATTCTTTCTGATAAATTCTTAAGGTAATTGTGCCTCTCTGGGAGTAGTTTCTCTCTCTTTTGTCTTTTTAATTGCTCTAACTATAGAGGCTACCTGTAGAGGCAGAAGCTGCTTTTAGCAAGATTTCCTATTAATTTTTAATGAAGCCTATCTCTTTCCTGCCTAGAAGCCACCTGGCCATACATTGCACCCTTGGAAACATCCTATCTAACTGCTGTTGAATAAAAGGGTGATGACTGATCTGGTTGAGTGGGGTCATTGGTAGGGGGCAGCAAATAAAATTGTTAGCAGGGAAAATTTTCCAATAGACCTTGGTGGAAAAAGGAAAATGGCATTTTTGCCAGGGGCTTCATCTGTATGATCATTTGGAGTTTGGTGGCCTCAAGATAAGAATAAAAAAGAGATTTTACAAGGAGATTAAAGCATGTATGACCATGCTTGGAGTACCTGTCATTCTGGTCTTCTGAATATGGGCTGCTTGTCATGACATATCAGTTGCTGCTATGAAGTCTCTTGGGTAGATGGTTGTTCAAAAAGAAGAGGGTGGTGAATGAAAGCAAAAGACAGGAAAAAGAATATTGTGGGACTGTCCTGCTCCAAGGTTGTATATGGTGAGATTTTTGGACTTATGTGTAAACATAAGAAGTATATAATTCTTTATGCCTATTTTTAAAATATAGTCTAATTTTTAAATGTTTTTATCATATTCTGTAGGGACTTAAAGTTCAACATATCAATACTTGCAAAATACCTGTTCCATATTATACCTAAGATGGTTGATATGCGGACAGATAGTGAGGTTAAGCTTAACAACCTAAGTTGTATGGTAATAACAATAAGCTTGTCTTCTGGATGGTTAACAACCTAAGTTTGCAGACCGAATTTAGATGAAAAGGAGGGCTGGAAGGAAAGCCAACATTTTGACCCTAGCTTTCCAAGGTCAATTAAGACTCAGGACATATGAGAACTTGTACTGTAACGTCATGAAACTCGGCAGCGTCCCAAATTTTCTGATCAAGGAGATCATGGGGCCAAAGAGGAAAGTGATCAATGATGTAGTGTGCCTAAGGAGAGTCACATGGAGAGAAAACATTCAGTCTTTCACAGAGAGCACATTGGCCAAGCAATGGCCATGACTCATCCACATGGCTGACACTGACAAACAATCTGAGGTACAGGATCTCAGGATAAATCCTGAAGGGATTTCACTGACCTTATCAGACCCAAAAACTACAACTCTTGTTGCATAAGTCCTGCTTTACCTTGGTCTTATCCACCCAGCAGAAAAGTATAAAAATGAAATATAAGAAGTAAAGCCATGCTTTTATGTTGAGCTGTAGGGGACTCAGGTCAACAATTTCTGACATTGCCAGTGAAGGGGAAGACCCAATGCTATTATGGACTACTGGACTCTTTTAGATTATTTTGCTGAGTTAACACACCTATAATATTCAAATAACGGAACTTAACAAAAAATGGTATGCAGATGAATGACCATTTTGTATCTGTGTATTCAAAGTGGTTAGGATAGATATACAGGTATATTCTCTTAATGAATAGAGTGATTTGTTCTAATGGTGTTTGTAGATAGGATATCATGTCCGCATCTTGTACAGCTGTTAACCACTGGGAGGAATGTATGCAATATGTTAATTATTGAAACTATCCTAACAATTTGGTTTGAAACTGTCTCATTGCTATTTGTTTATCAATAAAATTATGGAAGAAAAATAAAGTATGTATGACCAAAGCACGAGTACTAGAATGGAAAGGCAGATTGGGGAACATGCCATGTCAGATACTGATTTTAAAGGATTGGTGGAGCAAATACAACCAGGCGATTCCTAGATCAGTCTTCAGCTGTAGCTGGAAGCTGCCAGCAGAAGTCAGTGATTGGAGCACCTTTTCTATGTTTATCCTTCATTTCTATGGTATGTTTATACATCTTTTGGTTATACTTTTCTGCTGGTTATTTAAGACCCAGTTAAAGTGAGACCTGTGTTAATCAAAATTAACCTCTTCCTATCTATCATGGTCCATTAATAGTTTTAGATATTAATTTTCAAAACATGTATGAAAACTTTTGATGGGTTTTTGCCCACATAAAAAAATCTGCCTAGTCATCATGGAAGTGATCCAACATGACAGTGGCTCCAAAACAATAAAACATGGCCCAATTCCTCCTTACCTTGCTTCTGGAATGACACTCCCCTTATCCTTCTTCACTGTCCAAGCCTTCCACAATCAGCACCTGTTACAACACTGTATCACTCATATAAATTCCATGCCAAAACCATCCTGATAAATTTTTTGCTGGTGTGCTTCTTTCCTAAGAAGCTCACAATCTCTTCTGCAGCTCTGCCATGCGAAGCAATAACGGATTTCTTTATTTTTCTCCTGTTTCTGTTTTGCTCCAGAGGAGGAAATCTTACACCTTTCAGCTACTCTGACAGTGTCAGCTACCAGGATGGTCACAGTTTTTCTTGACCATGTGATTTTACATAAAAATATGAAAGGTCTTTTCCTCTACTGAACCTTCTTTATGGCAGACTGATTTTTTTTGACTTCTGTCTTGTGGGGTCCACCAGTGTTTTTACTCAGCGGGATGAGAGAGTCACCAAAGTTGTAGGATCCTGTAGCGAAATTACTTCATGTACTGGGTCTTTGTTCGCCTTGTATTGCTATGACCAAAATACAGGTTATCTTTTGAGCTCAGTTACCTTTCCAGTTTTGGACTCTACGTTTCAGTTGTTGAACACACAGGAGGTCAGTTAAAAGAGTACTGGGGGAGGTTTATTTTTTGTTTTTGGGGCTAAGGACTGAACGCAGGGCTTTCAGCTTGCTAGGCAAGCATTCTACCCATGAGGCAAATCCCCAGCCCCTAAAAGAATATTTTTTTTTGTTTTGGCAGAACTGGGGATAAAAGAGTATTGAAGGGGAAACAGTGAGTTCAACTATCAAATTTCATCTAGATATAAAGCACCTTGAAATATAAAGTATAGCCAGAGAACAGTTATTTTTTGCAATCATGCCTGTCTTAGAATTTTAATCCCTGAACAATATTAACAGATGTCATTATAAAGTTGTACAGGAAAACCTTAAGATCAAGGGACACATAACATTTAAACAGGACAATCTTGATTACATTCTCTATAACACATTTAAATGTATATCTTTGTATAGAACAGCTTTGTAATCAGTTATCTTTATGTACAAAATATTAAATGACATAAAGAAACTTTTTCCTAATTTGTTATCTTTAATTGAGTGCCACTTAAGATGGATGTACCTGTCTATAGATGTACCTTATAAATTATTCATGTATATTCTTTAAGTGTATGTGTGAGTGTGTGTGTTTGTGTGATATTGCTTGGACTTCACAGTGTTTGAGCATCATGAAATGTTGCAAAACATGCATAACAGATATCACACAAGTTTTAAAAGTAGGCCTGGCTGGCGTTCTCCTGCTGGCTTAACATGCATCTCTTATCACATGTATTCGGAACATAAGTCTGAGAAAGGTAGATATCTGGTTTCAAAAGAAAAGCTACCACTATTGTTAGTTTTTCGGTGGTGACAATATGGCAGAGAAGCAGAAATAAATGGGGGGAGCCTGTACTAACTCAGAAGACACAGAGGATCAAAGACAGGGAGATGGGGAGATCCCTTGACTTGAGACAGAGAGCATGAGACTTTATGGACTTTATGAGAGGCAGGTTCAGTGATGCCTGAGAGGCGTATTAGGGATCCCTTGTGTGCACAGGAAAGGTAAAAGGAAGTTACACCCAGTGCTAGAGTGGGGAAGGAGGACGTGGTCATTGGGAAGATAAGCTGCTGTTTTGGGGATTCAGCCATGTTGAATCAGGGCTGTGATAATTTAGCGGTTTGTACTCAGGCCGGAACCTATCAACTGTAAACAATCCTAGCCTAGAAGCCATCAGTATGAGGAGATGTCTTTCAAGTTTTATATAGTTGAATACCTATACACCTGGCAAGATGGACACATTTAATATACAGAAAATGAGCATTAATGAGTATAATAACTATATGGAAATCTTTGCAACAAAAACATCTTTTAATAAGAAAGCCTTAGCTCAGCGGTCTAAGAACGTGCTTGGCAAGTGCAAGAACTTGGGTTCAATCCGTAGTACCCCATTTTAAGCCAATCCTGGAACCCTAGGTACATTGTGCCCACCACTGAAACCAGGTGTGGTGCATGCCTATAATCTCAGCACTGGGGAGGCTGAGACAGGAGGATTACTATGCATCCAAGTTGTGTAGCAAGACCCTGCAGCAAATAAATAAAAAGGATTTTAAAAAATTAAGAAAGCCTTATTGTTTTACCAACAGAGAACTTTTTTTTATTTTTTAGTTTTTTGTACTGGGGATCAAACTCTGGACTTTGCGAATGCCAGCAGGTGATCATGTCTCTGAACTATTTCCTACACCTTTAGAGAACTTAATGTTTTGATTATGTAAATATATTACAATAACATATTTAGAAATGTTTGTTGTGCTGTATCTCCCATGATACTATAGGAATAACTGGAGGCCCCATTAATGGATAGAAACAGAAATAAACTAGTTTTCAGGCAGGTTCTCCTTTATATAGCAGAAAGAGTCTTGTCTAGCAGTTTTTCAAAGCCCAAGGGGGTTCGGCCCCCATTTAGTTATCTTAACAAATATTTCTGATGACCCATTAGAACTAGATCATAGAATTATTTTTGACCAGAGAAAGACTTCTAAGTTATTGTGCAAAGATAGCAATAGGGATTGTATTTGTAAAGCCAACCTTGACATCATTTTGATTGGCTGGAAACCTAGATGAAAGCTAAATGACATTAACTTTTATGTGATTTAGTTTACCCATCAGACAATGTAAATTGTATACATAAATATTTTAAAGTATTTAAACTGTTTTCCATGGAAATGTTTTAAATAAGCAAAGAGAAAAGGAAGTGTTGAGCTCAAAGTAGCTGTAGGTGTTATGACAAGCTGTTAGCACAAATTGAGTAGGGAGATGGACAGCACATATAAGACAATTGCTTATAAACTAGAATATACTCAGATGTACTTGGCCATTGTTCTTTTATGAATCAAGCACAAATATTATTTGAGTTTATGATATAGCATATATCCAGAGATGTTGCCACTCCTTTTTTCTTTTCTTCTGTAGCTGTGTCCTTTTTAAGGAAGAAGAATGCTGGGGGAGAGGGGACTCTCATGGTTCAGATTTTTGGTCCTGCTGGGACCTTAAGGTTGAGTCTCTTGCCATTGGGACAAGGGGAGGGGATTAGTACAAAAGCAGCTAACTTGGGTGGTTCAGTTGAACACTGAGACATCCACTGGGGATGATTTCTGAGACTATAGAATTACTGAAGATAAGCCGTATTCCCCCCCACACACTTTTTTTAAAAAAAGGACTCAACAATGCTTGCTATATTGTACATTGTTGTCTTCAAAGTAGTTGTTCTGGGCTGGGCAAATAGCTCAGAAGGACAAGTGCCTGCCTGGCAAACAGAAGTTCCTGAGTTCAATTCCTGATCAAAAAAAAAAAAAAAAAAGCCTAGATTACCAGATATAAGCATGCAAAATCGGTCAAAAATTAAAAGCAAGAAAAAATTTAAACATTTCCTATTCCTTTTAATAGACCAGTGAAATCACCAATACAATTATCCAAGCTATCCTATGTATAAACATACATATATATTCTTTTCCCTTCCTTGTTTCTTTTGTCCTTTCCCTCATCTCAGTTGTTCCTTTCATTTGAACAGTTATTTTCCCTTTCACCTTATCTATTGTGCCTTTCAGACTTTATTTACTCTTTCAGGCACTTACACTAGTGAGATAGTACAATATTTATACACGTGGATCTGATTTATTTAACTTTTTTTTTTGGTGGAACCAGGGATTGAACTCAGGCCCTTGCCCTTGCCAGGGCAGTGCTTATTCTCCTGAGCCATCTTCCCAGCCCCTGATTTATTTAAATTATGAACATGGTCTCTAGTTATATCCATTTACCTATAAAAGCCTTGAGTTTATCTTTCTTTAGAGCTCAGTAATACTCCATTGTATAAAAATACCACGCCTTTTTATCTATTTTCCAGTTGATGGGGCTTTGAATTCTTTCCAAGATTTGGCTATGACAAGTTGTACTGCTATAAACAGGGATACAAATATATCTCTGTGGTATGATGTTTGGTCTAATTGGAAATCGTACTCCCTTCACTTGGGCACCTTTCTTGGTTCCCCAGGAGATATCCTGGCTGAACTGTAGTATAGGAAAAGATAAGGGCATGTTTCCTTAAAATTTGCAGTTCTAATTCTCCAGTGCTTAAGAAGACATTCTAGAGGTGAACCTGGTAGGATGGCACAAGGTCCAGTCCCCATCTAGAGAATGAGAAAGACTTGAGTGTGTAGGTCTCTGTATCTTAGTGTAAAATCCTTGGTTCCAAGACTGAGATGATAAAGAAAGTTCCTAGAGGACTCAACTTATTTTGGGAAAGATTTCTACCTAAATATCCTTATTTTACCTTTTATAGCAGAGAGAGGACATCTCCCATTTCACCCGAAAGTACAAGCGTAGCTTCAACTTTCTTCTGTGGCTCCCTACCATCTTCAGAATTCCTCTGCAGTATACCTGTGCATGGAGTTGCGGTCAACTGTCCACGTTTGTCTTTCTGAGTTCCTGAGGCATTGGATTGTGGCCCTGGTGCTCCAATTCTTCTCATAGTAAATCAAGTGCAGGCCTGATGGCTGTGTCCTGGGATTTTGTAATTAACAGTTCATGTTTCCTTAGCCAGCTTTGCCATACCCTAATATCTGTCTCATGATCCCTTCATCCCCCAAAGTAATGTTTGCTATAACAGAATCACAGTATGTCTGGAGTTAGTAAAAGGCAATTTATAAAATGAAAGGGGGATATCTGACTTAGAGTTTTGCCTCCTTTGAATTTTTCCCTATGGGGTAGTGTAAAGAATTTTTGGAATGATAAGAACAGATTTTCCAAAGTCTATTCTTTGCAATATTAATCTACATGAGCTTTTGTTCATTTCATTATAGAAAAAATGTTCGATATTTAAATTAGTTGAGGCATGCCTCTTGTTACGTTTTGTTCTTACAAGTTTGATAGGCATGTTAGCATAGGGAAAGCTTTGCACAGTTTAATGTTAATAAACCAGTTTAATTTTGTTTAATCTAGCATTCTATAAACTTACTTTCTTTGGAAGTCTCTTTTCTTTTAATACCAATCAATCATTACTTCTCTTGTTGAATGGAAGGCCTTTAAAAGTTAGTTTCATTTGCTAATGTAACTGTAATTGAACTTATTTTACCAAATAGCAAATAGAAGTTAGTATTGCTGATTAGCCTTCTCCAAAATAAAAGTCTGCAATAAGACAAACATAATGAGACCAGTGATGGTTTCTGTCCAAATCAACTACTAAAATGCTAAAATAGTTTCACAAGTTCACCATTATGAGATAGTCAAACAATTAAAATGTGCCACACTTGGTGGATGCTCACTATTAAGTCTCCCCCTGTCAGGAGTTGTTGTTACTTCTAAGCCTACAGATATGTTAAAGGACTCCCCTGTTTATAGCCTGGAGGATTTAATCATCTGAAACCACAAAGCTAGTAAATGATAGATCTAGAATATGAATTCAAGTTTTTTTCATTTCCATTGTTTATGATATTGAATTAAAATGTGTAAGGTTAGATTCAGTTTTCTATACAGAAAATGCCATTTCAAAAATACTTAAAATTTCATATCCAAGTAAGCATCAACTAATATTTTAAGTTTTTCAAGAATTTATCTTTTGGTTAAAGGGACTTCTACCTTAGTAGAAGTAGAGTCAATGGAGGCAATGGAGGTAACATTATAATAGGCATCCTTGACTTAGAAAACAACTACTCAGTTTAAAGAATCCTATGGATCATGAGCATGTCTGAATATTTAGATTTGTGACTCATTTTGCCTACTTACTTACAAGTTTCGAGGGCATTTCCTTTTTTTTTTTTTTCCTCCAGTGGTGTTGCTGGAGGTGACCTCTTTACAAGATTTCCTTGAATATTTATGAAAATAATGTTCCTCAAATGTATAAGTAAACATTTATTTCCCTTTGGTTTGCTTTGTCATTACTCTGGTGAGGTAGTGTAATGAGGTCTCTCCCACTCTGTATTCTTGTTCTGAGATGTGGAAGAAGTATAAGACAGAAAAGAAAGCAGTGCGAGACAGACTAGGTTGTGGTTATTGGAAAGAAGAGAGAAAAACCCTCAGTAGAGGAGGGAGGAGGCAAAGGAAATACCTACATGGAAAAACTTATCAATAGCTCTTTGGGGCAGAAAATATCTAAAGTTGCAGGCTTTCCTTGGGTTGCAGCAGCTTTGTTGCTCTTTGCTAGGTTTTCTTTTGGCAGTGGATTTTATTCTCTGTACTTTGTAGCATCAGTTTTTCACAAGGTCTATCTCACTTTGTTGTTAGTTTACTCAGACTATTTAGTTCTTCTCAGGCCTTTGCCCTTTCTTCCTTTATTTTCCGATCTCAGTAGCATAAAGCCTCCTTTCCTAGACATGTACCTCATGTGTCTTTAGACCAACGTAGTTCCAAGTGAAAAAAGATAATTTCCATCCAATTATGATTTATCTTTACTACACATATTAATTATTTCTCAGGATCTAAGCGTGTCACATGGTTTAATTGACTTAATTCTCAGAACAATCCTAGCAAGAAGGTTACTATTTTTACTATTTGGCAAATATTAGATCTGAGTTCCAGGAGAGGTTAAGTTACTTGCTTAAAATCACACAACTAGTACTTCAAATCCTAAACTTTGGTGTGACTCTAGATCATGTGTATTGCTGTCCTACAATATATCCTGTGTCATATATTATATGATTATCATTATTGATTTATACCAGTCTTGCTATACTTTTCTTTTGTATTTTAGGGAAGAGTCAACAAGGTGTTCAGGGGCTCACTACTGGATGGGACTCATAGTGATCCACTTGTTTAAAGCCTCCCAAGAGCTGGGATTACAGACATGTGCCACCACGCCCAGTCTCAATAGCTGTCTCAACATGCTGGCATAGCAGGTCTGGGTATCGAATCCCCGACCCCTGTACCTGCTTGCAGGTGCTTTAATCTGCTTAGCTATTTGGCCAGCTCTAGTCTTGCTATACTTAGAATAGCTTTTCCCTGATCAAAATCTTGCCTTTGTTATTAGTATTCTTATAGTTTTGCTATTCTGTCCAATAAGTGTCTAGTTTGATGGTTCTCTAACTTGCCTCAGTGTACATAAGAGTTAAATAGAAGCTTTGTGAAATCATGAATTGCTGGGCCCTGTCCCTAGAGATTCTGATTTATGAGTCCTCAATCCGCAGGGAAATAAACTGAGAATTTGTATTTCTGACAAATTAACATGCCCAAATGTTACAAAGAAGTAACCTGCACCCTCTTAGCTGTGCCATCATGTCTCATGAAATCAAAGAATAAACTAAAAAAAGAGATGAAGAATAAGGAAGTTTTATTAAGAGAAAGCTCCTGTCAACCACACTGAGCACAACAATGTGTAATATAGCAACCATTGTTGAATACCTATCATCTTGGGGTTTTTTGAAATTGTGAATCATTCTAATGTGTTACCTATTGTTTATTCTCCTTAAAACAAATATTAAAAATAATGGAAAAAGAGAAAGCTCCTGAGGCAAAAGTGTCCTGAAAATGGGTTGTCCTTGAGGATCTTTGCTTGGGGGTGAAAGATTATACATTAATATCACACCACAGGCTACCTTGAGTCAAACTATAATTAAACTATATGATTACAAATGCCATCACTTAACTAATTTTAATTTAATAGTAAAATAAGGTTGGTAGCAAAGGTACACAGCAAAGAGGACAAAGGGCAGGAGTGAGGGTCACAGTGTTCTGGTCATCTATTTATGTACTCATTACATACATTGTTTGTATGCTTACTGTATCAGATGTGGTTGCAGTACAGCGTTGAGGAGTTGTCTATTTCTGGTGAGTGTTGCAGGCCTAGTTATTTCATCTTCATACTGGGGCCTTGTTCCTATCAACTCAGCCCTACACCACAGGGTTGACTTGCCTAATTTCTATTATGACTGTATCTTGGGCCTGGTCCCTTCCTAACTGCTAAAAATCCCTCCCTAACTAAGCTATCTCTAATACAGAGACTAAACTCCAAGAACTGGTAATCTGCATTTAACCTACTGTTTTAAAAATCTCCTTTTCTCTTGAGCTACATTACTTTTCACAGTTTATTAAAATAGAACTAAATATTTCCATTTTGATCCATTTACTACAACATCTAAACATATATATCTCTAAGAGATTTTAAAAATATGTTTTTCTGTACTATACTTAAATCATATTCTTTCCATTAGTGTGTATGATTAGCACACAAGTATGATTTTAGGAATTTATCTGATTAATCCTACCAGTAAATTGTAGAATTCCCCCATTAGCATCATACTTGAAAGGCTTTATGTGCTATTTAACTTGATTAAGGAAACAGAAAGTTGAAACATAGTTACCCCGAGAAAGCAATATAGAATTAAGTTGCATGGACTTTGTGCTAAGGCATACCTGAGTTTCAACCTGTACTTTGCAAATTTACAAGTTGTGTAACTGTGTTCTGGTAAAGTGTATGTTCAGTTTATTACCTGTACTACAGGGAATCATGAGAATCTCACTCAAATATCTATAAAATTCTGTGTGTTATAATAGATTCTAATGTACCAGTTACAAAAGAAATGTAAATAAATTGTAGCTAATTCATATTAATGTTTGCCATCTTTTAATCTTCACATACTGTGCCAAAAGTTGGTGCAAGGGATTCATATCACTGCATGACAACTAGTTTCTGTGAAAAGAATCAGTAAGAAAAAACATGTATATATGTAGCATTCACTTGTAGCCTATGTAGATATTGAATTATTTCATAAAATATAAATTCAACAACAAATATTAATAAACTTGTATCAAAATTTCTGCCATTAGGTACTATTTACATTTTCATTGACCAATATTAAACGATCGCCATTTGGTAATTTAAGCAAAATCTACATGTTTTAACATGTTGTGAAACACTTCATGTGATGAATTTATTAATCCACTATCCCCTAACCGAGAGCTAATAGATTTTAGATCGGTTGAGAGGAATAGAGGAGACAGAAGAAGTTCTAGAGTATATGGTATTGCGTAAGGAATGAATGATTTGAAGTTCCAGAGGAAGATGGTAGAGTGGTCAGCAGCAGAGAAACAGCCTTTCTAAGAGTTACCATTTAGATACTGAAATATAGCAATGGAGGAACACAAGGAGTGAAATGAGTCCTCTAGACCCAGGAAGGATTTGAAGTGTGAATTGAAACCGATAGATTGAAGAGAAAAGCATCAATAGAGAAGGAAGTAGCTGGCAGTACCTTCTTCCTGAATCAGAACTCATTGCACAAGACAATAATTCAAACCTGTGGACACACAATGACCACTGGTGACCCCAGAAGCCTCCACAGATATGCAGCCATGCAGGGGAGCAGTGTATATGTGAGACTGCATAAGCTGGTAGTGAGTGCTGAGAATTCAGTCATCCCATGGAACAGAGCTATTGGCCAGGAGCCATCCTGGGGAGAGGCCAGCTCAGCTCAGAACTCAGAGCAATTGCAGCTCCATCTAGTGGCTCCCATCTAGTTTTAGGCCCACCACTGAAGATGAATTGATGGCTGCAGTCCACATGAGTTTGGTCTGGGCCAGAAGATGCAGGCTACCTGAGATTATTCATTATCTTGCCGAAAAGCTTCTGATGGCTGGTTGGGATAAATCAATATGCATTTGGGCTCTATCTCTATATGTTGCCTACAGTGCCTGCAGAAATAGACCTGGAAGTGAAGATTTTTTCTTTCTCATTTGTTTTTTTATTGTAGTGGTTTTCTCTCTTTTTTCTTTCCATTGTTTTATCTTCTCTTAAAAAAAGTGTGAATGTGGTTTTAGCCTACTTGTGGTTGTTGTTCCATTCTGTTCATTATATGTCTTCCTTCTCTCTGTCCTTCTGGTATTCTTTATTTTATTCCTTCAATTTCCAAAGTCAGTGATCCTTCTATGTCTTCCAGCTGTACTGATTTTTTTTTCTCTTCTCTATGTCTCTATTTTCTCCCTAACTCCTTTTAATTCTTAACCCCTGAGAATAAAATTGACATATTATGGATTTATATGCTCCATATAATTTGTTGGTCTGTTTCTGATTTTTTTATGTATAATCAGAGATCTAGTTCACACCATTAAAAGTGGCAAATTAATGGTTAGCTCAGGTTGTCATTTTCTAGGTTGTATTTGATGATATTGTTACTCCTAATGGTACTATTTTAGCCAGAAGTGACATTATTTTTCCAAATAGCTATTCTTCCTGGTATTCTAAGCCTAAGAGTGACTGAAGGTCATAGAAAATGCTGTATCACTATATCAGAGAAACAGGGGCTGGGCCAAGCAGGAAGCAATTTCTCTTCCTCAACAGATTGAAGTGGTAGTGTCTTGTAACACACTCAAAACCCCAAAACCAGCTACATTTAGAAGATTACTCAGAGAAGTAGTGATTTCCTAAGAGTTGTAAATACTAGAAATAAAAGAAACCACCACATGCATTATACAATCATCACCCTACAAATTAAATTAAAAAACAAAATAAAAAAAAGCAAATGAAAGGACACTTAAATAAGATTAAATCCCAGACATTCAGTCAACCAAAGGCAAACCCAAGGGGCAATCAGGTGGGACAGTTGAAAACCACCTATCCTCTCTGAAGTGGTAACAACAAAGCAATTGAATAAGGCTCTAGAAAAAATTCAACTCAGAAATAATTTCTCAGATAATTGCATAGATGGTGTCCACAATGAAAACCATTCTTGGTGACTCTAGGGAAAAAAAAATAGAGAAGCTTAAAAATTATGATAATGGGAAGCAATGAGTGCTCAGTATAGGAATGAAATGGAATCTGTGAGACAGATTCAGTCAGATATTCAGGAAAATAAATATTCCATTGAAAGTATTCATAGCAGAATAAGCCTGTGTGAATATAGGTTATCACATGTAGAAGACAGGTGTTCAGTTAGCAATCATGCAAAGAATGATTTATTAAAACTAGCAAAGACCATGAGAAATTAATATAGCATCTGCTAGATGAGGCAAGGGAGAATAATTTAAGATTGATTGGAGTCAATGAAAAAGGCAGGAAATAACACAAATGATATTTTTTTAAAAAGCTGCTCACAGATGTCATGGCAGAAAATTTCCCTAGTAGGCAAAAAACAATTTGACATACGACATACAAATAAGTGAGGCTGATGAACTCCAAATACCCATGGAAAAATAATCCATAGCCAGGCACAACACAACATTGCCAAGATTCCAAAAATTCTGCACAAGGAGATATATATATATATATATATATATATATGCAACTGGAATGGAAATTAAGACCTTGTACTTGCCAGGCAGGCACTGTGCTTCTGAGCTTTATATCTGGCCAAGAACAGACTCTTAAAAGCTGTTAGGGAAAAGAAACAAATCACCTATAAACTGAAGCCCATCAAAATCACAGCTGACTTCTCAGCACAAATCTTGAAATCAAGGATAACTTAGTGAAGTATTTCAAGCTCTAAAGGAAAACAGCCTTCAACCCAGATTGATGTACCCAACAAAACTATCTTTCAAAACTGATGAAAAGATAGGGATATAGCTCAGTGGTATAGTGCCTGCCTGGTAAGTGAAAGGTCCTAAGTTTAATTCCCAATATCAAAAGAAAAGGAGAATAAGATACTCTGATGAAGAACATCTGAGGAAATTTATCATGATGAAAATAGCACTCTGAAATATTTGGAAGAACATTCCAGAATGAGATACTAAGTACCTCAACTCCGTAAAACCCAACCAAAGAAATGACTAGGTAAGGCAAACAGTTAAACAGAGCAGGAGAAAAGGGGGCAGCCAACAACATGAAAATAACATGGCAAGGATAAGCCACTATATATCAGTTATAAACATCAATGTTAATGATCTCACCAGCCAAAAGATACTGAGTGGCAGAGTGGATCAAGAAGCAAGAGCAAACAATATGCAGCATACAAGAAAAACATTTAATTAAAAAAGTCCATAGACTGAAAATCAAAGATGGAAAACAGTAATCCATGTAACAAGAACACAAGAAAAATAGAAGCAGCTATTACAAAATAAATTTACAGCCAAGACTGATTAAGACAGACAAAAAAAATTCACTGTATCATTGAAGGGAACAATCCAAGCAGAATAAATAATAATCTTAAATATATATGCAACAAATGCTAATGTAACCCAATACATAAAACAAATATTAAGAGACATGAAAAATAAAAATACCCACTAATACGGTTATACTGGGGCATCTTTATATCCTACTATCACAAAAAACATCAACAATATGAAACAGCAATAATGAAATATTAGAACTAAAATAAACTTTTAAGAAATGGACTTAGTAGATGTCTATAGAGCATTATCCCCCACAAGACTAGAATCCACATTATTCTCAGCTGCACACCAGATGCTGTGCAAAATAGATCACATACAAAAACATAGAACATGCTTAATTATATGCAGTAGAATTGAAATTATCCCATTCACATTATCAGAGCACAGTGCAATGAAATTGGAAATCAATGGCAAAAGAAACCACAAAACTTCGTAAACACATGGTAATTAAATAGCATCCACCTGAACAAACTGTGGGTCACAGATAAATTAAAGATGAAATTAGGGTTTCTACAATTAAATTATAATGACAATGCAACATACCAGATCTTATGGGACATGACAAAGCAGTCCTAAAAGAGAAATTTATGATAGTGAATATCAGTATCAGGGAAACAGCGTAAGTACCTATAAACAACTTAATGTGAACCTCAAATTTTAGGACAAAGAAGAGCAGGTTAAGCCAACAGTTTGTATTAGTGAGGAAATTATAAAGATTAGAGAAGATACTGATACATTAGAAACTAAGCAGCAGTACAAAGAATAAATTAGTTGAATAGTTGGTTCTTTGATAGATTAAATGAAATAAACTAACCCTTAGACAAACTTAAAAAAGGGAAAGAAAAGACTCAAATTCAAGTGATGAAAAGGGTGACATCACAGTGGACCCTGCAGAAATCTGAAGATCATGTATGCCTACTTTGAGAACTTGTATTCTAATAGAATCAGAAATACAGAACAAATGGACAAATTCCCAGATATATATGAATTACAAATGCTGAATTAAGAAGATATAAAATCCTAAATAAATGAACATCACTCAGTGAAATCAATGTAATTAAAAGCCTACCAATACATAAAAGATCAGGCCCTGATGTATTCACTGCTAATTCTATAAGAAATTTGGAGAAAACCTAATACCACTACTTCTCAAACTCTTTAATGAAATTAAAAGCAAAGCAATACTGCCAAATGCATTGGTGGAAGCAAGCATTATCCTGATACCAAAACTGGAGAAGGATCCAACTAAGAAAGAGAGCTACAGGCCAATCTCAGTAATAAACATAGAGACAAAGATCCTCAATAAGATATTGACAAGGAGAATGCAATAAATCCTCAAGACTATACACCATAGCAAAGTGAGATTCATCCTAGGGAGGCAGGGATGGTTCAACATACATAAATCAATAAATGTAACATACCATATTAAAACAGGAACAAAAAAATCTCAATAGATGTATAAAAAAAGCTTTTGACAAAGTCCAGCACCAATTCACAATAAAAACCTTAATGAAAATTGGGATAGTCTTTACCACAATCTAATAAAAAAACTTCTATGAAAAACCAACTGCAAACATTATACTAAATGGACAAAAACTGAATGCTTTCACTCTCAAATCAAGAAGCACAAGACAAAGATGATTTCCAGTCTCCACTGTCATTCAACAAAGTTCTGAGAAATTTAGCCAGATAAATTAGACAAGAGAAAGAAAGAAATGGAATAATGATAGGAAAGGAAGAAGTAAAATTATTATTTGTGGATGATATGAAACTCTATGTAGAAGACCACCAAAACTCCACTCAATGACTGTTAGACTTAATGAACAAGTTCAGTAATGTAGCTGGACACAAAGTGAACGTTCAAAAGTCAATACCCTTCCTGTATATGAATAACAAACTCACTGAGAGAGAAATTAAGGAAGCAACATGTTTCACAGTAGCATACAAAAAAGGGAAATAAGTACCTAGGAATCAACCGAATGAAGAATGTAGAAGACCTCTACATTGAAAACTATAGTACTCTCAAAAAGGAGATTGATGAAGATAACAGAAAATGCAAGGATGTCTCTTGCTCTTTGGGAGGAAGAACTAATATAGTGAAAATGGCCATACTTCCAATACTGTTATGCAGATTTAAAGCAGTGCTTTTCAAAAGTTCTAACAGCGTGTCTCACTGAATTACATAAAATAATACTAAAATTCATTTGGAAGCAGAAGCAACATGGAATGGACTAGAGAATTCTGGGCAATAAAGGCAAGGCAAGGGGGGTATTATAATCCCTGACTTGAAATTATACTGCAAAGGTACTATGGTAAAATACATGGCAATAGCAAAAAATAATAAAAAAAAAACAATAAAAAGAAGACTCAAAATCAGTGGAACAGATTTTTTTTTTTTTTTTTGGTGGAATTGAACTCAGGCTCCTGCGCTTGCCAGGCAAGCACTTATTCCACTGAGCCAACTCCCTGGCCCCATTGGAACAGATTACAAAATGAAGAAACTACTTCAGACATAATAAAATAGTGTACCTGTGGGACCGGGGAGGTGGCTCAGTAGAATAAGCACTTCCCTGGCAAGGGCCTGAGTTCAATCCCTGGTTCTGCTAAAAAATAAAAATAAATAAAATAAAATACTGTACCTGTGACAAAAGCACCATGTACATTTACAGGGAGGGAGGGAGGGAGGGAGGGAGGGAGAGAGAGAGAGA
>NW_004524835.1:2397515-2419649 GCF_000260255.1 Octodon degus | reverse complement strand
TCAGAACTGGGGATTTAATTCAAGATCTTGCACTTGCCAGGCAAACAATTATTCTACTGAGCTATCTCCCCATGTTGTCTTTTTTATATAATGTAGTAATACTTTGCCATAAAGAAGGATAAACTGGAGACTTTTAATTTTTTTTGTTTTTTAAAGCGAGGACAAATTAGAATTAAAACAGAAAAAATTATAAGTGATATAGAATTTCACTTAATAAAGCAATATGAATTTTACAGTATTTGTTGTAATGCAGAGTGTTCTTCTAACCAATTATTCATATTGTGAGATATATGCATGTAAAATTGGAAGAAGGAAATGTATATGAGATTAAGAAGAGAAAAATTATGATCAATAGAAAAACGGTGACAAGAATAATTATTATCTGCTCCTTTCCATAGACCAGCAAAAATGTACAGTTGTCTAGACCATCCTGCTTACATACATAGATAAATCTCTTTCCCCCACTCTCTCTCCTGTTCTTCTCTTCAACTCAGTAACTCTTTCCTTTTGAATAAGTTCATTTTCTTTGCTCAGTATCTATTGTATCCTTCAGATTCTGTTTTTGTCTTTTAGGTTCTCACACTAAAAAGACAATATGGTGTTTGCACATGCAGGTCTGATTTATTTCACTTAAAAGTATGTTTTCTTGTTGCATTCGTTTACCAACCCCCCCTCAAATTTATCCTGTATCTGAAGACCTTTATATGTAAATGGATGCAACTCAAGACCATACTGATAAATAAAATAAAACAGACTCACATTTGTAAGCATAATATTGGCTACATAGTGTGAAGTGCTGAAAGGGGAAATGTGATTCAAAATGTACAATAGATATTCTAAAATCCTGAGAAACTATTCAAAAGAAAAAAGAAAGTGGAAAGGAAAAAAATGAATGCAAAGCAAAGATAGATAGATATGCAAGATAAAATAGTTATACTACTAATTTATCTTAGTTCATCGAAAAGAAAGTTATGTATTAATGTTGTTTAGACAATGTATCTTGTACTCTGAGTAACTAATTTAAAGATGACAATATGAAATGCATCACCTATTGTTACTTCCCTATTATCCTGTTTTGAAATTTTGTTATTAGTTTTCTTTTCTCTTCAAGATAAAGTTAAGTTTTTAGAAAAGGAATGCATGATTTGGAGGCTACTGAATCTCTCATGTCACCAGTGTTTTGTTGCCTGTGCTCTTATTTAGGGCATCAGTGATTTCCTAGCCTAGGCTTTTGTTATTTTCTACCTTACTTAGGGTAATAGAAGCCAGAATAACCTTGGGTGCTGTTTAGAGTTAAGTGGAGGAAAGGGAGTGATTCACTCAGCTCCTTTGTTTCTGATTGTACGACTATCATCCATCAACTTCAGTCTTCCAAAAGTATCCAGCCTTCTAGACAGAATATGGGAATTCATTAGAATAGCTGAGTATGTGTCCCTGTAGTACTTGGTGGCTAGTGCAGGGGAATGCACTGTTGCTTTTTTCTCATTACATTATCCAGTCAAATCACTTCATAATGACCAGCTAATGTCCCCTGAAATAGGAAAAAACTGGTGGCAGGAGTAAAATGTAGAGTTACTTTGATAGAATAATTATCTTCAGGGATTTAGGCTGTGATTGCTACTTAGACTGTATTAAAATATTGCTGAATAAGGTACTGAACAAATTCAAGTTGTCATTAAGAGGCCAGTTGTTGGTATCATTGAATTATATCCATTCTTCAGGTATCCAAGGCCTTCTTCCTAGTCAGCTTCCTTATTGACTCAATCATTCTGTTGATTTATTTTTTTGTTTTTATTTTTGTTTATTTGCAAACAAAAGAGGACTGATGGTTTCCACTTTGCTGGACCTCCATAGATGCCATAAATAATTGTAAATAGGCCTGTTCCAGACATTCAGGCTTAAATTTGCACTCATTATTTGACAGTTTGTTTTCATGAGAGTATATTTTGTAGCAGTTTATGGTTGATTCCAATGGAAAAGGAACACTTCTGTCTTACATGTTTATTTCTAGGAGTAGTCGGTTCATGTACAGAAATTGACACTCAAAAACATTTATCTAGTCTTTTTGTTATGATTTCTCTTGCACATTTCCATGTACCACCCCTATTATAGAGACCATTTAAAAGTGTATCTCTATATCCATTTAAAATTAGTCTGTAAATTTTTTTCTCAGTGAATTTTCCAATAAAAATTTGCTCACAAAATACAATATTTCCATCTTGCAACCCAGAGCGCAAATTATTTACTTTGTAGTCCTACCTAGCATTCCTACCATCTTTTAATAAGGCTTCATTAAATGTAGCCTTATTAACATCAGCATAGTCAAAAACAGCATAGGAAAAATCAATTACTTTCCAGAGAAAAATGATCACGTCATGCATTTTTGTAAAGCTGGAGAGATCTGATGTGCTCTTTATTTATATATGAAATACTTCTAATGTTAATATAATTAATATATATGTCTATACTGATCTAACATAATTATATTTATTCTGGTGCAGGTCGGTAAAATTTTAATCATTTCAGCTATTACATGCTTGCAAGTTTATGTTTTTCTTTTTAAATTAACACCTTAATGTTTGTCCATGAATCTAATTTTTAGTGGTTGTTATTCCATCTTGTTGATCTAGCATAACTTACTGAGTCATTTACCTTATCTGTTGTATTTTTATTGTCTATAGTATTATTTAATTTTCTATTACAGCAGCTAAACAAATTCTTCAGTGTATGATCACTATTCTCTGGAATGTCAATCATTATGTGTTTCAGTGTGACCATTACAATTCCCCCATCTCTACCTGATTTGGCCTGATATCTGCCAAATGAAGTATAGCCACCAAGTGAAAGATCATTATTTATAGTACACATATAAGACTGTTAAGGTATATGGGCAGTGTGGCAACTATTTGAGTTGATTATTTCCCAAACAGTAAGTCCCTGATTTAGGAGCATTTGAGTTGTGAGTTTTCATAGATATGAACAAATCTCACATTATGAACACTGGTAGATGCTAACAAATGAAAGAAGAAGCTCATGTGCCTGCCAGACATTGTCACAGTTTTTCTGCTGTGTGCTTCCTGTACAGCACAATAAGGTACAGCAGTACAGCATTTAATTAGAGCCCAGGATGTCCAGAAACAGGAGGAAAAGCAATGGTGATATAGAGGGAAGTGCTTATAAGTGCAAAGCAATAAATATTGTATATTTGTGTTAGAGGAATATATGATTCACTTTGTCTGGCTCATCAACGAGTCTATTTATGAATGTTCTTCCAGAATGGAATTCATTCATAAGTCAGGGACTTAGTATTTATCCATTTAATCTTCTAGTGTCTAGAAGAACACCTAAATTTTATTTGTTTTTGTCTTTTGAGATGTGGTTCCACTATGCAGCTCAGGCTGGGTTTGAGCTCATTTTGTAGCCTAGGCTGCCCTCAAACTCAGCAATCCTTGCCTCAGCATCCTGAATGCTGGACTTACAGGTTTGCACCACCACAAAAGTTCCAAGAACATCTTACATTATATAATGTGTTATCAAAGCATATTTTCAATGTTTAAATATATTATTACAGTAAAAGAAAAATCGCTATTAATTCCCCTCAAAATAGTTCTTGGTTTTAACATATTCAAGTCATCATTCTTGCCACTTTCTGAAGCAATTTTGAAAGTCCATAGAGGAATTTGCAACATCTATTTTTTTGAGATGTAATAAAGAACACAGCAAGGCTGCTTCATTGAGCCGTTGGAATGGCAGTCTTATAAAGGTGTATCCTCATCAAATCTTGTTCATTGGATCTAGAACCATGAGACTTTTTCCTTTTCCCCAAAGTTGAACTGACATGAAATGTAAAAATTTAAAACTGATTCATGATACCAAAGCAGCCATATTAGTTCCACTAAAGATTCTTAGGAAAGAGAACTTCCAGAACTGCTTCATAAAATGGTGGAATGATAGGATAAGTGTGCTCCAAGTGAAGAAGAGTACTTTGAGGGGATTAATGGCAATGTATCTTTTGATGTATTTTAAAATGCTGCAAATTTTGGTCATACTGCATAGAAAACTTGAAATGAAGGAGGATTATGGGTGGGTAGGAAGGGCTGCCTAATGGTGAAAAAGAGGAGAAGAAAGAATGATGGACATTAATTCATTCATTAAACCCATGGCAGCATTTCAGGTTATCTCTCTTTTCTTTTCCCACACCAATCCTGATACTAGATCTGAATGATTATCTCTGAATTATAAAGCTCTACCATGGAAAGGTTTGGTTAATTTCCAAATATTTTTTTTCATAAATGGATATAACCTCCTTTATAGCTATAATTTATTGTCTTCAGATTGGGGATGAATCACTTTTGATTATGCATAAAAATTAGCAAGATGAGAGATAACTTTGTCAATATCTTCTCTGCTGGGCCTATCCAAATACATGTAAGACTGCTTCTCAATTACATAGAGTGGTGGTAAGACTTATCTGGCTATGAATATACTTCTACAGATTTTTAAACCAACATTTGAAGGGTTTCTAAATGGAAGAGTCTTTGTGCTCATTGTGATTTTTTTCATTCAGTTCAAATTCTCTCCTCTTTGTAAGAAATGCAATTCCTTATCCTTTTTTTTTCATTTAAGATAGGGTTTCACTATGCAGTTCAGGCTGACCTTGTACTCACTTTTGTAGCCCCCAGGCTGGTCTTAAATTCACACAGATCCTCCTGGCGCAACCTCCTTAGTGCTGGGATGACAGGTGTGTGCCTACTTCTGTGGGCGCCCTCATCTGGGGCTGAAAGGGTATGTCTGGGCATCTGGGGCCGAGTTGGTGCACCTTGGGTCCAGGTCTGAGACTGCACAGCATGTAGGTCAAGGGATCAAACTCTGGGCCCTGTGCTTGCTAGGTAGGTGCTTATGTCTCGGAGCTATCTCTCATACCCCACCTTATCCTTCTTGAGCATTAAATTTTCTGCTTTCCTGACTCCATCTAGGCTTTGATGGGATGAGACTAGAAAAGGGGGCCATCGCTTACCATTCTTTCTGTTTTTGTGAGAATGTCTGGTTCTTGTTTGAAAAATGTGAGGACTAGACTGTTAGTTCTAGCTTTGTTGCAGTCATCGATTTTGGGCTATCACTCCAAAGCCCTGACTTTGCGATCTTTGTTGATTTGGTTCAATAAAAAAGAACATATTTCTAATATGTTTTATTGACCATATTAGAAACTGAACATTTCTAATATGGTCATTAAAAACATATTAGAAATATATGCAGACAGTTTTAAGACCTGGTGCACCTTTTGACATTAATTTGCCATAGTAATATGAAGGATCCCAATTACTCATTTTGATGGCCATAATAAAAATAATCAGGGAACATGAACACAAAGTACTTCACAGAAAGTGCTGGTATTCAGTGGGGAATTTAACATGTATGTTCAAGTTTATTTGGCTTTTCTACTTTTATACAATTATCTTAGCCACTCTATCTAAGAGCATTACAAAGCATTGTGGGAGATATGATGATCTTTTAAATTTGTTCTCCATCCTTCAAGCTTAAATTCCAATATGGTGACAAAACATGAAAAATTAAATGACACAGGAGATAAATAGTTCAAGAGAATAACAGAAGTGACATGACATGAAATATTGCTGGACAAATGATTGTACAGACAAGTGCTCTAGGAGATGCTTCAAGAAGACAGAGCTGAGAGGCTGATGGACTGCCTTTTCTTTTGTTCTTCCCTATGCCTAAAATATCCATTGTTGACATCTTTTCATACTTGTAAACTCCCTATTTGTTTTAAGAAGTTGTCATTGGCTTTACACGGTAATGTTCATTGACACACTTGGAATTAACTATGAATTTCAGAAGCCTACAGAATTTTAAATCCAATGCCTCTACAAAAGTAGTGGGTCTAATATATTGTGTAATTACTTGTTTTTGCAATGTACTCTTCAGTCACACCGAGATCCTCACAGAGGATCATATTCCTTTATAATCTTCAAACTTTTCATTATTTTGTTCCAATAAATTACTTTAGAGTTAGATACATAACATACATTGATTGATTGATTGATTGATTGATTGATTGATTGATTGAGGCAGAGATTTGCCAGGTAGTTCAGGTTGGCCTAGAATGTGCAGTGATCCACTTGCCTCAGCTTCCCAAGTACTGGATGGTCAGGTGTGCACCACCACATCCAACTGACACGTAGCTTTTAATAAAGTTGTTGAAGTAAAAGAAAAAGAGGGTAGGGGGAGAGAAGAGTGGACTTGGAGTCTGAATTAAAACTAGCTTGCTTAATAAATGTTTCAAAGTTGTGCTATTTAATCTTTTTGCTATCAAATGATTTCTTAAGTTTGAATAGCACTGAAAACTATATTTTAGATAGAGCACAATTAGTAAAGCTTTTCCTTAACTTTTGCTGATAATGACAAAATAATAATAATAATAATAATAATAATAATAATATAGCTAACATTTTTACTGCTTAACTACTCTGCATTATACATAAAACATAAATTATATGCTGTAACCCACAAAATAATCTTCTGTGGTAAATTTTATCACTATACTCATTTTTGAGATGAAGAAACTGAGATTCTAAGAAGTTGAGTGATTTGCCTCAAGTCACATATTTGAGTCGCATAAGTCTAAATACTTTGAGAGTATTGAGAGGAAGCTCTCGTTCCAATTCTTTGAATTGTCAGGCCTCTGTTCTTAACAGCCACACTAGATATCCCAATCCAGACTGCACATAAAAAATACTGGGGCCCAAGTTTCGGGAGACTTCAAGTCAATTATCGTGCAGTAAGGGCTAAGCATTGTTAGTTTTTAAAAATATCCTCAGCTTATTCTAATATAGCAATGAGTTTAAGAACTGGCTTATCTTCTTTAGCATTGGGGCCTGCATCTGGGCCCTGTGAAATGGTACTTCAGATGGGAATAAAAAGGAGGACATTCTAAGTAGAAATTACTTTTTAAGCATTAAAATTATGTACAGGTATCTGAACATATCATTTTTATTTAAGGTAAGAACTTTTCTTTAATCAAAGTTGCATAGAGCTGAGTACATTGACCAGACTTTGTCTCTGAGTCAAATGCATTTGGAATTAGTTTCAACATTATTTTTTAGCTTTAGAAATGGGTGATTTCTCTTCTGGCTGATACTGGCTTTTCTGGCATTAAGGTACTGGAAGAGGGCAGTGGATCATGTCACTCTTTGATTTTTGGGGACAACAGTTTCTCTGCCCTAGACACTGAATTACCTGTCAGTTTTTAAGTGACAGTTTATATCTCGAATTAATTCTTCAGATTATCTAGTTGAATAATTAGGAATAAGAATTCTGAAAGAGTCATGAGACTGCCTGCCCTTATTTTGTAGTATAACCCTTATCATGAGGCTAATTTCACAGTGCTCTTGAAAACATTGAGATGGGCAGTGTGCTAAAAGAAGCAGCTTATTTGGGGCTTTGGCAGCTATTCCTGCTGGTGTTCTGGGTAGCTTCCTAAACAAAGTATTCCTGAAGGAATAGAGAAATGGAAAGAAAGTGGGATGAAAACAGTTGCTGAATAACTTCCAGGCATTCTGAAAGATTCATTGCAGTGGAATTTCTCAGAAATTAGAAACATTTCATAGTCCTCATTTTTTTTTTGGTCTTTTTGAGATAGGGTCTCACTGTGAAGTTCAACCTGGTCTTGAGCTCCCTTTGTAGCCCAGGCTGGTCTCAATCTCATAACATTCCTCTTGCCTCAGCCTCATAAGTGCTAGGATTACAGGCGTGTGCCATTACACTTGCCTTGTGAGTCTTTTGTAAGCATATCACTTGAACTCTGCTAGCAATATGCTTCCCACAACTTATTATTTTGGCTTGATTATCTATTGACTTAAAAATATCATGTAGTTGAGAAGCATCATCTTGGGATTTTGTGGCAATGAGCTACCAAGGAAGACATGAATCTGTGATGCTCAGTAAGTTGGTCAGCAGCATCTTGGCATATTGTTCTCTAACTAGCTTAGTTGCAGAAGTTCAGGTTTTAAAACTGAAAAAAAGATCACTGGCTCAAACTTAGATCCATAAAAGTCAGTTAATTCCCCTGCATTTTTGACCCCTTACTCACATCCAAATAAATATTGGCCAATGGTAGTTTGACTTGGTAGCTCTTTATACTTTGCTAGAATTTGTCAGGAAACATTTCCTCTGTTTTTCCACACTCATACCATTGATAATTAGGTACTTGTTGAGAGAGAGAGGACAGGCTTTCAGAAAAAATGACAAGGATCTGAGATTCAAAGCATTAATTCTCTGATTAACTCATGGACAAGACTGTCTTATGCTATGAGGGAAGAAATGATCTGAATCCTGTCAGGATTTTGCCTACTAGGAAGACTTGGCTGGCAATTATGAGAGATCAAAGATCCACAAAGATTAGGGACTCTGGAATTAGAAAATTAACTCTGGCTTTACCATCTTATCCATGTGTGTTTGGTAGACAGCAAACATTTAATAAATACTAGGTATTATCATTAGACTAGAGTTGTATCACTTTGAGTATTGCTATATGTTTTTGTCACTTTCAATATCACCCCAGATTATGTAACTTCTAATTTCACTCAGTGGAGTATCCTACTTGTCCTGGAGGTCTCATAATCCAGACCTCTCTAACCTAAACCTTAACTAATTTGATGCAATCCCCTTGGATGGAATTCTATCATTTATGGGGTGACATTGATGAGTTTTACTTCTTCAATTATAAAATGATGATACAGCTTTATTTGGCTATTGAAAACATTAACTTAGAGAATTTATGGAAATACATTATCACCATGCTTGTTAATAGTATAGTTGTCCTCTAGAACTGTTGCTTGTGTCCATCAAAACAGCGTAGTGTTGAGATAAACAGCAAAAGGCCAATAGATACAGGTTGAAGTGACATTACAATCATAGCAAAGGATATAGAAAGTAGAGGGATGATCACATATATTAGTAGATAGAACACTGTGTTTTCAGAAGAAAAAGTGGTGTTCAGGTTCCCACAGTTCTCCACGGGGACAAGCTACTGCCAATGACACCATCTGTATAGGTAAGCATTTTGCCAAACATAAGCCATTTTTCATTTTCTATTCTCTCAAAGTACTCCCCAACCGTTTCAGACTCTAGAACAAATTTACTTCATTCTCAGGGCAAATAAATCATCACAACTCCTTCATAGTCCTAAATCTGTATAGGAATATATGAGGTGAAATGAAGGTCACTTTCTTAAAAGCATTAAGTAGTAGAACATAGCTATAGGCCTCTTAGAGATCTATTCCTATGGGAATCGGGTGATGCTGTTGAGCAGAGTTTATCTTTATTGAAAAGTATTAAGGTATTGGTTTCAGTTTAGAACAAATTCTTTCTTTCTTTTTAAAATGCTCAATATAAAAATCATAAAAATTAATTCAAATGTTGGTTGGTATAGCAGTGTATACAAAGTGAAAATCTGTGCTCTTTCATCTACAGGCCCATCCATATATAAATAAACATAGCATAAGTATTATGCTGTGTATTTCTCACCTTCTAGTTTCACATGGAAATTTATTCATGTGTGTACATTGTAACAGTATAATATAATTTGACTTTTAGATTTCTCCCATTTTTAATTTTATGAAAAATATTTTTAAAAAGTAATTGTCTCAGTTACTCTTCTTTTGTTGCTGAGACAAATGCCTGATACTGAAAATGAAGGAAGGAAAAGTTTATTTAGCTCACAGTTGCTGGAGGTTTTAGTCCATACTCAGCTGGCTCCAAGACAAAGGCTCATGGCACAGAGCCACCTTTCATGGCTGTGGCAAAGACCAGAGAGCAAAAGGAGTGGAAGCAGCTAGTCTCGCTCCCCTCCTTACATTGAAATACAAATTTCCTGTCCCAGAGCAAGTGCAGCACCCACACCCATAATAATCACATACTCCAGACACTGCCCCATGTCTGCATGAGGTTTTAGGGGGACAACTAGACACAAACCATAACAGCAATAATACTTATACTTTATTTAAGGTGTCTAAATTAATATAACTAATAAGTGGGAGAACCATTATTTGGACAACAGTGGAGTCATAGCAATGTTAGCTGATTCCAAAATCCATAGTAATCATTACTAGGTGCTGCCTTTGTTCCCTCAAGGTAATTACTTTTATTTTACTTTTGGAATATAGGCACTAGTTATGAGTTAACAATAAAATTTCAGATTTGGAAGGGACCTTTGAAAGAGTTTATTATTGTAATCTTTTACTCTATAAACAAATTATTAAATAGTTCCTTATTAGAAAAATATTCCTGAAATTTTATTTTGATTAAGATTTATTTCAGATTAAAGCACCTCCTTAGGGGAGTCGAAGGCTCGATTCCCAGCCTGCTGTGATTGCCCCATCCCTGGGGCATGCTGACATGGCAATTGAGACTGGGCATGGTGGTGCATGCCTGTAACCGCAGCACTTGGGAAGATGAAAACAGGAGGACCACTATGAGTCCAATCTGTGTAGTGAGACCCTGTAGAACCTGCACTAAATAAAATCAGTCAATCAATCAATCAATAATAATAAAAAGATTTATTTGCTTTTTCAATAATAGAAACTCCCTTATATTATGTCTTTTATCTGATTCTAATTTCCCTCTAAAGTAGTTAAACTATAATTCTTATTTCCCCAACTGGGAATTTGAGGCCTGGAGAAATTAAGATAGTGAAATTTATAGAATTAGTTGCTAAATGCCACCTGAATGGCAGGCAAAGGATTTCACTCTTTACTCTGAAGGTAGAAAGAAATTATTGAATGGTTTTGAGTAGGGAAAGACTTAGGGTTTAGGTGGATATGGTCCAATAGGTAGCAACATGGTAAATGTAAAGCCATGTCAGCCATCCAAGCATAAATAGATACAAAATATGAAGAATGCAGAAGACCATCACACTGATCAGGAAAGGAGGTGTACAAGAAGTGTTCTGGGGCAAGGGATATAGCTCAGTGGCTTAATTGCCTGCCTGGCAAGTGCAAGGTCCTGAGTTCAATCCCTGGTACTGCCCCCCCAAAAAATGTTCTAAAGACAGTATTGCTAGACATAGATGAATCATTGAAGATGGAAACTAGAGAGAAAAAAGAAGTAAGGTGACTCCAAAGACACTGGTTGGATGAGTTTTACAAATGTAAAAATCAGTGGTTCGGTAGCTATAAAAATGTATCACAATCTTTAGACAACATAGAACTAGGACTACTGTGACAGCAATTCTGGAAATTCAGTGTCAATGATATTCTTAGAGCTGTTAACATATTCAATAGAAAAGGTCTGTAAACTGACCTTAGAAATAATCTTCTATGATTCTCTCAGTTTACTGCAAAGAACCCCTAAGTAAAAGAAATTGCCTGTCGGCTCCCATAGTTTTGACAAATCAGATATATCTCTAGCCTCTGTTCCTTGATCTGAGCCCAGCATTAGAGTTTACAAACTGATAATATAATATTGAAGGTTACCTTTGCTCAGTATCATTGATTGTGTTGTTCACAAATAATGCCATCCCTCTGTGGGAGAAAATTATCTTTCTTCTTCCCATGGACATGAACTTTAATCATGTCACATACATTGGCCAATTAAAAATGACTAACAGTTACATTTGGTATGTCTGAAAAAAGTTTTAATTCATGATTTAAGTAAAAAAATAAGCATTTCAATTAATCAGATTTTTATTTTACTCTATGAGTTCATCAATGCTTTTACAAAAAAGTAGCTCTGTCAGTTTGAGTCCCAGACTGAATATGACATGGAACAGAGACATAGCTGACCTGTAATAAAGGTAGGGAACAAAATACACTCCTTAATTATATTTTACAAATTCACATATTTTCATTTGTTTATATTATCTGCATGATCCTTGTAAACATGTGGATTTGGCACTCTAGCTTAATAATACTGTATTTTCTCACTTCTTAGAGAGAAAATGCTAGAGACCAAAACAATAGAGAACTGAAGACAGAAATTTAGGCAATATCGACCTCTAAAATGAAAGCAACAAAATAATTGATATCTCAAAAGGCAGCAGAATGAGGTCAACGAGTGTTTTCTTCCCTTTTATGGGGGGGTAGATATTGGAAGAAGCAATTATTTGCAAGGCAAAGTGGCAACAAACTGTGTGACTGAGGAAACTTCAGCAAGTTGCCTGTGGAGTGGATAGAGTATGTTGATAGCTTTGGACATAAGAGATAATAGGCTTTCACCTAATTCTGTTAGCCTGAAATATGGGGTCTGAGAGAATCAGCAGTGAGTGAGAAGACAGCAGTGTTTGGGCTCTCATGGTAGAGAGGGAAAGGGAAAAAAAGACAATGGCCTTCTATAGAAATCCATAGGCTATCTGCTATTTGTGATAGTTTCTATACAGTCTTGAATGAGGTGAAAGATCTGATAACTGAGAGATGGAATGCTCTTTTTTAAAAATTTTTATTTATTTATTTGTGTGTGTGTGTGTGTGTGTGGCCAGCTCTGCTCACCAGGGGGCGGGGCTGCCTGGCTGTGGTGCTGGGGGATTGAACTGCGGTCCCTGTGCTTTGCTAAACTTGTTCTAAGTAGGTGCTTTAGACCACTGAGCCATCTCACCAGCCCTGGAATGCTCTTTATAGAAGGACTTGATGCAATCTTGGTGCCATTTTGGCCCCTTTGTCGGTCAGTTTCGCAGCTGCACTCATAAGAAATGCCTCTTATCTCTGGTAGATTGATGAGTTTAGGGAGGAAAATTCCAGAGTTTACAATGATGGCAAGAAAAATAATGCAAATGTTCCACTGATATCCTTGAAATGCACCCAAAAGCCGTGCATTTCTTTTCAAGAGGCAAACCTTCTGTTCTTCAAACATCACTTTCCAAAGAAGACATTCAATATGACAAAATATTTTCAGTTCAGTTGTTAAACATTCTTTCAAAGCAAGGTCATGAATAATGTCAAGATATTAGATAATAAAATCACCAAGCTCCCAAGATTTTGCTGGGTCCCACAGTTACTGATTTGCTCATTCATTTAATAGCATATATTAAATGTCTACTCTGCCAATTTTGCCACAGAGCTATATGTCTTCCAAAGCTATAGACAATATGTGTCACTACCTGAACTGTGGTCATTTTATCAGTACTGTTGTTATGGTCAAATCAATTTTGACTTCTTTTGTTTATTATTTTCTTAGTGACAGCATTTCTTATTTGGAGATCTTATGCTTCCTGCAATCTGAAAAATATTTGCCCAGTGTCTTTGAACTCCTGATGGGCAAGGACACAAGAGAAAAAACTGCAGCTCTCTCTTCATGACAGTAGAACAGCATGTGGAGAACTTTTATGCTTATTCTTCACAGGTGTCTTTTCCTTACCCAGGATCCTAGATGATGAGTATGTTTGTCATTTTTGAATATTGATAAAGTTCGATTCATTCTTCTCTTTTTATAACTTTTCTTTAATTAAGTCTTGTTTTCCCACTACTTCTTTCGATTTTTCTATCTTGTGTTTTTAGTTAGCCTAGCCACCTCTCTGAATGTAGGTACCAAAGAAAACAGTTCTGTCCTCAGCAACAGGGAGGCAGAGATGCCTTTAGGCAAGCTGCTCCTGACTTGGGAATGAGCCTTTGTAGGTATCTTCTCTCCTGTTCATAAATAGCATTTATTCTAAAACAATTAAGTCAATGGCAAACAAAAGTGGCTTTCTTATCTAGATACCTTTAGTATTTTTTTTAGTGGAACCAGGGGCTAAACTCAGGTCCTTGCACATGTCAGGCAAGTGCTTATTCTACTGAGCCATCTCCTTGGACCCCTAGATATCTTTAAAGAAAAACCTTTTCCATCAACTCTAGTATTCATTGATCTTACCATTCTCTGAGATGTATAAACATTCCTACTATATGAACTACATAACTTATATCTTAACCATTTATTATTTTGAGTTATTTAAATTTCTTTTGTATGTGTTCTCTTTGTTTCTCTGACAGAATTGCAAAGTCCCTAAGGAGAGGGACCACGACCTTTCTTATAGTCTAACACCCTTGGAGATGAGCAAAATGGTAGGCATGAAACTTAGCTAATCAATGAATAATTTCAGTACTTGGCAAGGAATAACTGCCATCTTATTGTAGAAATCAACTTAATATAAATGAATTTCTATAGATTCCAACAATCTTTTCATTTTTTAGAGGGCAACATAATTTTTTACAATAATTCTAGTTAAGCTGCCTCAGTTGTCTAATTGTAAATCAATATGAAGGTATGGATTTGAAGAGCATAGACTTCTTTATGTCAAATTTGAGTCTATTTTGTAGCATTCTCTGTTATATGCGAATATTTTTTGCTTGTCTCAAAATCAGGGAAAATGAGAAAAATGTTCTTAATGAGTGGCTGTATGTTCCTTCTATCCTCTGAGGCAGCCTAGGAGGAAAAGAAGACAATAATATGGGAGGACAACAGAATAGGGAAATAGGGATATGGTATAAATGAGATAGACAGATGTCACTTCATGCCACAAATTAGCTCCATCAGATTTTTGTATTATTCCAACTAAATGATGAGAACAAACTAGGGAGCAAGTACTTGAAGATGAAGCAATCCCTTGATATTGGCAGGCTGTGCATGGGAAATCAAGATGCCAGATGATATTGCATATTTCCTCAGTCAAAACATTGTATGAAGTTAGCAGTGGAGAAATAAAAAGAGCTAAGAAAGCAAGTAAATAGGAAATGGGGTATATTAATTTGCTATTACTGGTAAGAAATTACAATCTTGGTCATTTAAAAAAAGACACACTTACTATGTTATAGAAGTAGAAGCCAAAATCCCAAATACAACAAAATGGACAAAAGTCCACAGGAAAAGAATTCAGCAGCAGAATGAAAAGACAACACACAGAGTGGGAAAAATTTAGCCTGTTGTCCCTCAGACAAAGAACTTCTCTATAGGACACATAAAGAATTGAAAAAGATTAGATCCCCCAAATTCTAACACTCAATCTGAAAATGATTATTTGAGATGAATACACAGTTCTCAGAGGAAGAAATACAAATGGTAAATAGAGAAAAAAGATGTTGAACATCAACAGCCATTCAAGAAATGCAAGTTAAAGCAATACTAAGAATACATCTCACCCCCAAAACAAAGACTATTATCAAGAAATCAACCAATAAAAATGCTGGTGGGGCTGTGGGAAACAGGGAACACTGTTCTACAGTTGGTGGGAGTGTAGACTGGTACAGGTGCTATGAAAATCAGTATGGAGATTCCTCAACAAGCTAGGAATAGAGATTCTATTTAACCCAGATATTCTTCTGGGTGTCTTTCCAGAAGAATTAAAAATCATACACATTATACCATAGCAATATATGTGCACTCATGTTTATAGAAGCACAAATTGCAATAGATATAGTTTAGGAACAACCCAAATGCCTACCAACTGAGGAAGAGATAAAAACGTGGTCTTTTTATACAGTACAGTATGATTCAGCCATAAAGGATGATAAACTGTAGTTTTTCATGGGTAAATGATATTATTTGAGACCATACTCATAAGTGAAATGAGTCATACGCACATATGTAAACATCCTCTTGTCTCCCTAGTGTAAAAACCTAAAAAAGTAAATAAGATCTAAATCACACAATAGAAATTTTGAAATGGGAAAAAATTCTTCCAAAGGAAAAAGGAACTAGAATGGGTAAAATGGGGATTGGACAGTGGAGAAAAGGGAAAAATCCAAGTCTGTTATACTACTACTGTCACGTAGTTCATTGAAAAGGAAGGTTTGTGTTAATGTCGATTAGAGAAATTTTTATGCTCAAATCTTGTTCCCTAAGGAACTACTGTAAACATAACATCACATACTATACTAACTATTCTTATTCTGCTATTATTTTTGTAATGAAAATTTGTTTTATCTTTTTTTCCTTAAAATACAATTTCAAAAATGGGCAAAAGTAACATATTAGTAATGTTGCATTCTTTTCTGTATTGTATAGTGTATAATCTGTTTCTTTAATGTGTATAGCTTCTAGAAGGTGCCTACATCCTTTGTCCTATTGTCTCTTTCCAGCTTCAAAGAACCAATTAACAAAATGTGAACAAACTCTGATAAAACATGCAGATGACATAGGCTATGTGGGCCAGGAATACTGAATAGTGGCTAATATATTTCTGAAAATATAGAATTATTTGTAAATTTTATGAGTGACAGAAGGCTTAAGAGTGTGGTCATGCTATTTTAAGAATAATTCTATGCTTTCTAATGTACATGCATACATTAATACATATAGTGTGTTTATATTAAAGGAAAATTTAGTAATGGTGGACTTTGTGACTTCAGATGGAGTGTAAGATAAAGCCCGTTGGAATATAATGTCTGTTCTTATGCTTAGCTTTCTAATCTCTATCATAACTAATTATCTAATTCTTACTTTATTCTCTGTCAGTATAACTTTCCACTTTATCCTGAAATACACCCTTCCTTCCACCCTTTCCATTTTTCTGATCCCTGTCTCTTTTTACTTTTCTCCTCTGGCATCAAGTTGTTGAATATTTGATAAATTGATTAAAGTCAAGTCCAGTGTACATACATTTTAAAGTAGAATTTTTTTTGATGGTACCAAGGATTGAACTCAGGACCTTTGTATTTGCAGGCAAGTACTTATTCTACTGAGCTATTTCTCCAGCCCCAGTGTACATACATTTTAGGAGCAGAAATTTTCTTCAAGGAAAGACCTTAAATATTTTACTTCATGTGAGATGAATTTTATGTTTAAAGATAATATTTTTATACTTCCTTATAGCCAAATCTCTAGAACCTCTCTGAATCTCTGATTTCTTGGTGCTCAGCCATGTGGCCAGTGTAAAAACAATAGCCTTTTGGGGGTTTAATCTGACTTATCTGACTTTTCCTAAATTACTTTGGCCAGGGCCATGGATTTAATTTTCGTATGAATTATAGTATGACACTAATTCATGATTAAAATTTGTACTCTTTAATATAGCTTTGCTTTTTATACTTCATTTTTATATTTTTCTGCTGGATGGTTAAGACCAAGATAAAGCAAGGCCTATATAACAAGAAATGTAACTTTTGTATTTGATAAGGTCAGTCAAATCCATTCAAGATTTATCCTGAAACCCTGTACCCCAGTTTGTAGATCCTTTGTCAGTGTCACCCATGTGGATGAGTCACAGCCGTTGCTTGACCAATTTACTCTCTGTGGAAGCCTGAGAGTATGTTTTCTCTCCATGTGACTCTCCTTAGCCACACTCTACATCATTGATCACGTTCCTCTGTGGCTCCATAATCTCCTTGATCAGAAAATTTGGGACACTACTGAGTTTCATGATGTTGCAGTGTAGGTTCTCATATGTCCTGAGTCTTCACTGACCTTGAAAGGCTAGTGCCAAAATTTTGTCTGTCTTTGCAGCCCTTCTTTTTCTCTAATTTTTGGTCTGCAAACTTAAGGTGTTAACCCTCCAGAAGAGAAGCTTATTATTATTATCCTACAACATAGGCAGTTGAGCTTAACCTCACTATCTGTCTGAATATCAAAAATCTTAGGCATAACATGGAACATGCATTTTCCATCAAGTATTGATATGTTGAACTTTAAGTCCCTACAGAATAGGAAGAAAAAAATTAAAAAAATAAAAAATATTTAGAAAAATAAGAATAAAGAGTTACATAATTTCACAGAAATTTAGAAGTCTAACTGTATAAAGCAATGTAGCAGGACAGTCCTATGACTTTCTTTTTCTTGTCTCTTGTTTTCCTTTATTACCTTTTTTTAAACAAACATTTACTTGAAAGACAATATGGCAGTAATTGGTATGGCATAACAAGCAGTACATATTTAGAGGACCAGAATGACAGGCATTCCAAGCATGACCCTACCAGTACACATTGCTATCTTAAGTGCAGTTGCTTAGTTCACAGGTATCGGCATATATAGTCAGGGTGAGAATTCTACCAGTTAATATGCTGAGCTGTAAAAGGCTCAAGTCAATAACTTCTGACATTGCCAGTCTTACTACTATTATGGACTACTGGAATATATTGGAATATTTTGCTGAATTCTCACACCTACAATATTTAAATGACAATGAAATACCCTTCTCTGACAAAACTAAACAAAAAAGGGGGATACCGATGTTCAACCATTTTGTATCTGTATATTCAAAATAGGATAGATATACAGCTGCATTCTCTTAATACAATGAATAGAGAGGTTTGTTCGAATAGTGTTTGTGGACAGAATATCATGTCTGCATATTGTACAATGAATAACCATTAAGACAACAATATGCAATGTATTAATTATTGAAACTGTGCTAGTAATCAGTTTGAAACTGTCTCATTGCTATTTGTTTCTCAATAAAATTATTTAAAAAATTTATACTCTTTATCCTAGGAGTTATTTTGCCAAAGTAGTGTAGATAAACTAAAAGAATAGCTAGCTGTGTACTAGAATTCTATCTTTATGATTATAGAAAAGACTACTGAGTGTCTGTTCTACTGATAGTAGACCAATGCTGTCATATTTCCACTTGAAAGTTGTTTCATAGTGGGTCCGCACAACAGAAAATTCCTTTCATTTGTAGCCTTGGTCTCCCACCAGCCCTTCCTTACTCGAATGGTCTTTTCTTTCTCACCATGGCTTAGAAAGAAACATGGGTTATAAAATGAAAATAATTATCTTTTCATTTAGTTATTTATTTGTTTAATCTTCTAGTCATTTATTTAGTACAGGGTCTCACTTATACAGCTTAGACTCATGGTGTCTTCTTGTCTCAGCCTCCCCAGCCCTGGGATTACAGGTTTTTGTCAGAACACCCATTTCAATGTGCAGCAGGGCATGCTCAGGACTCTGAGGCCAGTACGGCATGCAGGACCAGGGATTGATACAGGGTTCTTGTGCTTGCCAGGCAGGCACTTGGACTACTGAGCTATCTCCCCATCCTGAAAATAATTATCTTGTATGAAAAAGTAGAAAAAAAGAGTAAAATAAAAGATAGATATTAGGAAATGGGGTGACATCATTCTCAAAGGTAAAGGGAACTGAGTGCTAGAAGGATGAAATAGGGAGGGAAAGAATAAGGATAAAGAAAAAGATCTAGGGTTTGTTGTGTACATTTACTAATTCCACACAAGGCATATAAACATTATGTGTTATAAATATGTCCACAGAAAAGAATTGGATCAGAGACTGGTAGAGGGGGAGAATTAGTCAAGGCAGCTGATACAAAGAAGCAAGATATGTCCATTTCCCCAATATGTGTTTTAGCCTTCAGATTCTATTTTATCTTTGAAGTTCTTACACTAAGGAGACAATACAATGTTTAAGAGCATGTTCTGTAGTTGCATCCATTTGCCAATAAAAGCCTCAAATCTATCATTACTTATAGCTGAATAATATTTCCTCATGATGGTTTGGACAAATGTACTGTGGATTTCTGCTGGTATATATATGGAAAGGAGCAGTTAATGCTAATTTGTTTTGTCTCCTTTTCTAAATTCTTTGTCCTTTTTATCTTCTTAATTTCTCATATATTTCTTTTTTCTTCCAATTTTGTTTGTATATATATGATAATATGAACAACTAATTTAAGGATAACACTACACACTGCAACAAATACTGTGAAATTCATATTATGTTGTTTAGTGAAATTGTGTAGCACTTTTAATTTTTCTGTTTTAATATTATTTTGTACTCTTTTAAAAATAAAATAAAAAAGTAAGATATGTCATATACATAGAGAAAATTCCCACAAATAATATAAATATCATATAGTACAAGCATGTACTCATAAACTAAAGACATGCATAAAATCTACTGAAATTACTAAAAAGAGAGAAAAATATATGATGGCCTGTTTGAATCTGTTAGAGTAGCAACTTGAATAGGATAACTTTATAGACAAGTGGTTATGTTTTTGGGCCCTGGAAACAGAATGAATTGGTTTTGCTCCCAACTCCAACACTCCTAGTTTTCTGACTATAAATTGATTACTTAACCTTTCTCAGTTAAATTTGACCATCTCTTGACCTGCATATTTTGGAAGGTTAACTGAATCAAAGGGAGATTTACAGTGAAGGCTGTTTCTTTTGGTAACCAAGTAGTTGCCCATCCATGCTAAATTCAAGACACACCTTAAATTAAATAGAGTATTTTTTACTGTTTACTGATCTTTTACTGTTCCACTTTAAATTCAATAGTTATTTGTTTAATCTTCTAGTCATTTATTTAGTATAGGGTCTCACCTACACAGCTCAGACTCATGGTGTCTTCTTGTCTCAGCCTCCCCAGCCCTGGGATTACAGGTTTTTGTCAAAAGCCATAATAAGGTTGCTTAGTGTAGTGGCTACATGAGTGGGCTCTGGAATGTATGACTTCAATGTAAATGTACTTTTTAATGCTTAATAATTGCATGGCATTAGACACATTGTTTTGCCCTATCTGCTTCAAAATTCTCTCATCTACAAAAAGAAAATAATCGTATTGCCTACCTCAGAGGCTTGATATGAGAAGTAAGGGAATTAATACAGCAATGCCCCATACATAGGGAATGTAATCCAAGACCTGAGCGGGATCTGTTATCATAAATAGTCCTAAAAACTGTGTACAGTATTTTTGCTGAAAATAGGCACATGCGATAAAGTGTAATGTATAAATTAGGCACAGTAATCAATTAAAATGACTAATAATTAAATGAAAGAATTATAACAATATACTATAATAAAATTACTTAAGACTTGTAGGGGACAGGCATATAATTCAGTGGTTGAGTGCTTTTCTAGTATGTTTATGCCCTAGGTTTGTTGCACAGTACTGTACTCTGTGTGTGGTTTTTTTTTGTGTGTGTGTATGTGTCTGTCTGTCTGTATGAGCTACCTATTATTTCTGAATTTTTCTATTTATTATTTCTAGACTATGTTTGACTGAAAGAGACTGAGATAGTAAAAAACAAAATTGTTTTAAGGGAGGACTACTCTACAGTTAAAAGCCTTATTAAAGTGCCTTACATGTACTAAGTATTTAAGAAAGGATATCTTCTATGGTCATTATTTATACTACCCTTATCAATACTACTATTAGTACATAAAAATGATAGAGATGGAGAGCAAGACAAGATCTAGGTTTCTAGCTTGAGCAATTGATGCTATGCTGTACCACTCTGAGGTGGGCAACAAATAGGGGACATATTTAGGGACGTGTTTTTGGAATAGCAAGGCTTGGTTTTTTGTTTTCGTTTTGTTTTTTTAGGGTCTTCGGTTTTTACAGGGTCTCACTATGCAGCTTGGCCTCATGGTGATCATCCTGCTTTCAGCTTCCCCAGCGCTGAAAGGTGTGTACCACTATGCCCACACTCTGGCGGGCTCAGCCCGCCCTTGGGGCAGGACTGGTATGGCATGTGATGCCGGGGATTGAATTACGGTCCATGTTCTTGCCTAAGATTGCCTAAGCAGGGACTTTAGTCTGCTGAGCTATCTCGCTGGCCCAAGACTTGGTTTTTGATATGTTGAGTGTAAAGTACCTGAAAGATACTGATACCAAATTTTAAAATTTGACAGTTCCTCTGTGAGGCTGGAGTTCCCAGAATTTTGGGCCAGAAACTATAAACTATTTGAGGTAGTTAATAAAATGATTTTTGTGATTATAAAACTGGAAGAGGTAAATAGAAAAGAGGAATTAGAAATTACAAGACAAGGGAAGAGGGCTCAGAAGTCAGTCTCTTGGTGTATAAAGCATAATGAACCAGTGAACTAAACTATAATAGATTTATATAAAAATGTTAGGAAGAAAATATTCCTTTTGTGGTAGTATTTTGAGGAGAAAGTAATTAACCATGTAAAATGAAGACAAAATATGAATTGAATTTGACCCATTTCGAAGTGAGTTATAAAGATATATAGAAAAAATAGTATGTAGAAAATTTGAAAGCTCGAAATAAGTCATCAAAGAAGATTCTCTTTTTAATAACATGGAAAATATTAGTGTATTTTTATGGCATTTTAAGTGTCCTGTACTAAACAAAATTATTTGAAGGTGAGATATTTAAAGTGTTTAATTAGTTTGGCACACCGAACTTAACCAAACCTTTTTATATCATGGGTGAGAAGCACCTTTGATGATGAT
>NW_004524835.1:2372162-2397415 GCF_000260255.1 Octodon degus | reverse complement strand
TTTTTATTTTATCAAGTGTAATGTAAAGAAATGACCGTGAGAAATGAGTAGATCTAGTGCTATTGAAAGTCACTGACTAGCACATCTCTAAAGTAGGTAAGCAATACTCTTCCTGTACATGTTTTCTCTATATCATATGACTTAAAAGTAATAATGAAGTGTGCCATATTTTAACATTTAGCAATTTGATCCATTTTCACTTTAGTTTAGTGCATGGTGATTGGCATTGTGCTAGCTTTTGTCATTGGCATATAAAAAAGCCAGTTTTTCTAACAGCATTTGTTAGAGAGGCTTTCTTTATCACAGTAGCTTTGTAAGATAATTTCAGTCAAAAGTTACGATATCTCCTGCCTTGCCTTTTTTGACCAGAATTGCCTTTGCTATTCTATTTCCAAATGAATTCCACAGATCTGGAGATATGTTGATGGTATTTTTTATCAGGATTTTTAAAATTTGTATTACAGTTTTGAAGGCATGGCCATTTTTACAATTTTTGTTCTTCTGGTCCATGAGCAAGTAATATTTTTCCTTTTTCTGATGTTTTCGATCTCCTTTTTCAAAATACTGTAATCTATCTACCTATCTTCCTTCCTTTTCTTTTCTTTTCTCCAGAACCAGGGATTGAATTCAGGCCCTTTCACTTGCCAGGCAAGCGCTTATTCTACTGAGCTATCTCCCCAGCCCTGAGCTATCTCCCTGGCTCTTGTAATTTTCAATGAACATACACCTTTAACTTCCTTTGTTAAATTTATTCCTAAGTATTTCAAGTTTTGGGTGCTATTGTGAAGGGTGTGGTTTTCCTAATTTCTTTCTCAATGAATTTGTTGTTTTTCTACAGGAATGCAGTTGATTTTTGAGTATTGACTTTCTATCTAGCCATGCCACTAAATTTGCTTATTGAAGCAAGCTATTTTTGGTAGAATTTGGGAGGCTTCAGTGTAGTGTAGTGTGTCATCTATAAACCATGATAATTTAACTTATTCCTTTCCTATTCTTTTTAAAAAATTTTTATTTATTTGTGTGTGTGTGGCCAGCTCAGCCCACCCGGGGGCGGGGCTGCCTGGCATGTGGTGCTGGGGGATTGAACCGTGGTCCCTGTGCTTTGCTGAGCTTGTTCTAAGTAGGTGCTTTAGACCACTGAGCCATCTCACCAGCCCCATCCTTTCCTATTCTTATTTTTTTATTTCTCTTTCTTATCTAATTGTTATAGGTAATGTTTCCAAAATTATACAGAATAAAAGTTGGTGGAAATTCTTGTCTTGCTTCTGCTTTGAGAATAGAAATTTTCAGTTTTTGTCTCTTTAGTATGATGTTGGCTGTTGGTTTGTCATAGATAGCTTTAATTAGACTGAGGTGAAGAACCTTTATTTTTTTATTTTTTACAGACAGTAAAATTTGGAATTAAAATAGAAAAAAATTACAAATCATACAGAATTTCACTTAACAAAGTAATATGAACTCCAAGTATGTGTTGTGATATGAAGTGTTGTCTTCCAACCAGTTATTCATAATATAAGATATATGTATGTAAAATTGGAAGAAGAAAGAAAAAAGCAAGACATATATAAAAAATTAAGAAGAAAAGAGTACAAACAATTGAAAAAAAAGGAGATGAAGCAAATTAAAGTATTCACTACTTCTTTCTATAGACCAACAGAAATGCCCAGTACAGTTGTCCAAACCACTCTGCAAAGTTTGACCAAGTCAATTTCTTTAAAAGTTTGGTTTAGTTCTGTTTTTTCTTTGCTGATTTTTTTCCTAGTTGATCTCTTTGTGACAGTGGCGTATTAAAATCTCCCATTGTTGTTATATTAGTGCTTCTTTGATTTTTCATGTATGTTAAAATTTGTCTTATGTAAGAGGGTGTTCCTACATTGGGTGCATATATATTTATAATTGTTATCTCTTCCTCTTACAGTTTCCCCTTAACAAGTATGTAGTGACCTTCTTTACCTCTTTGGATGAGTTTTAGTTCGCAGTTGATATTGTCAGGAACCAGGATAGCTCCCTCTGCTTTTTTCTGATTTCCTGTGAACTGGAGGATTGTTTTCTACTACCCTTTTACTTTTAGCCTGTGAATTGCCTTTTGAATTAAATGTGTTTCTTGTATGCAGCATATTGTTAGATTTTATTTCTTAATATACTCTGCTAGTCTATTTCTTTTGAGTGGTGAATTGAGGCCATTTAAATTGATGGTTATAAATGATACTTTTTGGCTTATCTTTGTCATGTTATTTTCCTGTTATAGGTTCCACACTTTTTTGATCCTTTTTGTTACTTGATCTGTTTGGTGGTTCCTTTCTGTTGTTCTTGAAGCTATGATCACTTCTGTTTCTAGAATATCTGTCAGTACTCTGTAGGGTTGGTCTGATAGTCATGAATTTCTTCAATTGTTCTTTGTCATGGAAGGATCTTATTTCACCATTGAATTTGATAGATAGTTTTTCAGGGTACATCAGTCTGGGTTGGAAGTTATTTCTTTTCTTTTCTTTTTTCTTTCTTTTTTTTTTGGTACCATGAATTGAACTCAGGCAAGTACTTACTGTCTGAGGCATTTCCCTGGGCACTGAAGTTATTTTTCCTTCAGAATCTGACATACTTTATTGAAGCTCTTCTTGATGTTTTGTATTGATAAATCTGCCATGATTCTGATGGGCTTTCCATTGTAGGTGTTCTGTTTGTTCCTTCTAGCAGCTTTTAATATTCTGTTCTTTTACTGAATTTCTGAGATCTTGATTATTATGTGTCTTGGTGTAGATTTATTGTGATTGTGGCTGTGTGGGGTTCTACATGCCTCACTTATTGGTATATCAGGTTCTTTTCTCATATTTGAAAATTTTCTGTTAGTGCTTCTGAAAATAGTCTTTTTATGTTGTTGGTGCAGTTTGGACTCATAGTGATCCTCCTCTCAGCCTAACCAGTGCTGGGATCAAAGGTGTGTGCTGCCACATGGCATACAGTACCGGAGATTGAACCTGGGTCCTTGTACTTGCTGAGCAGGAGCTTAGACCATTGAGCTATCTCCCTAACCCGAAGAGAGTTCTTTGGTCTGTGTTTTGTTTTACTGTCTCAAATTCCAAAGCATTCTTCGTGAATTATTTTAAATTCTAGATGTTATAATTTGATTATCTGGGCCACAAATTTTGAACACAATGCCCTTTCCCCCCATAATTTTATTGAGAAACAAATAACAATGAGACAGTTTCAAACCAAATTGGTAGGACAGTTTCAATAATTAACACATTACATACATTCTTCTTAGTGGTTAACTGCTGTACAAGATGCGGACATGATATCCTATTTACAAACACTATTAGAACAAATCCCTCTATTCATTGAGAGAATGCAACTATTTATCTATCCTAGCCATTTTGAATACACAGATACAAAATGGACATTCATCTGTATCCCCTTTTTTTGTTTAGTTCCGTTATTTGAATATTATAGGTATGTTAACTCATCAAAATATTCTAAAAGAGTCCAGTAGCCCATTATAGCATTGGGTCTTCTGTTTAACTGGCAATGTCAGAAATTATTGACCAGAGTCCCCCACAGTTCAACATAACAGCATGGCTTTATTTCCTATATTTCATCTTCATACTTTTCTACTGGATGGTTAAGACCAAGGTAAAGCAGGACCTATGCAACAAGAGTTGTAGCTTTTTGGTCTGAGAAGGTCAGTGAAATGCCCTCAGGATATATCCTGAGATCCTGCACCTCAGATTGTAGAACCTTTGTCAGTGTCAGCCATGTGGATAAGTCATGGCCATTGCTTGGCCAATGTGCTCTCTGTGAAATCCTGAGAGAAAGTTTTCTCTCCATGTGACTCTCCTTAGGCACACTGTACATTATCGATCACTTTCCTCTTTGGCCCCATAATCTCCTTGATCAGAAAATTTGGGACACCACCTAGTTACACGACATTACAGTACAAGTTCTCATATGTCCTGAGTCTTTTCTTTTTTTTTTGTACCAAGGATTGATCTCAGGACCTTGTGCTTGCCAGGCAGGCACTTATTCTACTGAGCTATCTCCCTGGCCCCTTTTATTTTTATTTTTTTGGTGGAACCAGGGATTGAACTCAGATGCTTGCATTTGCCAGTCAAGCACTTATCCTACTGAGCCATCTCCCTGGTCCCGCATTTTTCAGGGTTTTTTTTTTTTTTTCAGAACAGGGGATTGAACTCAGGCCCTTGAGCTTGCCAGGGAAGCGCTTATTCCACTGAGCCATCTCCCCGGCCACACTGTCCTGATTCTTAATTGACCTTGCAAGGCTAGGACCAAAATGTTGGCTTTCTTTGCGGCACTCCTTTTTCTCTAATTTTGTTCTGCAAACTTAGGTTGTTAACCCTCCAGAAGAGAAGTTTGTTGTTATTACCATACAACCTAGGCTGTTAAGCTTAACCTCACTATCTGTCTGAATATCAAACATTTTAGGCATAACGTGGAACATGTATTTTTCATCAAGTATTGATATGTTGAACTTTAAGTCCCTACAGAATATGATGAAAAAAATTTACAAATTAGAATATATTTTAAAAATAGGCATAAAGTATTATGTAATTCTTATGCTTACACATAAGTCCAAAAATCTCACCATATATAACCTTGAAGCAGGTCAGTCCTACAACATTCCTTTTCTTATCTCCTGCCTTCATTCACCACCCCCTTCTTTTTGAACAATCATCTACCTGAGAGATAGCACAGCAGCAATTGGCATGTCATGACAAGCAGCCCGTATTCTGAAGACCAGAATGACAGGAACTCCAAGCATGAACCTCCTATTACAAATTGCCATCTTCACTGCAGTTGCTTAGTCACAGGTGTCAGTATATATCGTTGGTCAGGGTGAGAATCTTTCCAATTAACTGCTAGATTCAAAAATCTTCTGGAGATTCCCAGAATCATTGCCTTGTCCATCTTCTACATATAACTGTATGGCTAGGGTTTTATTTCTTTACCTTGGTTTCTATCATTTCAGAAAGTTCATGTGCATCTTCCATTTTCTTCTATCCAGTTGCCTCTTAGACTTACACTGGGTAGGCTGGAGGTTTGAGATCCATCTTGCTTCTGTTCTTGTTATTTTTTCATTTTTTGTTTGTATTTTTAGGGAAGGGTCTACAGGATGTTCAGGGTCTCACTACTAGATCAGACTCTTAGTGATCTGCCTGCGTACAGCCTCCTAAGAGCTGCGATTACAGATGCACCACCACACCCAGTCTCAATTGCTGTCCCTGGGGGCAGGATGGGCACTACAAGCCATGGAATTGAACCCCTGGCCCCTGTGCCTACTTGCAGATGCTTCAATCTACTTTTTCATTTCAAAAAAAATTTGTTTTCTCTGTTGATTTTTTTAGGGCCGACCAGATAGCTTAGTGGACTAAAGCAGCTCCTTAGGAAAAGTGCTCTGATCAGGGTTCCATCCCCTACATGTTATGTTGGCCCCTTCCCCAGTTTGCACTGATATGACAATTGAGACTGGGCATGGTGCCACATGCCTGTAATCCCAGAGCTTTGGAAGGCTGAAGACAGCAGAATCATTACAAGTCTGATCTCCATAGTGAGACCCTGTAGACCCTGTACTAAATACATAAAAGTAAGAAAAAGAAAAAGGTAGAATCTATGTTGATATTTGTAAGTTTTTGTTGTAGGTAGCTGTATCACTATTGTCAAGTCCTCTCTAGGAAGAGAATGTTCCTCTGAGATATCTACTATGAATAGGAGGTACTTGGTTTGTTCTCTCTCAAGATCCTACATTCATAGTTAATGAGGACTGAGATGTTGGTATGTCTTTGGCTCAGTCCCAAGTTCTTCGATTCTGGTTTATAGTGAGGTTGTTACTATAGAGCTTCCTAGTATTGTTACCCAAGGGAGAACAACTGATTACAATAGATATGACATTCTAGATAAAGCAGGATAATCGGCAATGACAATAGCATAAAGCACAATTTAGAGGGTGACAAACTGGTAGCTACAAATTTTTACCTTATGCCATAGGAGAAAAATCCGTTATTATATAACAGGACTGATTAAAAATTGAAAACTTAGATTTAAAATGTTTCGCCTTGGTGGAGTGGATTTACCCTCTGGTAGGGATAATTAAGAATAGTGGATAAACTAGAGATAATTGAAAAGAAAGTAGAAGCAAGGTTGTATGACAGGTTGATCATGCAAACTTGGGGAAACTAGAGGACTGGACAGAAGAGAAAGAGTGAGGGAGTAAGCAAGGGATTATCTGAAATTGCTGTTTGGGTTCTGAGGATAGGATTAGTTTTCTGTGGCTGAAATTCTGCCCAGCCGTTTAGAAGAGAGAGATGAAAAATAAATGAGAAAATAAAAAGAAAAAATAAAAATAAAAACAAAGCAAAACAAATCATCTAACAAAAAACCCCAGCAAAAACAAACTAGGGTGGCCCTCATTCAGTGCATCTTTGTTGCAAAACACAATGCTGATTCACCTCAATTACCACCTGTTGGCCTGTATTGTCATTGTTGCTTTGGACTTTTCATACCACTGGTCCTACCTGTCCATTCTATCTGCCCTAGTTTGGGTCCTACTGTGTTCTTAGAGTTCCCTCTCTAGGCCATCCTGAACAGTTCACCTTGGTCACAGCAGCAGTGAAGGCAGTGGCCGTTCTCTGGACTTTACAGTATGGTTTACTTAGGTCCTGGTGGCAGACATGCTGATGCTAGAAATGCCCTTCACTGTACTGTTCATGTGGGTTTTAGTGGCACAGGTGGGGATGGGAGGAAGTGACATGTTTATTAGGCAAAAAGCAGAGTGAAAATATAACATAAACTCTTTTTAACAATGTTCCAAGTTTCCCGACTAATTTATTTTGATTTCTTATATATTCTGATCACCAATTATACTACATCGCTTTTGATAACAAGTAATATGAAAATTTGTTGAAAAACTGAAGATGTAGAACTGAGCAAAATATGACAGCAATTATAAAAATGAACATAAGTTTATGTATCGGGTCATAAAAATTTGAGATATAAAATAACAGTTTCTTGACATTAGAAGCAGTATGCATTTAGAAGACCAAAATGACAGGTATTTCAAGCATGGCTTTAGTATTACACATTGTTGTTCTCAGTGTAGTTGCTTAGTTCACAAATATCAGCATATAGTTAGTCAGAGTGAGAATTTGCTATTTTCAAAAACCTGATTGAAATTTTTAGGACCGTTGCCTTAACCATCTTGTTTATATAAATGTATGGTTTTACACCTGCCATGTTTCCTCACTTTTCTCCTTATTCTCTCTTCATTGTTTAAGCCTTAAGTTCTCACTTTCAATTTAACTGTGTTATACCTTTCAATTTTTATTTCTTCTTTATTGCTATACTCTCTTTAAAGTAAATGTTTGTATTAAAAATAATAAAAGCAAACAAGAGACAAGGAAAAAATGTCATAGGATTGTCCTGCTTAAAAAAAGTTTTTTGATTTGATCTATTTGTTCATTTCTAACATAGCATTACTTGCTCTGTTAAATGTATCATTCATTATAGCACATATTATGGAATTTCATTGCATAGATTTTTGGATAAACAAGGGGTCAACTCATGCTTTTGAAATATCATATATGATTCCACTGACATGCTGTCACATGATCTGACTGTAAGAAGATGATAAAGGGAATCCATGAATGATTGATGAATATTTAGGGCATGAATAGACATTTCATAAACAACATTCCTTTCAATACAATCCTGTAAATCAAACTCTATTCCTAATTTGTAGATATGGAAATATCTACCTAAATATCTATCTACTTAAATATCCTGCTTTAAATCATGTAATTGGTTAAAATTGGAGTTGAGGTTCAAATTCGGGTCTTCATTACCTTAGTTTTCTGTGCTCTTTTTTTTCTGTACACTACATAATATAATAATCCTGTCTCTAGATATCAGAAAGATAGAGGAGACTATATGTAGAAGTTGTTTAATGGTAAATACAAGTCTTGTGAGTGAACAGATATGACTGCATATGGGCTGGGGTGATGGCTCAGTAGAATAAGAGCTTGCCTGGAAAGTGCAAGGGCTTGAGTTCAATCACCAGTTCCAAAAAAAAAAAAAGATGCAACTGCATATGAAAGGAAAGAGTAATGCCAAGACATGATAGGCAAAGTCTGAGCAGATTTAGATGCATATGTTATTCAAAAATTCAGGGTCCCACATGCTAAATTTGCAATTAGGTAGAACTCAGCTCTTACCACCTGGGTTCCTCCAAAAGGAGGAAAAGATAGAAGGAAGCTCAGTATTGAGGAAATGTGTCACTGTGGCATGTAGAATAGTATCTGTTAATCATTTTGATGTCATGTATCCCCTGTGCCTAACTAAAAGGTGAGAACAGCAGTATTTTTCATTTAGGGTATATGGGTATGCTATTGCTGTCATTGAGAAATAAATAATTGATACTACAGTTTCATGTCTAAAAGAAAGTTGTATAGGATTTTAACACATATATTCACAACATTACAAATAACTTCTCAGGAAAATTCAGCTAAATCGGTTTTATCAATATGGTTCATATATGTGACATGTGATTGAAAACTAGTGAATCTTTAAAAAATTGTAATAGTAAAATACTTAGTGCCATTAATGCCTCTCAAAATTCTTCCTTTATCTTTGAACACATTTATCCCAGCATTTCATTTTCCCAAGAAAATGAAGGTCTTCTTTGATAAATGTCTTAATTTGTGCTGTTGTGGCTGACTCAGTGTTCTGAATTTATTCAAATCATTTTCATGTTATATGGACATTTTGACTTTGGGAAAGAGCCTGATGTGAATGGTACAGATATTTTGAATAAGGTGCATGAGGATACATCATAATGTTTTATGAGCCTACCTTTCTGTTTGACGGCACACAGTAGCAGGAGTGTTCACTAGATTTTTGATCACATTGTGTAAAGACACTCACAAAAGATTTTCAGATTTCTCCAGAAAACGGCAAGAATGATAAGTTGTGTTCAACAACAAGAAGAGTATTTTGAGGATTAATGACAGTATGACTTACTATAATAAATATTTTTTAAAAATTAAAAATTCACCCCATATTTTGATCACTTCTTAGACGGTAAACATAATATTTATATAGTCAGATAAAATTTGCATTTCAACTCTTCCACTTATTATTTAAGTGAGTATGGTCAATTTAGTTAATCTCTCTGAATTTAATCGCTTCTATCAAATGAATCCGAGACTGTCTTGTAGGTGTGCAATAAAGAGGAAGATATAGTTATAGATTGCCTTATATGCTGTTACAGTTTCACATGACAGTGATGAAAATTAGTTCCCATGTAATAATGGCAACACTCCTATAGCTCTACATTACTCATATGTATGTTTCCATAAAACTACCATTGTCTGGCTGTGTGTATGTGTGTGTGTGTATTTGTTTTATCTTATCTGCATATCTAGAGTGTTCATCTCCTGAGGACAAGAAGAGAGCGTCTAATAACTATTTTTTAATCTGGGGTCTTTCATAGGTTTTTCATTATGTTAATTTTTCATAACTATTGTGAGATTTTCCTACTAAAATGTCATTCATTCAAATTATCTTATTCTTATTTTTAAATTTTAAACTTACGAGTTTATCTAGATGTAGCCCAATAATAACAGTTTTATTAGTGTATATTAGTTCAGCAGGAGTCTCATCTTGGCATAGTAGTACTTGCATATAAAAATTCTTTCTTTCTTTCTTTCTTTCTTTCTTTCTTTCTTTCTTTCTTTCTTCCTTCCTTCCTTCCTTCCTTCCTTCCTTCCTTCCTTCCTTCCTTCCTTCCTTTCTTCCTTTCTTCCTTTCTTCCTTTCTTCCTTTCTTCCTTTGTGGTACTTGGGATTGAACTCAGGACCTTGCACTTGGCAGGTAGGCATTTATTCTACTGAGCTATCTCCCCAGCCCAATATATGTATTTCTTTTCCACTCTACCACTATCCCCTTTCCTCTTCTCAGATAATTTCTTCTTTAAGATGTGTCCCCAGCTGACCTCCCTTGATTCCACATACTAGGGCAAACATTCAGTATTTTATTTTTTGAATCTGACTTACATTAATGAATGGAGGTGGAGATTATCACATTTTCTTTAAAAGTGGCATGATTTTCTTTTTGTGACTGAATACTTTATCTATCTATCTATCTATCTATCTATCTATCTATCTATCTCTCAGGTTATGTTTTTCCATTCATCTTTTGATGGACACTGAGGCAGTTTACGTAGTTTGGCCATTATGAATTATATTATAAAAACATGCAAAAGCAGATATCTTTATAGTATGCTGATTTGAGTTGTTTCTGTGAAGATTATCTGGTTCTTATCCCACACTCTGAATCCATAAACCGCAAAAGCTGATGCAGTCATAAAGCAATCTTTCATTTTCTTTTTGCCTTTTCATTTATTTACTTGCTACCATAGCTACTTCCTGGGACTTCCATGACTATGCTGGGAAAATTTTGTAGTATTTTGAGGTAATTTTAAACAATTTTAACTAGGATTCTTTTTAGCTATTCTATATGAAATTAGGGTGAGTGGTAAATGGGAGTATTTCTTTCATTATGTCATGTGGCTTAAGAATAGCCATTTTCTATAAGAGTAGTTTATCAGGGATAAATATTTTTTCAAATGTGATATTGTTTTGCTGAGGATTGGACTCTGCTTCAGGCAAGCTAGGCAAGTGTGCTATGACTGAACTAAACCCTGACTCTGATAGCTAAATTTAAAAATTGCTGGAAAATAGTATTTTAATATAATGTTAGAAGTTACTGAATACTAAGTATCACGTTCTGGTTTAAGATCTTTTCACATTTTAAATAACTTAATTCCCATAATAACTTTCTTAGATAGAACACCATTATGCTCTCCATTTTACAGATTAAGGCACTAAAGCACAGAGAGGCTAAGTCGTTCGTCCAAGGTTACATAGATCACATAGACAATATGTAGGAGAGCAAGGATTCACCCATAGGTAATGTAACTGACTCTGCTCTTAGCTGTGAAATTATACTGCCTGTATATATTGGTGCCAGGTTTTTAAATCAAACAAACCCTAGGCATTAAATTATTATTATTATGACTAATTTCTAAATATTATGCATTTATTCTGGTCCTTTATCATAATCATTGACTTTAGGATTTTTTGTTTGTGACTCATCTTGCTGCTCTTAGCTGGGAATCCATATTGATTTTATCAACTCTGCATTAAAAGCTTTTGCAGATACCTTTCTACCTGTGTCATCTACTTAAATACCCCTCTTTGTTCTTATGTTTGAAAAGACTATCTCTCCTCATTTGCTGATTTATTTTTATTATTTTTGTTATGTATAATGAAAGTCCACTGAATTCTGTTTCTCTAAGAGAGTAGTGTTTTCCCTTTTGCTTTCAAGAGTATCTCACTTCTTCTGTAGGCCTAAATAAGAATCCATCTGGCTTGTTCATTGTTATTTGAAATTTATATGTACAGTAATACATGTGGATCCAGATGTTTAGTGTCTTAGATTCATATGGATTCAGAAATGCACTTGTCATGCCAATTTGAAAACTCCCAGATGAGCATTTCTCCCAAACAAAAGAGATTTTAAGGATAAATGTATTTTCACTACACCCATGTTAATGATTCCTTTGATTTCTAGAAACTAAAATATTAAATCTATCTAACTTCATTTGTCTCATGTTAATCATTGTGAATTGTTTTTCACTAAATGATTTTTATAATTATAAGATATATAGATATTATGATCTTTTCTGAAATATGATTTAAAGGTAACTAATATATGATATCTTAAAAACCAATTTCTCATTGTGCAGATTTATTTCTTTTACATTTTCTTCTAAACTTGAAACTAGATTCAGAATTTCTTTTTAGCAGAAGTATTGCAATGAAGAGTTTTTTCTTTCTTTCCTGAGGAGATGGCAGTTTCCTTTGAGAATATATATAGGATGGTCAACTTTCATTTCTATTCCTTATAGAGCTTTTCCAGAAACCAGTTGCTTCTTTCATATAAATAAGTTAGAATACCCATTCTTTACTACTTCTGACTACTGTGCAACTTCAAACTGGAACAATTGACTTTAAAATGAATTCTTATGTAATAATTTATTCCTGAGGGTTCCAAAAAAGTACCATTTGAAACACATGGAGCCAGTATTTTTTCATGTAAATCTGATGACCATTTTGCTAATTTGGTTCTACCTTAGATTTCATTGCTTTAAATGTACATTTATTCATATTCATGGGCTCAGCGTCAGGTCAGGTAAAAAGCTGGTTTTGGCTCCCCTAAATTGCTCCAATTTTTTCTACTGAATTTCACAGAAGACCTACATTTAAGGATTTTTAATATATTACATGAGTATAACAAGAATGATTATTTGTACAGGAATATACATCAGATATTATTTAGGAGTGTAAGATTATACTTGCATAATTTTTCTATCATTTCAGTAAACTATTCCTTTTTATTTAATTCTTCCACTCATTTCCATTTTAATATACAACTTAAATACTATATTTTTTCTTTGGTTTATTGACACAGGATCTTGCTATGTAATTTAGACTTGCCTTGAATTCACTGTGTAGCCCTTGTTGGCCTTGAACTGTGGCTGATCTTTCTGTCTCTGCTTCCCAAGTCCTGTCATCACAGGCATGTGTCACCAGGCCCAGATAAGTTCTATAGATTTTTTAATATCAAGATTAATTTTTAATAGTAAGACCACTAAGAACTCTTTTCATATATAACTTGTTATATTATGAAATGCTTAACTTTATTAAATCTGAATTTGTCTGGTACAATCATTCGGTGTTTTAAATACAGAATTCTGAGTCATCTACTCAGATACCCAAGAAGTATCTATTACTGTATAGGTAAAAAAGGCCCCTAGAAAACATTTGCCCTAGGTGAGCTGTGTGCTGAGTAGAGCATGCAGTACTTGAGAATTCACTTATATATGAAATCTTTGAGTTTATCATTCTTTATAGCTGAGTAATATTCCATTGTACAAAAATACCACATGCTTTTCATCCATTGCTCAGGTAATGGACATTTAGCTTTCTTCCAAGATTTGGCTGTCACAAATTGTGCTGCTATAAACATAGGCAACTATATATCACTGTGATAAGATGTTTTCAGTTCTTCTGGGAAAATTCCCAGTAGGGGGATAGCTGGATTGATTGCTAGTCCTATGGATAACCCACTACTATTATGGACTACTGGACTATATTGGATTATTTTGCTGAATTCACACACCTACAATATTTAGATGACAATGGAATACCCTTCTCTGACAAAACTAAACAAAAAAAGGGGATACAAATGAAGGACCATTTTGTATCTGTACATACAAAATAGGTAGGATAGATATACAGCTAATTTCTCTTAATTCAATGAGAAGAAAGATTTGTACTAATAGTGTTTAGACAGGATATCACGTCTGCATCTTATGAATGAGTAACTACTATGAAGACAATAATATGCAGTGTATTAATTATTGTAACTGTCCTACTAACCTGTTTTGAAACTGTCTCATTGCTATTTGTTTCTCAATAAAATTATTTAAAAAATACTTGAGAATTCAGAAAAGTTGGAAAAGATGAGACTTCCACTGGTATAAAGGATTGTAACTCATGTTTATAAACACTGAAGCTTGGCTTGCTCCTATCTAGTGAGGATTAGCTACTATTGGGAAAGCCAAAATCATTGTAAAAGAATATATCTATAAATTCAAAACAATACTACCCATAAGCAAATTCAAGACCCACCTGAAATACATACTGAGACCCTGTCTCAACAAAACAAAAATAAACACTGCCGTGTTTTCTTTGAAAATGTCTTTTTAAAATTTATTTTGTGCTATTTATTTATTTATTTATTTATGCAGAACCGGGGATTGAACTCAGGTCCTTGCGCTTGCCAGGCAAGCGCTTATTCTACTGAGCTATCTCCCTGGCCCTTTTAATTTTATACAAGTACATTTTATTGTTTATTTTGTTGTTCTTTAGTTTTGGTAATATGTCAGGTTTTTTTATTTCATAATGTACAACTGCTTTTATTTGAACCTTTGTTTGTTTTGCTGTCTCAAGCAAAGGAATTACTGATACTTTGTTTACAGACACTACAGTAAGAATTTTCTACTGCGGACCTAAAAAAGTCATTTAGGATGCATCATAAATGTTCCCTATGTAAAATCCAGTACTTAAATAATTACCAAAGTGTTCTTTGAGCCTGGGCAGATAGCTCAGTGACCTAAGCACCTCCGTGGCAAATGCAAGGACCTGGGTTCGATGCCCAGTACTGCATGCCATGCTGGCCCTGGAACCCTGGGCATGCTGTACTGTCCATGGAAACCCGGCATTGTGGCACATGCCTGTAATCCCAGTGTAGGAGAGACTAAGACAGGAGGATCAGTATGAGTCAAACCTGTGCAGAGAGACCCTGTACCAAATAAATAAATAAATAGATTTAAAAAATAAAAAATAAAAATATAAAAAGAGGTGTTCATTTGATCTTTCCATGGCGCTTAAAATTTTCTATTTTCTTCTGCTTGTCATGCCATCTTTTTTTCTGAATCAATATGTCTCTATTAATCAGTTCTATAAAATTTTCCTGATTTGGTTGAATGATAGTGAAATTCTTGTGGTTACTAAAGGCCCTTATCTATTTTATTTGGAATCACTACCCGCACACTATACAGCTCTTGGCATTTGTCTCTGAAGCGATTTAATATTCTAGCTTTTCCTTTGATTCCCTGCCAACATAGTACTGGATTTCTGAAGATTTTAGATGTTATTAAGGCTTGCCATTTTGTTTAATTATCACATAACAGGGCTAACAAGAGAGCTTAGCGGACTAAAGCACCTGCTTAGGCAAGCTTAGACAAGCTCAAAGATTCGACCCCAGTGCCATATGCAGCACTAGGCCTGCCCCCAGGGAAGGTTTAGCCAGCCACAGGGTCCTACTTTAGTGGCAAATGCCTGAAATTGCAGTGTTGGGGAGGCTGAAAACAGGAGGATCACTATGAGTCCAAGCTGCATGCTGAGACCCTGTAAAAACCAAATACATTAAAATCCTTTATCCCATGATAGGTTGAAATATTGAATCACCTAAAATGACAATTGAAAAAAAGTCATCTGTTGAGTCTCAGAATACATGCTACAATACATAATAAAGTCAGTTGCCTTTCCTGAATGTCTACCAGTGAATGTAAGAAAGAAATGGCCACAAAACTTTATATGGAGACAAGAGGAAGTCAGTAATGAATATTTTATACACAAATGATTCTTGTATAGTTAATTGGAGTTGTTTTTAATCATTCATGGTCTCACATATAAACAAACACTTCCAAGAGACTTTTGCTGATTGTGAATATAAAGAACCCAAAATGTTGGCATTTAGTTTTGTTCTTGGATTGGCCCCATGCAAAAGGTAAAGAAACCTAGATTACTTGCTCACGAAACTGTATTGGTGTGCTTGGTCAAATGTGAAAGAAAGCTTGAGTGAACAAAAGTAGTTTTTGTTGTCATTCTGTCCCCAGCCTCTGCTCTAAAGCTGTGCCTCTTTTCATGTTTCATTCCCTCTTTCTTTTGGTACTGGTAATTGAAACCCAAGTTCCTATGCATGCTAAACATGCACTCTACCATTGAACTAAACCCAAACCTTTTTTCTCATCTTATGCCATGAACACTTACCTTTCTTTGGTCTTATTCTTATAGCCCCTGATTAGTAGCTGCTAAAACTAAGTAGAAATGGGAAATTAAGTATAAAATCAACCCCTATAATTTTTTGTTGTTTTCATTGAAAAAGTCATTACATTGCTCATATATAGAAATTTCTTAATCTATCCCTTTCATTCTATAAACATACATTCACCAAAGCCTAAAAATTACTTCTGAGAACTACTGTTTGTATTAATGAGGCATTAAGATATAAGTTTGGGTTTTGACTGGATATTAGTTCTCAAAATTCTGTGCATAAAATCAGTAAATCTACGACCCAGAAAGGGTTATTTTCCCAAAGTGATTAAAATGTTTTATGAAACTTGCATTTTCGAGGATTCTCATTCTCTCAGAAAACATATTTTCGGGTTAAACATACGGATTCCATAAAGGGACTTTACTAGCTAAAAGGAAATCAAATCTTGGGTTTTAGTCTCTGTAACTTGGCCTCACCCTATGTGGCAACCTTCACTTCTGCATTATATATTTTACATAGTTCATGTTTCTTGCTTTCTAGTTGTTTGATGATTTTCTGTAAAGTTATTCCACTTAGACTTGAAACTTTTTGACTGCTTCTTATATTCTTCAGCACTTTATAAAGGACTAAGCATACTAAAAAAATTTAAAAATCCAGCATCTCCCACTTACATGTAATTGGCTTTTATGTTTCTAATGCTGGCACTACTGATGCAGTCATTATTAATGCAAGTGTTTCTCCCTCTCTTCTTTACTTGTCCTAGTTCAAAGTTTGTTGAAATGCTAGGAGTACATTAGAAAAAGTCCTTTTTTCTGAGTAAAATTCTTAGCCATAATTTCAAAACAAAGTAACTTGCCTTACATCGACTAACTTCAATCTTGTTTCCCACAGGCAGATGTAACATTGCAAAGATAATTATGTTTTGCTTCCTTTTAGTAATGAAAAGTTGAATATTTCTAATTTTCAAGCATATGACATTATAAAGTGAGCTGGAGGAAACTAATAGGATGAACCATTCTATCTGAGGGTGTTTATTATGCACATCAAGAAACATCACATTTACCTATGAGCTGTGTTTAAACATGAATAATGCATCTTACTTATATACTTGCCACTTATTTTAACATTATTTATATACAGGTAAGACAAAAGAACTATGAGTTACAACTCTTTCTGGTTTTGTTCCTCTGAGGAAATGCGTGGGATTTAATAACTCCCTATAAATGTAACATGGCCATTTTCACTGCTTAGGTTGATCAAGATGTAATCTGGCTTTCATTGTTTAGGGTTGAGTAACAATTCTCTATACCTTTTATCCAGGTCTGAGTTTTCTTATAGCTTTTAACTTGTGATGGTCTAGCATCTAGGAGACTTCTGTGGGTGCCCAAATATTGGAGTATTTCTAGTGACTGATGTCAAGTGGCTGATAAACTTCTATGACTCTTCTTTCTTTCCTGGAAGTTAAAACCATGTACTAAACTGTTAGTGCTTTTAATTTTTAACTTTATTTTAGCTAATTATTTATTAAAATAATTTTACTAAATGATGGAGATAAAATTTCACAGTAACAGACCACATCCAAGGATAATAGAATAACTTAGGCTTTTCTTTAAGAGTGCCATGGGTCTCTGAGTCTGAGGAATATTGATTAATAGGTGCTTTGTGAACAAAGAAGAAATAACAGTGACTAAACATATTTGGAAAAATTAAATTTTAATATCTGCCTTCTCTGAGCATTTAATATGCTAAAGATTTTTGTGACTTTTCAGGAAATTGATAGAGCAGGCACTGTTTAGAAGCTTTATTCCATATAGACTGCCTCACAGAGCTAGCAACTAAATTCACAAAAGACTTTTTGGGAAATACTACATCCGGTCAAAAATTCTGGGTGAGATATGTGAAGCCATGAGTCCTGGCTACTCATCTGACAAAAAATAGTTCTGTGACCTTGACGAAGTTACTTTATTCCTCTTGTATTTCCTCATTTGTAAAAGATTATGATCCTGAACTAAATCAGATTCAGGGAAGGGGAATCATTTATCAGAATTAACACTGAGGCTTTTCCAATCCTAAGAGGCAAGATTTAACCCTCCTCTTCTCTTTAAAGTTTGAAATTACTATTACCCTGAGATCACAAAAATGCTCTTTATCTGTGTTATGAAGGAGAATAAAGGTTGAGGAGCACTGGAATGAATCCTCTTTGAGTTTGCTTCCATGTCACCTATAGAATGTGTATTACTGGCAGGCAGTTACCATGAATTGTAGTAAAGGTTTCTGAAAAGATGTTCTTATTTTTTCTTGATATTACATGCCATGACACTATTTTCTGACGTTAAGAAGCAGTTATAAACATTTACTCTTTATTATCTCCTTCAATAATACTTGTGTCTTTGGTAGTATTCTTTAGAAGCAAAGTCTGAGAATGGGGTTATTGTACAACTGGTCTATTCAAGAAATAATCTCAATAAAAATGAAGTAAAAGCATATTAGAGCCAGAGAAGCAGCTGGAGCCACTAGAATGTAGATTATATCAGCCACTGTGTCTTCCTCTTAAGCAAGTTGCTGAACTTTTGTGTTCCTATGTCTATCATTTATTGATGATGGACTTTTTCTGGTATGAAATATACAGGTGAGGTGACTTCTATCAGTGCCTGAGAATGATGAAGGTGTAAGCCATTAGAAACTAAACTTCATACCTAAGTAGTGGGGACCCCCGACCATTTAAAAACTGGGAAGGGAATCAACTGTATCTGTTACTACTTAATTTTTGGGATTCAAAATTGTCTTTGGTTTCACATAAGCATAGAAGCATTTATTATATACATTCCACAAGCCTGTTGTTAAATGTAAGCCAAGTTAGGTATTTGAGTACCAAAACAGGCCTTATAATATCTACTATTATATCTACTATTATAAGTCAATCTAATAGTAGTAGATATTATAGAGAATATTAAGAGAATTGATCATCATATTTACTATTGAAAAGCTTACTTCGTTAGTGTGATGTACCATGTACAAAATATTGAAATTTATCAAAGCTGAGGACATGACCATGTGTTACACAAATGGTACTAATTAGTATACGGTGGAACATCTTTAGGTGATAATAGTAGGATCACTTTAGGAGAAAATCCAAAGCCCTGAGCAAATTTTGGTATTAGTGGTGACAATAGATTTTAACAGTTGGGAAGTTGTGTGGGAAATAATGGAGGAAAGTCCGACTTTGGCCCATAAGCACTCGTGAAAGGAATTTATAGGTATGCATTATGAGGGAGCACTAAAATCTATGGCTTAAATGGATCAGAGGATTGTTTTTCAGTGCAGTAAAAAGAGCATAGCAATATAGGAAGGCACTGAACTGTGAAAGAAATACACAAACAGGCCAAGGAATCTGAGTTCACTTTGTAGGTATTGGTGAAATTCTTTGAGCATGAGAATCATCTCGAAGAATTGATTGGTACTTTAGAAACTATCATCTGGGCAACATGAAGAAGCAGTTGGAACTGCCTTTATGTGTGTGGTTTAAATGGATAAATAGACTTTGATATATCTGAAACTAGTTTGTTTAAATCTTTCATGTTAGTGACTTGTCTTTGAAATGCAGTTACCTAACTCAGGTCTTATGCTTGATTACATTCTGGTTTTCAGAAACAGCTGTGCAGGTCATCAGGCATCCCTGATTACTTTTTCAAAAGATGTCATTAAGTAGTGAGAAGGAAAGGCTCATTCAAAACTTTCAGTTTTTTTTCTCAATCCAAAGCCGAGGGATAATTAGTCATAATCATTCCTAAGTTCAAAATGTGACATTGTTCCACGAGTCACCATTTAGGGTTTAACCACACATGCAAAAAACAATTCTCCCACACAGGCTGAGAAAGCATTCAGAGAAACAGTCTGCCTATTTTGGGTGACTTTCTGTGTATAAATTTGGAATTCTAACACTGAAACAAACTGCATGTTTGGATGTTTATGTCACCCAATGTGTGCAGAAAAACTGGAGTGGAGGCTGGTTACAAAAGCAAGAAAATGTTTTGCCATCGGGGATGCTATGATTTAAATAGAATAGAATGAGAAATTGAATGTTTGAAAAATATATGAGAACATTTATAAAGAAATATCTCAAAGAAGGCAAATAAACTATAAACCAACAAGCAAGGCTGGGAAAAGTCCCAAAATAGGACTGAAGTGTGAGACAGTCACAATATTTTAATTTTCTGACCAGGCCATTTTGTTTTCACAGATATGGGTTAACAAGAGATGGGAATACTGCCCTTTTCTTTCTGAATAATACATCCAATTGCCAAAGACTATAACATTAAATTTGAAAATATCCTTCTGTTAATGTAGCTTTTCACTGGTAAATAATCATGTCTTTTAGAAAGTCAAATATTTTGTGGATAAAGCGTACTATGTGGCAAGAATTTTCTAGCTGATTCTAGACTCCTAGAGTGAGTGTCTAGTGTTCATGGCACCATATCTGTTTACTCTGGACTGCCAAAGGGACTAAACTCTGCCCTGGGCTATAAAGAAAATACCTACCTTCTAGCTCTCAGGCAGAGAATCTTACACCAAAGGCAAAACAGGCCCAGAAAATATGACAGGCCGTGCATCGTGGTGCATGCCTATAATCCCAGTGTGAGGGAGGCAGAGGCAGGGGGATTGCCATGAGTTGAAGACCAGTCTGGGCTACACAAGTGATGTCAAGGCCAGCCTGCGGTACATCATGATACCCCATCTCAAAAAAGAAAATAATACAGAAAATATGGCAGATACTAGGATTCCATAGTGGGGGATGAATTGGCAGAGCTTGAAGCTATTAAGTCAGACTAATTTTGGAAACTACTAGTTCAAATGGATTAGGAATGAAGAAAATGCAACCTAGGGGTAAAGAATGGGATAAGGGAATTGTAGTCTGAACCACATTAGGTGAGAAGCCAGGGCTGATACACGGTGGGAAAATTTGGATTCAGAATTGGGTAAGATTATAGCAGAGGTTAAGGCGAAGTTGTGGGCAGCAGCCCAGTTTTGTCCTAGCAAAGTGTCTCACTGATTTAAAGGTCCTGTAGCTTTGAATGCACAGTTGACAGCACAGGTTTCAAAACAGAACTCTGAGCGTAAATCTCAACTCTACACCTTAATTGACATAAACTGACCTAATTAAATAAATGTCTTAATTGTGCTAAGGCTCAGTTATTAATAATTAAGACAGATATAGAATTATGTCACATAGTTTCGTGGTGCAAGTTAAATGAGGTAACACATGTTAAATATTTGACCCAGTGCCTGACATGTAGTGAGCACTCAAAATAAAGTAGCTCTGATTAATATTATGCTTCTTCCACTACAAACAGCAGAACCACAGAACATCATAATCCAAGAACACTGAACTAGATGATATAACTTTTTCCTTTGAGAATGCTCTCTAGACTAATGGTGAAAATACTTAAGACAGAAAATTTCAGTTATCTGGTATTCAAATACTTGTTATCTGAAAGCGCTAAAGATTTTAAGTGCTAAAACTCAGCTGTGTATCTGATATGTCATGATAGCATTCACTTTTACAACAGAGAAGGAAATTAGAAAAAAAATCATACTCATAAAAATAGGCAACAGAAATTAGCCCCTAATAAAAAAGATCTTCACAAGGAATTATTTTCCACATGATATTCAAAGTTTGTGAATGATTAAAATGCTTTCCAATATTTGCATTTGTGAGGGCTGGCCAAATAGCTCAGCCAATTAAAGCACCTGCAAGCAGGCGCAGGGGCCAGGGGTTTGATCCCCGGGGTGTGCTGAGACAGCAATTGAGACTGGGTGTGGTGGCGCGCACCTGTAATCCCAGCTCTTGGGAGGCTGTAAACAGGCAGATCACTATGAATCAGATCTAGTAGTGAGACTCTGAACACCCGTAGACCCTTCCCTAAAATACAAAATAAATATTTGTATTTGTTATTGGGAATTCTTGTGTGTTTAGATGTATCCAGTCTTTTTCAAAAATTATTTTCTTATTTTTAATATTACTTTGTAATATAGGAATAGTTTCATGGTGATATTTCCATACAAGCTTATAGGATACATTGATTGTAAACACACCGATACCCTATTTTGCCCGCCTGTCTCAATCCCTTTTCCTCCTCCTTACACTTTAGTAGTCCTTCTGCTCTACTTACGTTGTCTTTTTTTTAATTTTAGATTCCACATATGAAAAAAATAGAGGTGATACTTATATTTCTGTGTCTGGCTATTTAAAATGATAAGCTTTAGTTACATCCATTTTCCTGAAAGGGATCTGATTTCACACTATTAATATTGGAGTATCTCATACCTCTTTCCCTGCATTCCTGGTATGCTTAGTACTAATGTTATACATAAAGGTAAGGCCCACTCATACATTGATTGATCAGCTCAGATTAGTGTGTGGTGGCCTTTGCAAAACTATTTTTAAAAACTAATTTAATGTATATTTTGTAGCTTAGCAGGAATAAATACTTTAATGATTTTGATTTTTAGATACAAATTATAAAGAAAATAGTTTCTTTAATACTTTACAGAGATTTATAATCTGTGGATTAATTCATTTTGATCAGAAAGTGAGATTTCAGTCTGCATCTGCTTTTAACTATTCTAGTGGCTTGAACATGATTTTGTCAGCTTGTCACTACTGCTCTCACACTTTACTTTCTCTGCGTGAGTGGATTTGTCTCCCTTTGACTGTTTACAAGGCAAGCTGAGTACATTCATACAGTACTACATTACATTGTTAGAAGTATAACAAGCCACTGTTCTTTTCTTCAGGACTCCTCAAATCTACTGGTTATCTCACAGGCCTCTGAATACACACTTATTTGATCTCTGGAAGATAGAATCCTTACTTCCAGCCTGACTCCTAAATGCTTGTCAGGTCAGTGCTTTATAAAGTGGTAGCAAGGATGTTGGTTCCTTAGTAGTAAGAGACAGAAATGTTGTGGCTTATAGGTTTAGGATTTAAGTAGCCTTGCACTTGATGGGATGTTTAGAAATGACATTATCCTCTCAGTGTATATTTCTTTATGCTTTTCTGTTGCTTCAAGGGCTGGAGTCTGAGGCATTAAAAAGATACTGTATACAAATCCCAAGAGGTTAGCAATTCACAAACATTTTTCATTTCACAGATGAAGCAAATCATTTCCCATATATATGTCTTATTTCCAAATATGACTCTACAGACAAATACTTTCAAGAATGAATAGAAAGATGGCAACTATGTTTTAGATTGCAATAAAGCAAAAACTTTCTCTATTAAGAGTTATTCACATATTCTTTTGCTAGAAACTAATATTGAGTGTCATGTTGTAAACATAAAAATCACAGGCTTCTTCATGGAGGGTTCTTGTAGTCCACTAATATCTGCAGGACACATTTTAAAAGCTGATAATCGGTGGAAAATGTGTGGCTTGTAAAGCACTTACTGCCCATATTAATATAGTTCTCAAAGTTTCCCACTACTCTGATTAACCAGGGTTGCCATATGGAACGTCATTGCCTTTCTTCTCCCCGACCTATGTTTTGTTCCCTATAGTACCTGCTTACAGCAGCAATACATAGTCAAATAATCAACAAATCTTTATTCTGTTAGGTAACTGTTAGAATCCTGAAGTCTTAAGGAAATGTCAGGGGAACTATATTTAGAATACTTTCCCCTTGATATTGTAAGAAGCTATCTTCTTGCAATTTTTCAACCACACAGTAACCATTGTCTTCCCTCATTTATTTCTTAAGTTTTGAGGAAGAATCTAGACTTTAATATCGTTACTACTAATGCTAATAAAAACATGCATTTGTATGATAATGAAAATATAATTAAAATGTTCCTGTTTATTCTCTGGAAGTACTAGTAGAGGAGATGTACTTGGTAGCTCTAATGTTCAGCAGAGAGATATTTTGTTTAATTTCTTTTGTTAGTACAGGTTTCTAGTACATAACAACTACATTCACTGTAGGGAATTGATAAATGTATGTGACACACTTCACTTCCCTCTTTTTTCTGCTCTTCCTCCACCCCTTTTGTCTTTCCAGCAATGGATGCATTTGTTTATAAGACCACATAAATATAATTATCATACATACAGATTGTAAACTAGACTAATAGGCCAGAGAACATATGAAACACTTAAGACATTGTACTAAGTTAAGGTACATATGTAAGGGCTACTTAAGCTTGTGTGTCTGAATTTATTCACTTGACATTGTGGCCATAAGGTACATCCATGTTCAAACAAATGACTCAAGTTTCTTCATTTTTATGGCAGCATAGTACTCTGTGGTATATAAAAAGACCACATTCATCTAATAATGGCCAGTGATGTGGAACATTTTTCATGTATTTATTAGCCACGTGTGTCTTCATCTGAGAAGTATCTATTCATTTCAGATGAGCAGCAGCTGGCTTTTTCTGTACTCTATTAGTGGTTTCCTTTGCTGTTAAGAAGCCCATTTGTTGACCATTGGTATTATTTATTGTGGAACTGTGGTTTTGTTCAGAAAGTCTTTATGTATACCTATGTGTTCAAGGTATATATGAATATATATAAAAATATATATTTTTTCTTACTTTCTCCACTGTTGGTGGGAGTATAGACAGGTACAACCACTATGAAAATTAGTGTGGAGATTGCTCAAACACTAGGATTAGAAGTCCCCTTAAATCTAGCTATTTCCCCTTCTTGGTATTTCTTCAAAAGAACTGAAAACATCATACCACAATGATATTTTTGCACTCATATTTATAGCATCACAATCTGTCATAGCCAAATCTTGGAAGCAACCAAAATGCCCATCACCTGAGGGATAGATAGAATAAACCATGTATTTTCATACAGGGGAGTATTACTCAGCTATAAATAAAGATAAGCTTGAGGCTTGTATATGTAAATTGATTCAACTAGAGGCTATACTTTTAAGTGCAATAATTCAGAACCACATGTGTAAACATCATATCATCTCCCTATTGAAAGAACATGAAAGAAAAAAAATCTGAAAGGTAAAATAGATATACTAGAATGAAAAGAAACTGAACATTAGTCATAAACAATTGAGATGAGGGAAAGGAGAAAAGATAGGAAAAAAAGAAGGAAAATCATGTAAATACATATACAGAATAGCTAAGATGATTGTATTCTATTTTCTATCAGTTTTTTGAAGGTAGCAGGTAATTTTTAAAATTTTTACTTTGACTAATTCTATATGCCAATGTCTATAATCTGAGCAAGTACATTCAAGACAGCAATGTGCAATGTAACTACCACAGTTGAATACCTTTCATCTTGTTTTTTAATAATGTGTATTACCTCTAATGTCATCTATTATTTTTATGAACTCTTTAAAAATAAGTTAAAAAGGGACTGGGGATATGGCTCAGTGGAATAAGCGCTTCCCTAGCAAGTACAAGGGTCTGAGTTCAATCCCCGGTTCCCCAAAAAAAAAAAAAAAAAGTTAAAAAATAAAAAGGACAGGGCTGAAGAGATGGCTCAGTGGTCTAAAGCACCTACTTGAAACAAGCTTGGCAAAGCACAGGGACCGCGGTT
>NW_004524835.1:2369499-2371703 GCF_000260255.1 Octodon degus | reverse complement strand
GCTGGAGGATTGAACCGTGGTCCTTGTGCTTTGCCAAGCTTGTTTCAAGTAGCTGCTTTAGACCACTGAGCCATCTCTCCAGCCCAGATGTGTTTAATTTTAGATGTGTTTTTTGCCTTTACTATGCTTTTTTTTTTTTTAATCACTGTAGCTCTGTACTATAACTTCAAGTCTTGGATTATGTGGCCCTGTATTTTGCCTTTGTTGCCTAGAATTGCTTTTGCTATTTTAGGTCTCTTTTTGTTGCACATGAATTTTAGGATTGTTTTTCCATTTCTATAATGAATGTTATTTGTATGATGAATGAGATTGTATTAAATTCATTCATCAGTTTTGGAAATATGGCCATTTTCTGTATTGGTTGTGCCTATCCAGAAACTGGGGTTATATTTCCACTTTGTGAGTTATAGTGGACATCTTGTCTTAGTCCTGATTTTAGAACCAATTCTTTCAGCTTCTTTCTACTTAGTTTGATGTTGGCAATTAGTTTGTCATATATGACATATCAGATTGAGACAAAGACTTTGTATCACTATTTTCTTTAGTGTTTTTATCATGAATGGATGTTGTATTTTGTCAAATACATTTCTGTATTGTAATTTTTGTCATTTCTTCTGTTTATGTAGTATATTGCATTTATTGATTTGCATATGTCGGATGATCCCTGAATCCCTGGAATGAATTCTACTTGATCATGGCTTGTGATCCTTTTGGTGATTTGTTGCATTCTGTTTACAAGTATCCTTTCTTTTTCTTTTTTTTTTTTTTGGTGGAATCAGGGATTGAACTCAGGCTCCTGCGCTTGCTAGGCAAGCGCTTATTCCACTGAGCCATCTCCCCGGCCCTGTTTACAAGCATCTTATAGAGGATTTTTGCATCTGAGTTAATTAATAAAAGAGATTGACCTGTAGTTGTCTTTTTTGTTTGGGCCCTTTTCTGGTTTGGAGTCTCAAATGCAAATAATTGCATTTCAGAATGACTTTGGGAGTGTTTCTTCCCTTTTCATTTTATTGAAGCATTTGAGGAGTACTGGCGATAGATCTCTAAATTCTTATCTTTAAAACTATATTTGGTTGCTGCAGGGTCTCACTACACAGCTCGGACTCATTGTGATCCTCCTGCTTTCAGCCTCCCCATTGCTGGGATTATAGGTGAATGCCACTATGCCCGGACTCTGGGGCCAGCTCAGCCTGCCCTGGGGGCAGGACTGGCACAGCACGTGGTGCTGGGTATTGAAACATGGTCCCTTCCCTTGACTGAGCTTGTCTAAGCAGGTGCTTTAATCCACTGGGCTATCTCACCGGCCCTCTCTAAAGTTCCTGAAGAATTCATCAGTAAATCAATTGGGATCTGAACTTTTCATGGTGGATAATGTATTACTTCTTCAAGTGCACTGACCGACATTTACTTTTCAGACTTTTATATCTCTTGGTTAAATTTTGGTAGTTCTTATTTATCTAAGAATTTATCCATTCCCTCTAAATTGTCCATTTTATTACATTACACATTCTCAAAGTAGTTGTCAATAATCGGAATTTCAGCAAACTGCATTGTGATTTCAACTGTTTTATTTCTAATTGCTTGGACTTGGGCCTTTTCTTTCCTTACTTAACTAGATTACCTAAGGGTTCATCTAGTTTCTTTAATCTTATAAAAACTAACTCTTTGATTCATTAATTCTTTGGATTTAATTCTTTTTTTTTTTCAGAACCAAGGATTGAACTCACACCCTTGCACTTGCCAGGGAGGTGCTTAATCCACTAAGCCATCTCCCCAGCCCATTTTTATCTATTTTTTTAATTATTTTTTTTTACCCTAATTCTAAATTTTAGAATTGAAGTTTAATGGTAGCCATAGTTCTCAACCTATCATAATTATTCAATAAACACATAGGGTTTTTAAAAATCCTTTATTTATTTATTTGGTATAGCGTCTTGCTACACAGCTCAGACTCATAGTGATCCTTCTGTCAGCCTCTGCAGTGCTGGGATTACGGGCATTGGCCACCATGCCCAGTTTCAGTTCATGGCATGCAGTTTCAGATATCGAACCCAGATCCTTGCACTCGTCAGGCAGTCACTTAGATGGCAGAGCTATCTTCCCAGCCCCCACATAGATTTTCAACATCAAAGATTACATATAACATGACTCATGCAAGTGGGTTGTACTTTTGATGAGACTCCCACAGGCGGAGAAGTTTACCA
>NW_004524835.1:2325619-2369399 GCF_000260255.1 Octodon degus | reverse complement strand
TACAGGGTCTACAGGTTCTCACTGTATAGATCAGACTCCTAGTGATCCTCATGTTTACAGCCTCCCAAGTTCTGGGATTGCAGGCGCACCACCACACCCAGTCTCAATCACAGTCTCAGTGTGCCATGGGGGCGGGGCCAGCACAGCAGGCCTAGGCAATAACTGCAGGCCCCTGTTTGTACCAAAACAGACACTTTAATCTTCTGAACTATTTGGCTGGCCCTATGCCCTGATCTTTGTAATTTCATTCCTCATATTATCTTTTGGTTGAATTGTTCTTGATTTTCTAAGACGTTGAGGTGGATCATTAGATTATTTATTCAAATTCATTCTGTTTTTCTGATGTGGGAATTTGATGTTATGAACTTCTTCCTTAGAACTGCTTTCATTTAATTCCATAGGTTACAGTTGTGTAGGTTATATATACTGGCATTATAATTTGATTGTAGAAACTGTAGCAGAGATTTCAATGTGATTGATGCTCAGAAAAATTTTAAAAATGACTTTCATTTACATTAACCAGTTTTGGGGTTCCTAAAATATAGGCTTGACAAAATGGAAAAATGGAAATTGATCTATAGACATTATATTCCTTGAGGTTCATCAATTTCTTAATTCAAAATCAATTGTTATGTCTTATATTGGAAAATGAACCAAGCAAAAAAATTAAAAATATGAAAAAACTCAAAATAATGTGTATATTTCATTAACACTAGTAATTAAAAAGTTTAAGATTAAAGTGCATTTACTAAGAATTTTTGGAGCATTTACCTATGGAAAAGACTTCACAAGTTAGGTTAAAGTAAAAATTTTATTTTTTTGACAGTTGTTGGATTAACGTGGAACCTTAGCACACTAGGCAAGAACTCTACAATGAGCTACTTAACCAGCCTTTTTAAAGAAGGTACTACCTTGCTAAATTGCCCAGGCTGGCCTTGAATTTCTTTCCTACTTCAGTCTCCCAAGTGGCTGAGTTTGCAATGGTATGCCACTGTGCTTGGCAAATTTTAACAATTTTAAATGATCATCCATGTCCCTTTTACTCATTTTTTATGTCTTGCTTTAGTATGAAACATATCCCTACCCTAAAAATAAAACTATTGAATTTGAAAAAGAAAGGTTATGCTAAAAAGCTTAAATCAGAATAATATGAATAGAATGGTATACATATAGAGACAAGAGCAAAAGTCAAGATTTCCCTAGAGGATCTGAAATGATCATCAAGAGTCAATGCTTTGTCATTTATTCTTTGAATAATCAGAATAGTCATTCTTTAGTTAAACAGCTTGCTGGAAATAAATAAAAATGGGATTGGGAGATCAGCTATTAATCCCTTTCCACCTCACTGAGACTCTAAAACAGTAATATGGTACTAAATTTATTCAGATAATGGCTTGATTGACCTGCCCTGTTCAGCCCTTTATCCACTGAGATTTTATTACAAATGGTTTCTAAATTTATATTTGATAAGGTTACTATACTGCTGCATTTTTAGGATGTATTCAGTCTACCTCGAATGCTGTGTCAGCATGACAGAGTTTGTCATTTCTAGCTGTTTGCCTGAAATATCCAGGGGTCAGTGCGTTCATGACCATTTATTTACCTATGAACCTTTTTTGTTCAGAAAGGCCAAGACTAAAATGAGAGGATAAAATAAACGTTTTCTGTTAGCTAAAGATGTGAAGCTACCTAAGAGCAGCATGAAAAGCAGGGCATTCCGGAGTAGTACAAAGAGGGAGTCTCACTGACCTGGGTTTAATCCCCACCCCACCACATAATGTCTCTGATATGTCTCTTCATTTGTAAAGTGCTTATATGATGAGACTTACCTGACAGAATTTAGGTGTGGATCAAATAAGAAATATATATGAAAGTGCCTATGCCTAAGACAGTACTTAGATGCCAATGAACTGTGGGTGTTATGATTATCACAGACAGGTATTAAGAGCTGACAGTAGAGCTGTAATTTGGGAGAAAATGATTTATTTGATCTGAAAGGGGAGGGAATTTCGTTTAACTAGTATAAAGGTATCCACCTTCTCTATAATGAACATAATGGACCTCAGAAAATCATAGCCCATTACCTTCCTACTTGGCACAACATATGTAATATAGTTTAATGACTGTAACTTCAGGTACTAGCATGAAACTACTTGGAGGTAATAATGCTTTGCATTGCAGTTTCAGCAAAGTGGACAGACAAAAATATAGCTCAATTTTACAGTATGACCTCTTGGTTATTACTTAAAGCCACAAAGTCATTTTTAATCTTTGCCTTTTCTCCTTTGCAAGTTATTTCTAAGACAGTGTGTCATATGCTAACTAAATTTCAGATTTTAAAAAGACAGCTCTATATCTCCAGATAATAAAAACCTACTTAGTAGAGAATTGTTCTTTTGCTGTTCACTTGATCAATAAATTAAATAGGCTGATTAAGTCGAGCTGTCAGGACCAAGGACTGTCACAAACATTAGCCAATAGAGCCAACTAACCCATTTGTCAGAGACTAAAGCTGGAAAAAGGCAGTCTTTGTCTTAGAATTCCATAATGTATATGAACAAGTAGTTCCTGGTGACAAAGCTTTGTGTACTTCCTAGTTATATCTCAAAGAAAAGCAGATATGGTGGGAAAAAGCCACTATGTTATTTTCACATGCTTATTTAATTTGTTTTTCCTATTTCTCTGGATCTACATTTGTCCTTTGCACATCATATTATGATCCTTCTGAGTTTTGAACATAATCAACAACTATTTACCTTGCTTCTGATTGTAGATATGTGTGATACAGTATGCAGCAAAAAAGTAAAAAAATGTATATTTTGCTTACATTCATAAATCATGCACAGAAAATACATGATTGAAAGATCTGAATGGGGGAACAGACCTTCAAAGTAGAAGGAAATTAATTTGGAATCCATGATCAGAACAACATGAGACCAGTATTAACTGCAATGAAGCATTTGAGATTTACAGTAATTTTTCTAGATGCCGTTTCTTAGACCCCAATTCTGTCACTCTGTCCCTTTCTTTCTCCTTCCACATGCTTTGGCTTTTATATATGATGTTGGTTTGGCAAAATCTGACCTTGACTTATTCTTAGTGTTTTTTTAAACATTTACTTCCAGGACTTTGCTTTAATTGTACTGTCAGTATTCCTAAACTAATTGGAATGGTTTAGGGGAAAATAACACTAAAATCATTTTCTTTGACCTATTCTGAATGCAGGTCAGATTATTGGTCTGTATGTACAGCATTGTAACTGAAAAAATATTCTGGTATTTTTTATTTTTTACTTGCCTTAAGTATCTTTTTAATAACACAATCATTTTTCTGATTACTAACAAATATTTATTAAGTATCCCCAAAGTGCATTTGTATTTGGGACATAAAATGTAAGTGTAATTAAATCAGTGCCCTAAAAAACCCCATATATCAAGAAAGACCAAAGTACTAATGTGTGTGTGTTGTGGGAGTAGGCACTATAAAACATATGCACAAGGAAAAGTATAGTCTGAGAAGTGGCTATAAAAAATATTTCAACTGGTTCTAATGGATAAATGAGGGTTGGCTGAAATAGCGAGTTATAATTTGAAAGTAGTTTGATGAAGCTTAAATATAGCGCAAGGAAGGGAAATGAAAGATTTATTTATTTATTTATTTATTTATTTATTTATTTGATAAAGGGTCTCAATATACAGCTCGGACTTGTATTGAGCCTCTTGTCTCAGCTTCCCCAGGGCTGGGATTACAGGAGTGCAACACCATGCCTGGGACACAGAGCAAAGCTGGCTAGGCATGCGGTACTGAGGATCAAACCTGGTTCTTTGAGCATGCCAGGGAGGAATTTAGACCAGAGAACTATCTCCCTAGCCCCTGAAAGATATTTTTAAACTGTTGACAGCTACTTGATGTAGATGTAGTAGCATGATACTCATCTACTTGACTATGAATGTCCTTGTATGTCCTACTGAAGACTTTAACTTGAGGCATATTTTTGAGGTACAATTTGTAAACTTTGTTCTGAACAAGGTACTGGTAACTGAATTATGGCTTACCTAGTCATAAATGAAAGTCTTTACCACTAGCAGACAGATACAAAGAAGATGCAAGAAAAAGCCTACCAAGGGGAGAAGACCTTAGATAAAAACAATTCAGCTCACACTTTGATCTCAGACCTCTTTCCTTCAAGATAAAGGAAAATGGTATGTTTATTTTTTTTGTAATGTATTTGGAACAGTGTCTCACTACACAGCTCAGGCTTGTGCTGATCTTACTGTTTTCAGACTCCCCAGCACTGGGATTATAGGCGTGTGCTACCACACCCAGTCTCCTTGGCCTGCTCAGCTTGCCCTGGGGTGGGGCCAGCATTGCATGTGGGAAAACAGTTTTCCATTTCTTAAGCTCCCCAGTCTTTGGCACTTTACTATGGCTATCTAAACAAATGATTACAATTACTAATGATATAGTTCCAAATGTTTAAAATTACTTTAAATAATAACTATAAGTACATTTGGGTTTATTCCTACAATAGTAACATAATACACAACTCAAAATATAATGTACTGGGCCGGGGAGATAGCTCGATAGAATAAGAGCTTGCCTGGCAAGTGCAGAGCCCTGAGTTCAGTCCCCAGTACCACAAAAAGTACTTTATTGACTTAGTGAAAAGATAGTGAAACAATCTTCATATTGAGAGGAATGGAGAGACATAGTCAGATGTTTTTTAGAAAAATTATAGCAGATGTATGGAGGGACAATTGAAGGAAGATCAATGAAGAAACTGTTGAAAGTCTTTATCAACCTAATGAATACCTTATTATTCCTTTTCCATGAGTTTTAAACTTGTTGAAGAATAGAGCAAAAATTTCAGAGATAAAAATGGAACTAATATCTTTAATACTACAACAGCTATAAATAGTATAAAAAGTTCAAGGCTGTAGCTGAGCATGAGAATAAAATAGATTTTTAAATTGTCTCCCATATACCAGAACATGTAACAACTCAGTTAAGCAATAGTAGAATCTGTGAACACAATACACTTATTCAGATCACTTCTACCAACTTAGCATAGTAGGTTTTTTCTGTTGAAGAAACCAAAATCTCTCCTAGATCTACAAAGATGAGAAATTGTATATTATTTAATTATCCATGAATATTTGTAAACCTTTTCTTTTGGAATACTACAATAGTCATTCAGAGTCATGACAGCATCACATGAAATAAAGTTTTTCATTATGTTTTATCTACTACATAAAAGAAATTGTTTTTAAGCTGAAATAGGAACTTGCATTGAATTCTGTTTCTATTTTTCTTCACTTCAAAATAATCCACTGAAATATTATAAAGAAAAATCTTGGGAATAAAAACTAGACGGAAGTACATTTCTCTTCGGCCATATTATTCTTCTGCTTTGTATAATTATTGTTTTTTCCAAAAATTTCACTGTGGAAAAAGATTAAAACCATTTAATTACCAAAATGCCCAGCTAGGCTGTAAAGATGACTACATTTTTTTGACTAGTTGATTTTGGTACCTGTCAGAGAGACTCAGAAACTGGCTTTAAGAACTATAGAAATGATGTTAGCTTAAATACTCTTTAATGAGAGATTGACAATGTATATGTGCCTAAGGAGAGCCACCTAGAGAGAAAACATTCTCTCAGGTTTTCACAGAGAGCAAATGGGTCAGTCAATGGCCGTGACTCATGCACATGGCTGACACTGCCAAAGGATCTACAAACTGTGATACACAGTTTCAGTGTAAATCCCGAGGGGATTTGACTGATCTTGTCAGATACAAAAGCTACATTTCTTGTTATATAGGTCCTGTTTTATGTTGGTCTTAACCATCCAGCAGAAAAGTATAAAAGCGAGGTTTAAAAAGTAAAGCCATATTAATATGCTGAGCTGTAAAAGGTTCAAGTCAACAACTTTTTACATTGCCAGTTCTACGGATAACCCATTAATATTATGGACTACTGGACTATATTGGATTATTGTTCTGATTCACGCACCTCCAATACTTAAATGGCAATGGAATACCCATCTCTGACAAAACTAAACAAAAAAGGGGATATAAATGAAGGACCATTTTGTACTTGTATATACAAAATAGAATAGATATACAGCTACTTTCTCTTAATTCAATGAATAGAAAGATTTGTACTAATAGTGTTTGTGGACAGGATATCATGTCTGCATCTTGTGAATGAATACTGTGAAGACAACAATATGCAATGTATTAATTATTGAAACTGTCCTACTAACCTGTTTTGAAACTCATTACTACCTGTTTCTCAATATAATTAAAAAATAAAAATAAATAAATGCTCTTTAATGGGCCGTTTTTTTCCCTTAATTGTTTAACTCCTGAGTTGCAGAAGAGCACAGTTCAGCTTTTAAGTTGAATTACACTGACCAATTTAAACTCTAAAACTTGAAATGATTCTTTTCTTTCCCTGGGTGGCAAGAGTTTATGAAACAATTCTTGGGCTGGGGAGATAGTTAGTGGTCTAAGCGACTGTCTGGCAAACACAAATACCTGGGTTCAGTCCCTGGTACCACATGTCATGCTGCTGTGTTGGCCACAGAAACTGGGTGTTGTGGCGCACACCTGTAATCCCAGGTCTAGAGAGGCTGACTCAGGAGGATCAGTAAGAGTCCAAGCTGCATATCAAGATCCTGTAACAAAAAATAAATAAATATAAGATTAAAAAACACAAAACTATTCTTCCTGAAAAAAACACATATAACTTTCTTTAGGTATCTTCAATAGTAACCACATAATCTGTCTATCATTTATAATGGAGGCCATTCTCAGTGCTATACAATGACCTAATTAATGAATTCACTAAACATTCAAATGCTAGTTATAAAAATAAAAATGATACTTCAAACCTGTTATTGAGATAATGAGTAAAATAGAAACAAATGGACGAAATGTTTTGCAAATTTTGAAACAATTCATTAATGCATTGTGTAATCAATTTTTATTTATATTTTTTAAAGAATTCAAAGTAGTGAGGCCAGGGAGATGGCTCAGTAGAATCAGCGCTTCCCTGGCAAGCATAAGGACCTGAGTTCAATCCTGGTTCTACAAAAAAAGAAAGAAAGAAAGAAAGAAAGAAAGAAAGAAAGAAAGAAAGAAAGAAAGAAAGAAAATAGATGGAAAAAACCAGCATTAGAAACAATGCAAAATTTCACTAAACAGAATAATAGAAATTCAACAGTGGTTGCTGTATTACATGATGCTATCCTCAAACTATTTGCTCAGGTTACCAGATATAAATGTTCAAGATTATTTTAAAGATTAAAAAAATAACAAAAATGTTGTAAGAAATTCAAAAGAAGAAGAAGCAAAACACAAAAAAAAATTTAATTATTAACTGCTCTTTTCGAAAGACCAGCAGAAGTCAACAGTGCAATTATACAAACTCATTGTGTATATATACCTAAATATATGTTTTTCCCCTCTTACATTCATACTTTTTTCAACCCAATTTTTGATACTCATTGAAAAATTCTTTCCCTTTCATTGTATCTATTGTACTCTTTAAATTCTAATTACACTTTTAATTTCTCACACAAGGAGATATTATGTTTGCACATGTGGATCAGATTTATTTCATTTGCCAATAGTCTAGACACATCCATCTATGTATAAAAGCCTAAAATTTATCTTTTTTATAGCTCAGTAATACTCCATTGTGTAAAAATACCGTGTCTTTTTCATCCTTTCATTAGTTGATGGGCATTTGTGTTGTTTCTACAATTTAGTTATGACAAATTTTGCTTCTATAAACATGGGTGCAAATATATCACTGTGCTATGATGATTTTAGTTCTTTTGGAAAAGTACTTAGGCGGAAATAGCTGGTTGCAATGGGACCTCCAATCCTAAACTTTTCAGGAATCTCTATAATCATTTTCATGGTTGTACTAGCCCGAAATCCCACCAACAGTGCAGAAGTGTTCCTTTATTCCCCACAGCCTCTCCAGCATTTGTTATTGATTGGTTCACCTCTTGATGGTAGCCATTCTTTCTGGCACAAGTTGGTACCTCAACATTGTCAAAATTTGCATCTTTTGAATGACCAATAATAGAGAACATTTTTTTCATATATTAGCCATTTGTATCTCTTCATTTGTGAAGTGTGTATTGCTCTAAGATGCACATTTTTTGATTTGGTCTTTCAATTTTGGAAGCCTGATTTTTAAAAATGCTTTATATGTTCTAGATATGAGTCCTTTGTCTGCAGGACATTCCACTATATTTTTTTTCAAATTATGGATTTTCATTTTACTCTGCTGGTGATTTCTTTTGATGTGCAGAAACTTTTCAAAAAGATGAGATCCTGATTGTTGATTCTTTGAAGTATTTTCCATGTAGTTTGATATTTATTTATGAAATCTCTACCTACCTCTATATCCTTAATGTTTCTATCTACGTTCTGTTTCAGAAGATTTAGTGTTTCAGTTTCAATATTTAAATTTTTTATCCACTTTGACTGTACTTTTGTACATGGTGATAGGTATAGGTCTACTTTCAATTTTTTTTAAAGAGAGTACAAGGCTGGCCAGCTAACTCAGCAGATTGAAGCGCCTGTTTAGGCAGACACAGGGATTGGGATTTGATCCCTGGAATGACATGCTGTCCCTGCCCATGGAGTGTGTTGAGACAGTGATTGAGATTGGACGTGGTGGTGCCCACCTGTAATCCTAGTACAAGGTCCTGATTTCAATACCCCATTCTACACACAAAAAAGAAACAAACCACAATTTCTACCAACAAATAGCCCATTTATAGGGTTTATATATGCTTTTAAAAGTATACAACTCTGAAACTAAATGAAAATGCAATTATAGAAACTGAGTGAAGCTCAGTGATAGATTAACTGCTAAACACACATGAATTCCTAATTTACAACCCCAGCATCCGAAATAAAAGAGTCCAAAATTTCAGATAGAGTTAGTGAATTAATAATTTTACCACAAGGAAATGGACATGATGTTGGCTGTGGTTATGGGTAATGTTCTAAAAAATATTATTGAAGTAAATTTTCTCATTCTAAAAGTCTGGGATAATAAATTTACTCATGAGTGTGAAATATTGATTCTTATGCTTATTTTACATTTGTTAAAACAATGCTAATTGAGCCATATACAAAAAAGTATAATGGATGCTAGGAATTGTAACCATCCACATAAATAGAGCACAGAGTATTTGGATGTGATAGGAAGACAGTGAAACTGGAGAGGTTAGGATTCTAGCTAGCTAGCTAAGATCAGCCTTTTACCCTATGAGAAATGAAAAGACATAGGAAGATTTTAAACACGGAAGAAGATAATGAAGAATACATATATCAGATACATTCTTTTCACATTATCCAGTAGATTTAAAAGGGTAGTGCATAGAGGAACAAAACTCAAATAGGCTATTTTAGTAATCCAGTTGAAAAATAATGAAGGCTTGTGGTGAGTGCAGCAAGTTGATGGATCAAATCATGGGTATTGATACAAAATGTTTTGGAGCTAGAACCACAAAATTTGTGAAGAATGAGAAAAAATTAAACTGGAAGTTAAGTAGAGATCTCTCGTAGAAAGTATTTTACACCACATTAAGGAATTCAGTCTTCCCTTAAAGGCACTCAAGAGCCACTGATAGAAAAATTACTCTTTTCCAGGGTAAAAAATGGATTAAACTCAAGCCTAGAGGTAAAAGAGACCCACTAGCAAGCTATTTACAGAAAACCTTGTTAGAAAGTGGTTTTAAGTGAGACTGTGAACATATTAATCAGATTGAGTTTCTCTTATCTTCTTCAGGTCAGAAGCAGAATAATCCGCTTGCAAAAGTATAAAAATAAGCTATATTGCAGGATTGGGAAGACATTCTAGAGCATATTAGTCATAGGGTACGGGAATGTTCTTACATAAAAATTCTAAAATTTTATATGTGGACATTTTGAGAACAATTAATTCTTTCTGTGATAGCTTATCCTTTAGGAAATCTATCTTTTTTAAATTTATCTATTTAGTTATTTATGTGTGTGTGTGTGGAGGTGTGTGTGGCCAGCTCAGCCCACCAGGGGGCGGGCTGGCTGGCATGTGGTGCTGGGGGATTGAACCGTGGTCCCTGTGCTTCGCTGAACTTGTTCTAAGTAGGTGCTTTAGACCACTGAGCCATCTCTCCAGCCCAGGAAATCTATCTTATAAGATATCAAGATCCTGCACTCTCTATAAAGAGAACCAGATGAAACAATATACGTGTTCCTTCCTTCTATTTTTTCTGAAATATAGCACCAAGCATATTTGCATCAGCAGTAATGAACTGCAGAAAAGAGTTTGATAACTTGTTCCTAATGGAGCATCTGAGTTCTGTAACATCATGTTTTATATGTAATTGTCATTTATTTGATCTCTAAAGAAACCTAAGTGCTCCTTCTATGGCAGCAGGAATTTTCATAAACCCAAGATCTCCTACGAAGATGTACACTTGCAAATAATCATTGAAAGGAGAGAGGATAATAGTCATCTGTGACTTATACTGTCAATTAAGCTTAGAACATATAAATTTTACTTTCCCAAATGCACAAATCAATGTTGCACAACTAAGATTCATTCTATCTATCTGTCTGTCTGTCTGTCTGTCTGTCTGTCTATCTATCTATCTATCTATCTATCTATCTATCTATCATTAAGTCATTGTTCTATTCTTTCTCACATAGAAAATAGCCTAAATTCAGTCATTTTATTACCTTTTAACTTTGATATTTAAAGATTCCATAAGTGACATTTTCTTTCTTCCTGAACATAAACTAAATATAAAATATTCATTTATTTTATTGTCAAATATTATGGCTTACATCTAAAGTATTCTGCAAAGGTCTACTGTTTAAAAATAGAGCTTGGATGGAGGACATGGGTCACTAAGATATGAACTGGAAGGACAGGTTCTTACCTGTAGCTCCTCCCTTTTCTGTTTTCCGGATGCCATTGGCTAAGTACTTTTCTTCTGCTCTGCTTGTTCACCATGGTCTTTCTGATTTGGAATCCACAGACTGTGGACTGAACCTCTGAAACTGTGACACAAAATAAACCACGTCTCCTTTAAATTGTGCGTGTCAGATATTTTGCCATAGAGATGGGAGAGAGCTACTAATAACTTCTGGGACTGTACCAGTTCTTTTGATTTAGAATCCTTTGGAAGTGGTTTGTGAAAGGAGTTTGGAAACTTTTGGAGATGCTGTCTAGAAAAACCTATAAGCTGAGCTTCATTAGCAAGGCTGCTCAGAGTACAGAATAATAGGAAGGCAAATAGTAAAGGTCAGGTTCCTGAGATTTCAGATGGGAATGAGGCCTGTTGGAAATTGGACTAGGGCACAAGCATGTTTCATTCTGGAAAGTATTTATGTGTTTTATATATGTGCTTAGACTGTGAGGGAGACTAAAATTAAGGAAGGTAGTCTAATTAATCTAGAGGAAATTTCCCAGATGTTTGATGTTTAGGCTGTGTCATGGATACAGATAGCTGCTTTCAGCCAGATTCACAGTGATATTTGCATCAGCAGCAACTGACTACAGAAAAAAAGCTTGATAATTTATCCTCAGTGGAGCATCTGATTTTGTGAATCATGTCTTACAAGAGTGATCTCACATAGAATTAGGAACAAAAAGCAGAGCCAAACGATGTGCAATTTGGCCAAAAAGGAATGACCTGTAAAGTTGGGGCAAAATAAGTGAATTTTCTGAAGAGATTAAAGTTAAAAAGAAGCTAAGTACTTTGCGTCAGGAGATTCAGAAACATGGAAATATCTCAAGAATTGTCCAGACCCATCACAGGCTCAGCAGTATAAAAATATCAACCTCTCATTTGAGGGGAGATCTCTTTGTACCCTTGCCCAAAATGGAATTTTAAGGAAATTAGTTCCCTGACATTCTCTTAAACATACTCAGCAATCTAAGTACTCAGGGGCTTACGCAGATAGAGTTCATGAGGACCCAACTACTGCTCAAGCTGGTGGCAGACTTTGGCTTTAGCCTTGTGATGTTTGTGCTTCAACAATGCAGAATCCAAGAGTTGTGAGATCCATTATATTTGTAAGACCTGAAAGACTACAAAATGTGCTCCTAAGATTGAAGTGCATGAAGATAAAAGAGTGATTATCAAGGTGCAGTGGGGACCCCAGGAAGTTATAGAAATGAGGAACATATGGGACATTGTATATGTGCTGTGGAAGGCTGCAAGCTATGAGGTAGGCCAACCAAAGAGAGAAACATTTGTACTGCAATGGGCAATGATATAGGGTAGGGCTAACCTCTTAATATCTTACATTTCACTACTATCTTCCATAAAGACTAGATATAGAGCTACAAGATTTATTCTTAGCCTTGCCACATCTTGGTCTTGCTGTGTTTAGATTTCTTTATATCCTACTATTTCCCTTTCTTGGAATGGAAACATTTACCATTTGCATAGAGGAAATGTTTAATATTTTAAAACTTTTTTCAATTTTTTTGTTGGTACATGTTTGCAGTACATAATGATTGTATTCATCATGGGGAGTAGGCACGTGTACTTAACACACCTTGATTCTTTAATTTTTATCCCCTTCTCTTCCCCTCTCCTCTTCTGCCATCTCTTTGTTCCTTTTGATTTTTTCAAATGCTTGCTCCCTATTTTATTACATATATTTTATTTCACTCCTTATTTATGTATTGAGGTTTAATTTCTAATTATACAGGATCTCATAGCTATAAGTTTAATTTGAGTCCCTACAGAGATTTTGCACATACACTTTTAAACACTGGTTGTTGTGGTTCATATCTAAGTGTCCTCTGAGAGCCATCGTGGATATGTAATACTGGATTATGGATGCATGAGAGCTAGAGTAGTCCACTGCTAGGTTTAATATAGCTAGGTTTAACATATTTCTGGTTATGCATAATGGGAAGCCCCACTCTGGGTGTGGGTGGCAACAATCAGATTTGTAGCATGAATGAAATGAAAAGGGACTGTAAGTCTTACTGATGTCTACTCCCTCCCGGCCTGCCATAGCATGCAGTTTCTCCTCTGCCATGTTCCTATGGGTTGAAACCTCTACAAACTGTGAGGTAAAATAAAACTTTCCTCCTTTAAGTTGTGTGTATTGGGTATGTTGTCCCAGAAACAAAGTTGCTGGAACTATAAAGATTTTGGTAACTCTTAAAACTAGACTAAATATATTTTATTAAATGAGATGGACATGAGTCTTTTAGTGACCAGGGAAAGAATTTTATGATTTAGTACTAAAGTATCTCCTAAAAGTCTTGTATTTAGGGGTGGAACCTGGTTAGAAGAGGCTGGTCACTGGGACGTGAACTCGAAAGTGAAAGTTGTAACTGTGATGCTGGCTCCTTCTCCTCATTTTTCTGCTTCCTAGTCATTATAGTGTGAGCAGCTCTCTTTTGTCATGCCTTTCATCATGCTATTTCTCCTTGGGAGCCATTTGATCATGGACTGAAATTCATAAACTTTTGTTCAAAATAAACCAGTTTTTTTAAAGTTAAAGATTGTTGGTATTTTGTCCCAGAGATGGGAAAATAATTAATACGAGTGTCATACCTTGTGCAATAGAGTTGACCTAAAAAGAATGTCAATATTTTGGGGCCATTAGCTCTTTCTACTAACGCTCTGCCATACAATTCTTCAGAGCACACTGACGATGGACTGAAACCTCTACCATCTGTCAGTGTTATATATTGTGTGTCATCAGTGAGGAAGAACCAGGCTCAAGAGGTTTTATTTGAAAAGAAGCGCTGTTTTGGCAGAGGGATTCCAGGCCATGTGTATTATGTTCTGGCTGAAAATTTGTCTAAATTTGGCTCACACCCCGTGGCATTACAGGAAACAGAGACTAAGAGTATTAGACTAATGAAAGTGGTAGAAAATTTTCAATATAGTCTAATGTTGAGGTAGTGACATGACTGCTGTTGGAATCACTTAACTGCACTTCCTTGTGTATCAATAGCAAATGCTGAAGCAGAATGATTTAGGAAGTTTTGAATTTGGCGTAAAAGGAAACTGTGATAAAGTTATATCCATCAAAGATGGAGCAGAGAGGACTGAGGAGATAGCTCAGCAGTCTAAGAGCCTGCCAAGCAAGTTCAAGGACCTGAATTTGCTGTGCAGTACTGCATGCCAGGCTGGCCTCAGAACCTCAGGCATGCCATTGTGACCCTGAAGCCATGTGTGGTGGTGGATGCCTGTAATCCCAGTGATGGGAAGTCTCAGAAAGGAGGATCACTTCGAGTCTGAACTGTGTAATGAGACACTGTATCCAATAAACATATTTTTAAAAAATTCTCAAAAAAAGATAGAGCAAAAGAAAACTTCATTGGGAAAAAGAATAGCATTAAAGAGCCAAACCTTTTGGAATAAGATAACAGAAAGATAGCCCAAGGGCAGCACAAGAGCCAGCAGAACTCTACCTTTTCTAACCTTCAATTTTCGTATGTTAAAGACTATAGCCACAGTGTGGCATGTTCCAGAATGGGGGTAACTTGAAGAATATTTGTTCTCTGAATTGGGCTTATCCCAGCACTAACCTCTATAGCTGAAAGAAAAGGATGCTGCTCCAGCTGCTTGCATACCTTGGAGTCATCCACATGGTACTGGTTTTAGATGCATGCAGAGTGCACGAGTTGTGGCATCAAGAAGACTTTTGCTCAGATTTCAGAAGAATGCTTTGCATGTCAGGCCATGTACCCTTGAAAGAGCCAGTGGGAAGCTGTGAGTGTGAAGCTGATAGAGCAATGTAGAACCCAGAAGGTTGGAAAATCAGGAATGTGGGTTTCTGAGCAGAGGCACAGGGCATGAACAAAGCCTGCTCAAGCCAGAAGCCATGAGGGCAGAAACCACAGGCAGTGGCATAGGGGAAGGACCACTCAAGCCCTTTGGAGTTGAGATCTCATCACAGATTCACTCAGGTACTGGATACAGAACTACACAGAATTTACTGTTTGCCTGGCTGCATTTTAGTCTTACTATGTTCCCATTCTTTTCTAGGCCCCTAATTCTACCCTTTGGAAGTGGAATGTTTATCCCGTGCCACTGAATATTGGAAATATTTAATTTTCTTTTCATTTTGTACATGGGCTTATAGCTACAAGTTTGACTTAAAACTCAGAGAAAATTTTGAACTTTTCAGCGGTGATGAGACTGTTAGAATTATGACAAATTTTAGAGATGGACTAACCATGTTATGCAAAAACGGATGTCCAGGGGCAGAATGTTATGACTTGTATGTAGATGTCCTCCCAGAACCACTCATGTGCTCATGGGTGGCATTTCTGTGATATGACTGGATCATGTGTGCGTGATACTGGATGAGTTAATACCTGGGTATGATGTTGGAATTAAAGTCAGGTGGAAAGAGTTTTGTCAATATGCATATGGCCTGCTCCCCCAATAATCACTGATGCTTCCTGCTTGCCTTGCCATGAGGTCATTCTCCTTTGCCATACTCCTCTCCTAATGCCTCTAATGCCACCAAGCATCAAACTAAGTGGTTTAAAAGCATTATAAATTCATTTCTCACTATTCTGGAGTGAGGAGTCTGGGATCAGTATAGTAGTATAAATTTATTCTCGTGAGGGTACTCTGTTATTATGATAAAGAGCAAACAATATGTTCTCTAGGGTGTCTTACATAAGGGCACTTATTGCTATTCCATATGTTCCATCTTTACTACCTAATTGATTGCTCGAAGCCCTACCACCAAATATCACTACTTTTATTGTTCAATTTCAACATCTTATTTTTGGAGGAACACAATTCAGTGTGTTACAACCTTCAAACATATACTATTTTCTTTCTTTTTTTTTGTATTTTACGGAAGGGTCTACAGGGTGTACAGGGTCTCACTACTAGATTGAATTATTAGTGATCCACCTGTTTACAACCTACCAAGAGCTTGGGATTACATGTGTGCACCACCACACCCAGTCTCAATTGTCATGTCAGCACGCCCCAGGGGCAGAATCAGCAATTGAACCCCTGGCCCCTGTGCCTGCTTGCAGGTGCTTTATTCTGCTGAGCTATTTGGCCAGCCCTCTAATATTTTCTTATACTATTTTCTTTCACAGAAGTAAAATCAGCTTGTATTATTTTCTCAGTTATTTTTTTCTCCATGTTGGAACAAATAGCCAACATTCAAAATAAGGAAGGAGAGGCTTATTTTGCTCAGAGTTTGTGGAGGTGTCAACCCATTCTTAGCTGGCTCAAAGGCAGACTGACACATGGTAGAGGACAGCAGTTTATGGCAGCAGAAAACAGCAAAACAGCAAGAGCAAATGGGAGGAGTAGCAGTAATAATGGCTAAAGAGAGCAAGTCTGTCTCCTTTATGTTGTGTTCAGGTTATCCACCCAAGGCTGACTGCAGTACTCACACCCATAATCCCAGCAGCATTCACACCCACAATCCCAGTGGATCATGACTTAATCACAAACTCTAGAAGTCGGCCCCATGACTGTGTGAGGCTTTGGAGGGATGATTAGACACGAACCATAGCATTTATATACACAAAAAGCCTCCAAATTTGAGCAGCTTACGTAAACAAATGTTGATTTCTCACTTTTATAAGGACTTTTCCAGAGGTTAGCAACAACTGTTTCTTGTCCTCAGTACTCTGGGGATTCAGGATAAAGTGAGAGGTCCTATGGCGACCCTGATAATTTCATTTCAGAAGAAAGAAGAACAAGGTGGTGGAACCACTGTGATAGTTGACTGTGGTATAAACTTGAGTAAGAAGTGCCTTGCAGATTGATTTAGCACAGTTCTGGATATATCTAGATAATTGACTTACTGAACAAGACAGAAGACTCACCCTAGATGTGGGTGACACCAAATGGGAAAGAAGAAGGAAGTCCTGGTTCTTATTCCTAGGAGGAGCTACAGTCTCTGCCGTTATCTTTGCATATCCCTCTCCAGGGTTCCAGTATAAACTGCTTAGCTTCTATATATGAACTCCTGTGGGATTCTGCACTGAACTCCAGACCTTTACCTTTTAACTGATCCCTGGGACGGCTCTCTGAAGAGGGATGTTTTTCATTTTTCCACACGGCACTCTGCAGGCTGCCACTGAAAACCAACATTATCCACCTGTTCCTATATCATATATGTATATATTTGTTATTAAATCTTTTCCTCTAGTGAATCTTCACTGATACAGATTTTTATACCCTGAGTGGCTCATTAGAAATAGAATTGTAAGGATGAGTTTCCTCATTGACTTTAGTGGTTGCTGGATTTGGCTCTCTAATTTAAAAAACTTCAAGTTGCTATGGTCTTTCTTTCTGATAATGTGCAGAGTACCGACCGTACATGGTACAACTAATTCAAGTAATTTGCATTGTGGATGTATTTATTTATCCTAATTTACCACTTGTGAAATGCATGGAATTCAGCTACTCTATACATGACACCAGAATATTTTTGCAGAATATGAAATATAATAATGATGGGTGGTTGCTCTTAGTATCTCTGGGAAAACTCGTAAAGAAAATTTATGAGCTCCAAATATACATAGAAAAATCTAAATTCTTCTAAGTGTGAAGACAAATTAAAAAACTAAAATAAAAAAAAAAACTAAAACATTCAAATTCCAAGCTCTAGACATACCAAAAGTGCCTAAATTTAGCCATAGGGCTGAGATTGCAGAAACCCAAACCCAAGCCCTCATAATTCGATTTGTTGAAATACTGTACAATGTAAGTTCATGCTTAGACTTGAATGGTATCTCATGTAAAAGTGAGATCTCTGACTTGAAAGAAATGAAAATCCCGTAAATTGGGATGGAGGTTTCTGGGAGGATCCTGATGAGGCTGGGGATGTTGGGTTCATAAAACATAAAGTCTAATGAAATTATCTCACCAGAGGAAGAAATTTTCTCATCTACAGTGGTGTAGGCATGCCCAGTCGTACCCCTATGGTGTTACTGAGGAAATTAATACTGCACTGATGAAGCAGGGTAAAGCTGCCACTTATCAGGACCAGCCCTCAGCACCCACTTTTGCCTCTGGGTTCAAGTCCCAGATGGCTTCTGAAGGTGAGGTACACAGTGTAACGCATGAGGAATCACTGTATACTCCCAAGGAACTTCTTGAGTATTCTCTTATAGGCAGAGCTCTGATTAATAAGTATGGGAATGGATTTTTATTATATGTTTGTAGTACATGCATTTTACAATATATGTGTATATAATGTTTTTTCTTCTAAGTCTACTTTCCTCTCTACTCTTCCCTCCTTTTCCTCCTCTAATTTTTCTTTCCTCCTTTATATTACTGTTCACATTATTAATCTTAACTCATGTTTGTAGCATATTCTATCTACATTAATTCACATTTTTAGGATCCTGCACATGTTGTATCTTCATACTACATGTTTTCCCATCCTCTTCCCTTTGCGTCTCACCCTTGGACCTCTGGACTCCTTACCATCTTCAAGAGATACATTCCCTTGTCTCTCTTTATCCATTATTTTTCTCCTAGTTTGTGCTTTCCCGTTCTCAAATAAGAGATAGCACACAGCAACCAAGTTTATGTGTCTCATTTATTTTATTCCACATTATGTTTTACATGGAATTTCCTCAAATTTGTCCTTCATTATAGCCAAATAGTATACTTTTATACAGAGACACTCTGTTCTCTTCATCCAATTGTCTATTGATTTGTATACACGCTGCTTCAGGATTTATCTTTTAAACAAATGTATTTAAAGGGTTGGCCAAATAGCTCAGCAGATTAAAGCACCTGTAAGCAGACTCAGGGGCTGGGGTTCGATCCCCAGACCTTCCATGCCAGCCCGGCCCCTGGAGTGTGCTGAGATGGCAATGGAGACTGTACATAGTGGCATGCACCTATAATCCCAGCTCTTGGGAGGATGTAAACAGGTGCATCACTATGAGTCCGATCTTTTAGCGAGACCCTGAACACCCTGTAGACTCTTACCTCAGGTACAAAAATAAATGAATAATTAATTAATTCAAATGTATTTAGTATGGGGTCTACACGGTCTCACTACACAGTTTGGACTCATAGTGATCCTCCTATTTCCAGCCTGCCAAGCACTGGGATTAGAGGCCTGCACCACGATGCTCAGTCTCAATCACTGGCTCAGCACACCCTGGGGATGAGGCCAGCATGGCACATTGAGGATTGAACCTCAGTCCCTGTACCTGCTTAAGCAGGTGCTTTAATCTGCTGAGCTATCTGGCTGGCTCAGGATTATCTTTTATGAATTATATGCCTATAAATATTGATATACATGTATTGCTGTAGTATGATGTCTTAATAGTGTAAAACAATGGTGGCAAAAACATACACCTGAATCAAGCTGAGTTTGTGTATATGGATCTTAAACTGAGATCCTGGATTTAATGTTATGGCTTATAAAATTAAAAAAAAAGTCTTAGTAATTTATTTGGCTTTTTGGCAGAACTACAGATCAAAAAACCCCCACTGTGTCTAAATTAGAGATGCCTCATAATCCCTGGTTTAATGTTGATGGGGGGATCCAAAGGCTCAGGAAATGAGACTTCTGGAGTGGATTTCTCAGATTAAAACTAATCTGCTCATGTATGTGATCCAGAAAAAGTACTAGTCAATAATACTTTAAGAAACAGACTTGGGAGAGAAGTATCAGATTTACCAAAAACCCTGACATTGCTCTTCCTCTGTACCAGATCTTATGGTGGGGAGTGCAGTTACTCAATTGGGAAACATAAGTGCAATGAGTTTAATTGGATCCTGGAGTGGCAGAGGTAAAGTGACTGCACTCAGCTTCCAAACTCAAGGTGCACATACTTACCGTAATGAGCAGCAGAAACCAAGCAATGATCAGAATGATCACACATGTGTATTTCTATGGTGTTTCCCAATTAGCCACGGTGTTTCAAAAAGAGAAACAGACAGGAAACCATCTTACTAGAGTTACATAATCAGAAAAAATGTCATGGAAAATGACTGAGATCTACTTAAATAATAGTAAAAATGACCTCAAACAATTAGATTTGAACCAGTTTATAGACTGCTAGACTCTTTGAGTGAAGTCATGGCCAGGTCCCTTTGATGAAGGACCTTGGTGTACTAGCAAATGTTTATACTGCCAATCTTTCTTCCATAATTCCCCTTGAGAGACCCAAGGCTATTTACTGAGTAAACTGTACATTGGGGAAAGGGAGATGATTAGACATTTCCAACACAACTGGACTCTAGTTCTTAATGAACTGTGATTCTCCGGGATCGAAAATATCATTGTGATTCTCCAGTAATAGGAGGTTCTTATGGAGGTTAGATCAGTGAAGTTCTAGCAAATGTCCAACTTGTAGTGGGAACAGAAATTCCATGAATCGATTCCATATTAATTTACCCAGTTCTAGAATGCAAAATTGATAGAGATATATTTAGTACTTAGCAGAATCATCAGATTGCTTCCTAAATTTGGTGTGAGGGCTATTATGGTTAGAAATGCCAAATAGAGCTACTGTGAAAACAGCCTTAAACAATATCACATCCCTGGAAGGATTATAGAGATTAGTGCTACCATCAAGGATTGGAAACATGCAGGGATTGTGGTTCTTTCATATCACATGCCCACTTAACTCTCCCATTTGGCTTGTGCAGAAGATGGATAGATATTCATGAATGATGGTGGGTTATTATAAACTAAATACAGAGGTGACTCCAATTCCATCTGATATATCAGATATGATTTTCTTGCTTGAGCCGATTAACACATCTCCTGGTATTTGGTATGCAGTTATTGCTTTGGCAAGCGCCTTCTTATCCATACCTATCACTAAGTCCCACCAGAAGCAGTTTGTTTACAGCTGGCAGGGTCAACAATACACCTTCACTGTCTTATCTCAGGGTTTCATTTATTCTCCACCCCTGCTTCACAACTTAGTTCACAGGCTTCTTGATTTCCTCTCTCTTCCACAAGGTATCTCACTGGTCCATTACATTGACAATAAGCTTATTGGAGCAAGTAAGCTGGAGGTAGGGGCTTGTTAGTCAAGCATTTTCTTTCTAGAGGATGGGAAGGAAATCCAACTAAAATTCAATGTCCCTATACTCAATGTAAGTTCTAGGTGTTCAGTGCTGTGGAACACACAGAGATAATCCTTTAAATAAGATATATAGGTTGTTTAATCTGGCTCTCCTTATGACAAAAAAAGGCATACAACAATTACTGGCCTGTTTGGATTTTGATGGCCACATATTCCTCACTTAGGTGTGTTATGATAGCCTATTTACTGAATGATTTGGCCATCTTGTAGTTTTGATTGCAGCACAGACAAGAAAAATCTCTTCAACAAGTTCAAGCTTTTGTGCATGATGCTCTGCTACTGGGGCATATGATCCAACAGATGAAATGGTTCTTGAGGTGGCAATGGCAGATGGGGAAGCTGTTTGGAATCTCTTGCAGGATCCCATAGATAAATCATATCATAAGCCTTCAAGATTTTGAAGCAAGCCTCTGCTATCATCTGGATACAACTAATTTCCCTTTGAAAAGCATTTCCTGGGTTGATACTGGGAATTACTGGATGATTGATCGTGGCACAGCAGGACACTATGTAAAATGGGATGCCTATGAAGAGCTGAAAATTTTCTGATCTGCCAAGTCATAAATGTGGATATACAACATTTTTTCATCTTCCATTTTTTTTTTTTTTTTTTTATTTTAGGGAAGGGTCTACACGGTGCTCAGGGTCTCACTACTAGAGCAGACTCATAATGATTCAGCTGTTTACAACCTCCAAAGAGCTGGGATTACAGGCACACACCACCATGCCCAGTCTCAATTATTGTCTCACCATGCCCCAGGGTTGAGGCCGGCATGGTAGGTCCAGGGATCCAACCTGTGGCCCCTGCGCCTGCTTGCAGGCAATTTAATCCATCGAGCTATTTGGCCAGCCCGATATACAACATTTTCTCACTAAATGGAAGTGGTATATGTGACACTGAGTCTGAGCAATTGCAATGGGCAAAAGTAAGTTATATGAAGAAGTTGCCCAAATGTCTATGGTTTCTTCTTCTGGCATGTTGACTTCTTTCTCCCAGAATGTATCTGTGTGATCACAGGATGCACTATATGATAAAGTGACAGAAAAAAGAAGGCCAGGTCGTGGATTACAGATGGTTCTGCATATTATGCAGGTACCATCTGAAAGTGGATAGCTTCAGCATTAGAGCGGACTTCCAGCAAATCACTAAAGGACAGTGGTGAAGGGAAATCTTCACAGTGGGAAGACCTTTGAGTCATACATTTTGCCAGGAAGAAAAAGTAGTCAGATGTATGACCATATTCTGACTCATGGGCTGTAGGTAATGGTCAGGCCAGATGGTCAGAGACTTGGAAGGAATATGACTGCAAAATAAATGATAAATTATTTGGTGAAAAGGTACCTAGATATAGCTCTCCATAGGGATAAATAAGGTGAAGATATTTGTGTCTCATGTGAAAATTCAGTAAAAAGTTACCGAAGCAAAAGATCTCTAACAATCAAGTGCATATCATGACCCACTTAGGGGACAGCATTTAACATTTTGCTTTAGCTACCTCTGCCATTGTCCAGTGGATTCATGTACAGAGTGGCCATGGTGGAAGGGATGGAGGTTATGCATGTTCTCAGCAACATGAGTTTTTCTTCATCAAGGCTGATCTGGGAATAGCCAATGCTAAATGTCCAATATACTAGCAGGTGACATTGAGTCCCCACTATGACATTTGAAAAGCCAAATGAATAACAGACATTCCCTAAGAGACAGTCTGTGACCTGGTGGCAGGTTGATTATAATGGAATACTTCTGTTGTGGAAAGTGGCAGTGTTTTGTCCTTATTGCCACAAATATATATCCCAGGTATAGATTTGCCTTCCCTACATATGTTGTTTCTGCCAAAACTAATATCAATAGACTTACAGAATGCCTTATTCAACATCATGCTATTTCACACAACATTGCTTTTGACAAAATAACACATTCCATGCCCAAAGAAGTAAGATAATAGGTTCATGCTAAGGGGATTCACTCATCTTAAATAGTCCTTACCATTCAGAAGCAGCTGCATTGATAGAAATGTACAGTGATCTTTTAAGATGCAGTTTCAGGGCCAGCTGGGTGGCAATACTTTGCATGGCTAGTGGAAGGTTCCTTAAAAGGCATTTTATTTTTGAACTAACGCTTTCTACATGGTGGTGTGTCTTACCATGTAGGATTTATGGGTCTAGGAATCAAGGATTGAAAGTGGGAATGGTACTGTTCACCATTACCCCGATAGACTTCTGAGTAAAATGTTTGGGCCGGGGAGATGGCTCAGTGGAATAAGTTCTTCCCTGGCAAGCGCAAGGGCCTGAGTTCAATCCCTGGTTCCGCAAACAAACAAACAAACAAACAACCCCAAGAGTAAGAACAACGATACTAAAGGATGGCTCTAAAGGAGCTCAGGTGAGGTATATGGGAAGAATTATGTGGATGATAATGATGTTGACAGGCAACATTTATTTCCTACACTGAGTAAAATGTTTGTTTCCTATTCTTGCAATCTTTTGCTCTACTGACCTAGAAGTTTTATACCAGGAAACACAATGATTTAGTAGATCCCAAAGCTAAAGACTCCCTTCTCCATTATTTTGGGCTCTATATGCCTCTGAATAAACAAGGTAAAGAGGGCATTATGGATTTTCTAGAGGTAATTGATTCACACTATCAAGGGGAAACTAGAACATTTCTTGCCAGTAAAGAAAAGGAATATATTTGGACTACAGGAGATTGCTTGGATGTCTCTGAGTATTGTCATGTCCTGTTACTAATGTCAGTAGGAAACTACAAAAATCTCTTCCAGGCAGGATGGCAAATTAAACAAACCCTCCAAAATGAAGATATGGGTCATTCTACCAGGTGAAGGACTAATATCTGTTGGAAGTGCTTGCTGAAGCCCAAGAAAGTACAAAATGGGTAATAGAAGAAAGTAGTTATAACTGCCAGCTATGACCCTGTGACCAATTTCAGAAATGAAGATTTTAATTCTAACTTTTCTCTCCTATTTTGTTAATATGCTTATGCATATGTACCAATATTAAGCGTGTATTTTTATTTTCTTTATTACATCATGTTATTAGGCTTGATATTGGTTCTTAAGTTTTGTCAAACATATAATGCTTTAGTTATAAAATGATAGAAGTAAACATTATGAAGAAAACCTTTACCTTCTATTCTTGAAAGGGAATTTATGTTCATCTGTTTATATTCAGGATATCTGTACCAAGTTAGGCATGATTATGAACTTGGATACTATGTTTTCAGGAAATGTGTCTTGTCAAATTCACAAGGGGTAGAATGTGATAGCTAATTAATTGTCCTGTGAACTTGAATAAGAAGTATGTGTGGTATTGGTTTACCACAGTTCTAGGTGATTGACCTATTGAAGACAAAAGACCCACCATGGGTGTGAGTAGCACCAAGCAATAGGTTTATAGCCTGTATGGAATAAAAATGAAAAGAAGACGAAAATGTAATTCTGCTTCTTCAGAGGAGCTCTATTGTTTGCCATCCCCTTCGGATGTCCATGTCCAGTCTTTTAGCCCAGAATCCTTAGCCTTCCTGTGCAGCTCCATTGTTGCAGGGCACAGACTTACCTGGGACTCTGTAGTGAACTCTGGGCCTTTGACTTTTGACCAGGTCTTTCAACTCTCCAGCATACAGAGGAACCTTTTGTAGTCTTCCACACCTGTTTCTGCAGAAAGTCATTGTAGGCTTCCCTTGTAATTTCTTTATATATTATTTTGTTATATTATATTATATTACATTATAATAAATCTATTCTTCTAGTAAGCCCTAACTGGCACAACTACTTCATGACTCTGGAGAGTTCTGAAAGGCAGCATGCATCACTTTATTTTTTGTTGAATTGATCAAAGCAAGTCACATATTGAGATATGAAGAAAATGAGTAGAGCTATAAACCTGTAGGCAATGATAGTGGATACCTGGAACAAAAGATGTAGCACTTGATTGAAAGTACAACATTTTTTATATTAGTAATTTTTTGTTCCCTATAAATTGTTTTGAAGAGCATCATTTGATGTAGTTTGTGCTGTAATTTTAGATACTCTTAAAAATTATTTCCTGGGTAGGAAACAGAAATTTTGTAGAGATGGGAAAGTGAGCTCAGGAAAGCAAAAGGCAGGGGGAGGGCAGGAGGGATGGGAAGTAAAAATGATCAGGATGTAATTGATATATATATATATATATGTATATAAAAATATAAATATATATATAAATATATATATATATATATATATATATATATATAAATTTCCCTGAGCTTAATGTATTATGCATCACACCATTAAGCCAATAGTAAAAACATACCAAAAAATCTTCATTGATATGACAATGATTATAATTATTGCTCTTAAATTACCTGGATTCAAATATGCAGTCATGAATATCATTCTCTCAGTTATACTTACAACTGAAGATTCTTCTGCAGCCAGATGAAGCATCAGGTACGTGTAATCTCAGCTGATTGCGAGGCTGAGGGGGGAAAGCTTGAGACCTGCCTGGGCAACATAGTTGCAGATCTGTAAAGTATGCTTTTTATTGCAGGCCCTTATAAAGTTTTGAGATCTCTCTCTCTCTCTCTCTCTCTCTCTCTCTCTCTCTCTCTCTCTCTCTCTCCCTCCCTCTCCCTCTCTCCCTCCCTCCCTCCCTCAGATCATGGACAGATAAAATGGGGTAAAATGGGTTTGGCTTTCCTCACCTGGGGAATCTGATATTCACTAACCTTGCTATGAATGCCAGAACAAGTTAATTCCAATGGTAGTACTTGTCCTCTACCCACAAATCAGATCTACTTCTTAGACTTATTATTGATGCTGCCAGAGTAGAAGAAAGTGAATAAAAGAAAAAGACATGTTAATTTCAAGCTCCATTTAGAAATGCAGTAGAAAAATCAATGGCTGGTAAATAGAAATAGGCAAAATTGGCAGAAAGGATTTTTATATTCAAGCATAGAAAGATCCAGAGTATAAATCTGCACAGTGACCAGATAATAACCAAATAAAATGATGATGACTCTAGAAAGGCACTGACAGGACTTTTTCTCACTATTTTAGTGCATTGAAGAATATCTCCCTCTTCAATTCACTGAACCAAGCTCTATCATTTTAAAATTTGAGAATAAAGCTTGATTAAGCTTTGTTATTAGATTTTTTCCCCTAGATTTATTGATTTCCTAGTGCTGAAGTACAGAGTCTATAACTTGGGAGAAGTGATTGACAAGTTTAGTGCTGAAGATATTTGGGAAATCAGGCTTACAGATATGTTTTGGCACTGAATTAAAACTCACTGTCACTAATTGTTCAGTGTTATATCTGAGAAATGTGATGCTCTTAGGACATTTCCATAGACCATTTTAAAATAAGATGTTTTCTATCTTTGTGATCCTGAAGGACAGAATGTGCCTAATATTGTCCTACACAATTCTGGCATTAATCTCAAGTGAACTTTTTCTGTTTGAAACAAATCCTTACATTTTATGCTCTCATATATTTTTAGTTTTGACTTTCTAAATACATTAAGAACAGGGACGGTGTTTTATTACTTTTGACATACCTCATGAAAATAAAACTTATGCTTAATAAATACAATATTTTCATGACAGTGATAATTTTACACTATAATATTGGTTTTATTTGGGATCTGCCAAATTAGAAAATACTGTGTTTTATTAGTTGGATTGATTATTTTTTATCTTCATTTATTATTTAAAGAAAAAAGTTTGTTTAATATCCATATGTGTTTCGATATATAATGAATATATTCACCCTAAGAACTTTGTACTCACATATTGTTCCTTAATGCTTTTTACTTCCCCTTCTCCTCCCCTCCTCTCGTTTCTTTCTCTTTTCATCTGTAAATCGCCTTTACAATTATAGATCCTCTTTCTGCTTTCTATAATCTTTTATTTTTCTCTTTAAATTATTTATACTTTAGGCCTCTCATAGAAGAGAAATAATGAGGTATTTAAGCATTTGTATCTATTTTACTGCATCTGTTTTACTATAAGTAACTCAAATTTATCCTTTATCATGTCTTCATAGCACACCTACCTCAGCCTCCCTAGTGCTGGGAGTGCAGGTGTGAGCCACCATGCCTGGCCTATAACACACTTAAAAATTCTATTTATTTGCTGCTAGACATATATGCTATTTCCAAGATTTAGGTATTAGAAGTGGAAAGAAAAATGCATCTTACTGATAATATCAGTTTTTAAACCTAAATACAAAAACATTTGGTTGTATTTTTTTATTGTAAGAAAACAATTGAAAAAAATGACAATCTGTTTAAAGGTTTTTACTTTTTTCTTTACTTGTATGTGGGAATAAACTGGTATACAATCCCAGAGACAAACATAAATACAAGTTACTGTTATATGTCTCACTTTTGCTTTATTGAAGAGCTTACACATATTCCTATTCAAGGAAACTAAGAAACCACTTGAAAAGAATGTCTAAGTCAAATTTGCAAGCAAAACATCAAATAAGAGCAAAACCTATCAAAAACTTTAATCAGTTGAGCTGTGTATGCATGCAGGTTGTTTCCTTACATAAGCCACAAGTAGGAAATAAGCTTAATCTGTGAATATACGACATTATTTATTAAAAGAAAGAACAAACAAGCTCATAGACCAGTAATGGACATGTGTCATACATGAAAAAAATGCCAAAGAAATTTCGAAACATTTAGTAAACATAGTAGAATATACATAATAGCATATCACAGTCCAGGGTTGTGGATAGTTTGTAAGCATCTTTGTGGACTAAGCCTCTTGTGCTGTTCATTACATAGGTATGTCTTTGCCAAGTAGATTACATTGCCCTTTGCTCCAGGAGGTCTTTTACACACGATCAAAATGTGTGGATTGATGTGTGATACTTTTGTTCTACACCTTATCATTTACTATCAACCATGGAACATTGGATCTATCAGGCATGTTAGTTTTATTGTAATTTGTGTCCATTTGTAATGATACTTCCATTGATTTGTTTTTCCACCAATACTTTATAGCCTTTTGATGTGACAATTCAGCTGTTTGTGGTGTTTTTAAATGTATGATTAAAATTATAATAAAAATCATTTTTTGCCTAGCATTTTGTATCTACCAGGTATTGTGGTCTGTGCTTTATATTTTACTGTTTCTATCTTCTCAACAATGTGCTGAGGTGTATATTCTTATTCAGGTATAAGAACTGAGGTACAGTAATACTTAATTGTTTGTCCTGCTGCAGTTCTGCTTTTTTTCCACTATGATATCAGCTTTATTTTAATTTTCACAAAGGCAGATAGCATAAGATGTAGAATTCTCTTTGGAGGCTCACTCTAAATACATTATTATGTACATCTAGACCATTAATCATAGCTTTATAAGCATGCCAAGTAATTTTAAGGATGCCTAGAAGTTTTCCTCATGTCCCCAAGTATCTTTCCTAATGGTTAAAATCTTACAACTTAGAAATTATTTGTTTTGGCTTGAAGTTTCGTCCCCATTAAAAGGGCAGCTAATTTTGAAGCCCACTTGTAAATTATACTACTGGGAATTAGCATAAGTTTATTTTATTAGATTTCTTTTTAATGGACAAATTTTAGGGAGAGCAAGTTCAGAAAAAAAGGGTTATAGATATCTGAAACTTGTAGAATAAACTTGTGCAAGCGATGTATGACAGAGGACAACTTTAAAGTTATTTCCAGATAGCCATATGCAATATAACAACCACTATTCAATACTTATCATCTTGGATTTTGAAATTGTGTATTGTTTCTATGTCTTATCTATTAGTTCTCTATTCTCTTTCAAGGAAAAAAGAAAAATAATATCAAAAATCTCCTACATTCTGATTTCCAAATGATCCATGTCCAAGTTGATAAATGCTTTATAGTAACATGGTTCATATTAGGAGTTATTGATAAAGTAATATAAATTATTTTATTGTAAAGGTGATTGGACTCTTTGTAATTCATATTTTATTTGCTTTTTACATTTCTTAATTTTACTAAGTTGTGCATATTCAGTGTTGACTAAAATTTTTGTAATACTCCATTGCTACTTGAAATTTCAACTGTGGCATAGCACTCAGTGCATGAAGCTCTAGACTAGTGAATATTCTCCTTAGTGTCAGTTTTTGAGTATGAAAAAATAAAAAAAATAAAAAGTACATTAAGTTGTACAAAGAGAACAAGTAAAGCTAATGGAAAAAATAGGACAAACAGAATACAACCTTGCTTAATGCAATCAATTACTTTTTTATGTGTATCTTCCTTCAGTATTCATGAGAAAGTAAAGTATCACATTTTTGTCAATTAGCAGCGGGCTGCACATAAAGCAGTTGTAATATATTCATTTTATTGGATTATTAGGGTTGTCTTTTATGAGTAGCTTTATATTTTCTTTTCTTCTTTCTTTTTTCTCTTTTTTAAGCGAAACTGGGGATTGAACTCAGGCCCTTGCGTTTGGCAGGGAAGCACTTAATCTACTGAGTTGTCTCCCCAGCCCCATATATATTTTTTATTATATGATCTACAGTTTAAATAATTGCCCTGAGTTATTTTTCCTAGTATATCAATCCCCTGAGGATTGGTACAAATTGTAGCAACTGTTCTTATTTGCATAATATTTTATATTTTATAAATGGAATGAATTGACTCCATCCTAGTACAAATAGAAATGAGGTTAGTTGCCATAAGTTGTTTTATGATATCACTTATGTTATCTGTGCGATGGTCATATGATTTGTTTAAGTAACTTTTCATGAGTTGGGAAGAAATTTGAAACATAGTTAGAAACACTCATCTCATGAATGAGCTTATGTAAAACAGATTAGATCTGAACTGAAATATATGGAAGGAATGCTGTCTTGGAAAGTAGAAAGCAAAGCTCGCTTAGTCAATTAGTATAATGTGAAAAACATAGGGGAAAGTGCACAGAATGAATTGATGGCTCGTGAATCAGGGTACAGTGCTACCCATTTTCTCGTGCTTTCTTCTACTGTTCTTGTTTCTCTTCCAAATAATTGCAGTCAGCTCTAAATTTGTCTACTACTGTCCTTGACAACTTACTTATAGTTGCTCTTTAAAAGTTTGCTGGAAAAAGTATATGGGAAAACCTGAAAATTAGAGTCATATGACCTTATATCCATACACTAGTCAAATAATCTCATGGAACGTGATTGAGTAAAGCTCCTTTATGACAGCCCCGCTGGAGACTGGTGCTCCCAAATAACAGGAAAGGATAAAGTTTCTCCAAATAAAAAGCATACTTTCAATGAGCATATATAACCTCTAGAGTGGTCTAGCATATAACAGACCTTCCAGGAATCAAGTAACACTCATGTTCTACTCACTTTGTCTAAGAACCTGTATTCTTTTTTTAGGAAAAGTTGGTTTTGCCAAATTCCTACATGTTCACTTCTATCATGAAAGTTTATCATTCTGATCATTTTCCTAAGAAATTGGATGGAACCTTTTGACAAATTTCGCACAGAATAAACCAATTACTTTGTTCATGTGATTATACAGAATCAAAATTTGTTGTAGTACAAAAAGGTCTATATGATTGTAGAAACTTTTATAAAAATCATTATATGTAAACTATTAGAAATAATGTAATTTTATGGAATCATAGTATCTTACAATGAAAAAAAACTATAATTTTATGTTTTGTCAAATCAAATTCCCAATTAAAAAAATGGTCTTTCAGGGAATGTACACTGGTGCAACCGTCATGGAAGTCAGTGTGGACACGCCTTAGAAAACTAAGACTGGAAAACACATTCAAACCAGCTATCCTCCTACTGGGAATTTTCCCGGAGGAACTGAAAACGTCATATGATAGTGATATATGTGTGCCTATGTTTATAGCAGCACAATTTGTGATAGCCAAATCTTGGAAACAACCAAGATGCCGGTTACCTGAGGAATGGTTGAAAAAGATGTGGTATTTTTATACAATGCAATATTACTTAGCTATAAAGAATGATAAACTCAGTCTTCATATTGAAGTGGATGCCACTTGAAGATATACTCATAAGTGAAATAAACCAGACACACATGTGTAAATATCGTAGTTTAAGAACTGAAAAGAAGAAATAAAAATAGAAAGGTGTAACACAAAAGGAAAGAGAGAAATTAAGGGTTAGACAAGGAAGAGAGGGCAAGGAGAAAAGATAGAAAACATAACAGGGGCAAAGCCATACATTTATATGCACAGGACAGTTAAGGCAATGATCTTGAGAATCTTCAGCATGTTTTTGAAAGAAGCAGTTAATTGGTAGGATTCTCACCCTGACTAACTACATATGCAGATACCTGTGAACTAATCAACTGCACTAAAGATAGCAATGTGTAATACTAGTGTCATGCTTAGAATGCCTGTCATTCTGGTCTTGTAAATATGTACTGCTTGTCATACCATACCAATTACTGTCTTACTGTCTCTCAAGTAAATGTTTGTTTAAAAAAAAAGATAAAAAATGAAACAAGAGACCCCCCCCAAAAAAGTCACAGGACTGTCCTGCTACAATGCTGTATATGGTTAGATTTCTAAATTTCTGTGTAAAAATATGTAATTGTTTATTCCTATTTTTAAAACATTTTTATTTTTAAATTTTTTTTCTTCACATTCTGTAGGGATTTAAAGTTTAACATATCAATATTTCATGGAAAATACCTCTTCCATGTTATGTCTAAGATGTTTGATATTCAGACAGATGCAGAAGTTAAGCTCAACTGTCTATGTTGTAGGGTAATAATAATAGGCTTCTCTTCTGGAGGGCTAACAACCTAAGTATGCAGACCAAATATTAAAGAAAAAGGAGGACTTCAAGGACAGCCAACATTTTGGCTCTAGCCTTTCAAGGACTCAGGACATAGGAAAACCTGTACTGTAACATCATGAAACTCCGTTGTCTTCAAATTTTCTAATCAAGGAGATTATGGCGCCACAGAGGAAAATGAATGATGATGTAGAGTGTGCCTAAGGAGAGTCACATGGAGAGAAAACATTCTCTCAGGCTTTCACAGAGAGCAAATTGGTCAAACAATGGCTGTGACTCATCCACATGACTGACACTCACAAAGGATCTCCAAACTGTGGTACACAGTTTCAGGATAAATCCTCAGGGGATTTGACTGACTTCGTCAAATACAAAAATTACATTTCTTGTTTTATAGATCTTATCTTGGTCATAATCATCCTGCAGAACAGTATAAAAATAAGGTATAAAAAATAAAGCCATGTTAATATGCTGAGCTGTAAAAGGCTCAAGTCAACAAATTCTGACATTGCCAGTCCTATGGATAACCCACTAGTATTTGTACTAGTGGACTATATTGGAATTTATGGCTGAATTCACGCACCCTACAATATTTAAATGGCAATTGAATACCCATGTCTGAAAAAACTAAACAAAAAAAGGGGATACAAATGAAGGATCATTTTGTGTCTGTATATACAAAATAAGAGAGATATGCAGCTATTTTCTTTTAATTCAGTGAATAGAAAGATTTGTACTAATAGTGTTTGTGGACAGGATATCATGTGTGCATCTTGTACAATGAATAACCACTAAGAAGACAACAATATGCAATGTATTAATTATTGAAACTGTCCTTAATCAGTTTTGAAACTGTCTCACTGATATTTGTTTCTCAATAAAATTATTTAAAAAATAGTCTTTTATAGTGTGTTCACCTTGTGGGTTCAATAATTGATTTTTTTGTAATTTATTAAGATTTAATGCATATTTTCCCAGATTGGATGACAGAGACTCATTCTGAGTCTTAAATGTTTCAAAATTGACCCTATTTACCTGGTGGTTATTAAGGTATAGTATAGCTTAGCAGTACTACAGCTATATGGTATCCTTTTAAGAGAAACTGAAAATCTAAATCATTCTAGTCTTACAAACTTTATTTTATGTAAAGGAAAATTTGTTGAGGTGAATGGTTTTTTTACTTTAAGGTGATATTTTTTTAAACAAAAATAAATGTGTTAATTTATAGCTAATTTATATTCACCCAGAGGAAAAAAGATACATGATGAAAAAGGGCATATGTCTTTATTTATAATGATGTTCTTTGAAAATTATTATTATTTATTCAATTTTCATTAATACCATTTGTAATATAATGATTACACTCATCACGAGGAAAATGTTATATACTAACAGGTCTTAGTTCTTTTAAAATCCCCTTCCCCCATTCCTTCTTCCAAATCTCAGTGCCATCCCCTTTTGCAAATTTCTAATTCTCTGTTTCCTATTATCTTTTATTTTGCTCTTTAGTTACACTTTGAGTTTCTAATATAAGACAAACCATGTGATATTTAAGCTGTTTCATTTATTTCCCTTAATTTTCTGGTTTCAAGGTGTTTTGCCAATAAGCATTGGAATCTTCATTTTTCTTCTTAGAAATATTACTGGACTTAATTCAGTAAAAGAAATAGTTGTTTTTCATATTTATGTATAAATTATATTGAATCTTGTTATAACCATATTAGGAAAGAATGATATATGCATTTTGGTTACTTATCTGCTTATGCATGCCTAGTCCCACGTTATAAATTTTAATCTATTAATGCTGTACATGTGGAAAAAGAAAAATAATTTCTATAGATTAAACTGCTTCTCAGTAATCTGATGGGTTTTTTTTATGCATTTCTCTGTAATATAGTTATATGCAGATCCCTAACTAGTAATTTATTTCAAGTTTAAAATGGACTCTGGCAGAGTATATGAAAAGCTCTTAGAAGCTTAAAAGCTTCTGTATTTCTGAATATAAACCCTATATTGTAGAAAGCAACAAGTTAAAATAATTTGTCTTGTTGCACAACTAAGGGCACAGTACAACCAGAAGAGTTACTGGTTGCCCTCACCTTTTCCTTTGTTGGGACATTGGAATGAGGAGCTGGACTACAGGTATATGCTTAAGAAGGCTGAACCTATGAATAAGAGAAAGTGCTGATAATTCTTTTTAGGATATTTCCTTATATAGCTTATGAAATTTGAAACAAACGAAGAAATAATAGGCCTCTAAAAAGGATTCAATAAATATTTACTTTTTATTTTTAATTAATTAATTAATTTATTTATTTATTTTGGCAGAACTGGGGATTAAACTCAGATCCTTGCATTTGCCAGTCAAATGCTTCTCCCCGGCCGCCCTCTCCCCGGCCCCCCAATATTTACTTTTTTAATGCAAGGTGTGTCAAAATTTTTTTTTTATTTTTATTTTTAGTTGTCCTGTGGTTGGAGCATATTCCTCTGTTTTTGTTTTTATTTTTTTTAATTTTATTTTATTTTGAAGGGTAAAAGCAGAAGCAAAAACAAATAGGAAAAGGACAGAAACAGGATAACATACAACAATGCATATGTTACAGATTTTCAAAATAGAAATCGCTGATTAATGATGGTTGGTATATTATCTACTTTTATCATTAAATCTGTTGCTCAGATTATCAGATATAGTTATGCAAGATTGGACAAATAATTTAATATAGCTGCTTGATTTCAAGAATTCTTAATTTTTTTCCTTATCATTTTTGTTTTAATTCACTTTAGAGTATAATAATTCATACTAGAATTATCAATTCCTTAAAGTATTAGATTTCAATCAATTATTAGAAACCATACATATTTGGAAGACCAAGATGAGACTCAATCAACCATGGGTTTTGTATTACACTTTGTCGTCCTCGATGTAGTTGCTCAGATCACAGATATCAGCCTACAGAGGTAGTCAAGATGAAAAATTTAAGCATTAACTGCTATTTTCAAAAAAAAGGAAATTATGAATACAATAATGTCAGCCATCCTGTACATATACTTGCATGTTTTTCCCTCCTTTATCCCTATCTTTTCTCCTTTCTCTGATCTTTATTGTTTAATTCTTAAGTTCAGGATTAAACAACATTTAATTTATTTCCATTTCTCTATATCTATTTTACCTTTCTATATACCTAGGTATATCTTTATACTGAGGTTTTATTTATTCTTTCAGGTTCTTACACTAGGAAGACAATGCAATATTTATAAATGTTGGTCTGATTTATTTCACTTAAGAGTGTAGCCACTAGTTGAATCCACTTACCTATAAAGGGTTAGATTTTGTTTTTCTTTATAGCTCAGTAGTACTACATTGTATAAAAGTACCACATCGTTTTCAACCATTTCTTAGGTGATGGGCATTTTAGTTGTTTCCAAGATTTGGCTATAATAAGTTATGCTGCTATAAACAAGGGTGAACATATATCACTATTGTATGATGTTTTCAGGGGTTTTTTTGAAAATAGCCAGAAGGGGGATAGCTGGATTGAATGGGATTTCCAGTCTTAGATTGTTGAGGGATCTGCACACTGATTTTCATGTAGTTGTTCCAGTCTACTTTCCCACCAGCAGTGGCAAAGTGTTCCTTTTTCCCCACAGACTCTCCAGCATTTGTTATTCATTGATTTATTTATGGTAGCCATTCTTTCTGTGGTGAGATGGTATCTCAGTGTTACTTTCATTTGCAATTCTAAAATGGTCAGTGCTTGGGAACATTTTTTCATGTATTTATTTGGCACTTGTATTTTTTCCTCTGAGAAGTGTCTATTCATCTCAGATGCCCAATTTTGGATTGGGTCTTTAAATTTTGGTTGCTGATTTTTTTAGTTCTTTATGTAATTTATATAGAAGTCATTTGTTTGAGTGACTGCTGCTTATGATTTTTTTCCCAACTTGTGGGTTGTCTTTTCACTCTGTTGGTGATTTCTTTTGACACACAGAAACTTCTCAATAAAATGAGATCCCAGTTGTTGATTCTTTGAAGTGTTTCCTGAGCAGTTTGGTTTTCATTCATGAACTCTCTGCTTACACCTGTTTCTTCAAGATTTCTACCAACTTGCTCTTCCATCAGAGTTAGTGTTTCTATTTTAAAGTTTAAATCTTTAATTCATTTTGACTTTAAAGACTAACACTAAAGGAAAAAACATCCTACCATGTTTGAGGGGATACTTAATATGCAGGTATATACGTTGCATGTCAAACTGGCTATTTCACACATAGTTCTGGAGCCTAGGTTAGTACAGTATAGGAAGAACAGCTAGGTGGAGGCTGGCCAGGCAATTTTCTTTCCATGTGGTTCTTACATATGGTTTCTGTCACAGCATGGTAATCTCAAAGATTAGTTTAACTTCTGTGATACATTTCTTTTATTTCAGAGCAAATGTTCTCAGAGATGGGAAGTGAAAACTAAGTCTTCGAATTTCTCAATTCAGAATTGGCATAGTCACTCATATTCTGTTGGTCAAAATGCTCCACTTCTGCCAAGTTTCAAGGAGTGAAGTTCTCTATTTCTCTGTGGGAGAAATGTCAAAGAATTTGTGGTGATCATTAATCTACTGCAAAAGTTATGTATGCTAGATATAATGCTTGTTATGATTCCATTGTTGAAATAGCAGAGACAAAATTAAAAACCATTTGAGAAATCAAAGTAAATGACACAGTAAATGACACAAAAGCAAATCCAGGTATCATAGTGCCTGTGACCTTCAGATGAGAGAAACACTTATGCACAAAAAGTGTCATGTGTATTATTTTTATAAATCATTGTATCTGTGTGCTCTAGATTTTCTGGGTATTTAACAAAAAGCATTTTTCAAAGTGAAGACATTTTAAAGGCATTGAACAAGCATGAAGCATGACGATAAATGTTACTTTATCTCTCCCATAAGTTAGTGTTTTCTTAAGGGACCTTTGTGTTCTGTTCAACCTGGGTTGGTTTTATCCTCGGATATAAGCTGCTATCTTTGGTCTCTGATTCTGGATGTTATTGGGTATGGTGGGAGAAGATTTTGGCAAAGGGATCCTTAAAGGAGGTCATAATTTTCAAAAAGCTGTTGAAACTAATTTGGACGGTGAATTTCTCTGGGTAGATGTTTGAATACCTCAAGTACAGATAGTTAGAAGAAAGTTAAGTGATAGTGGAATGGAAATATTAATAGTTGGAAAAGACCAGTATGGTTCTGGAAGAGCAAAGTGATTTCCATGCCCCCTCCATGGGAAATACTGTGGTGATTTCATGTTACTGGGACTGGTCTGAGTCATACACACCTTGTGTGGCATGCCTGCTGAGAGAAGAATAAGTATACAGTTTGCTTGCATTCACATGCTAGCTTGCAATTGACACTAGACTAAATTGAATTTTAAAGTGACATAAAATAGCTAAGTATTATAATTCTTCTTTTAAATAGTAGTTAGGAAAACAGAAGGTTGCAGTTGACCTTCTGTATTGTTTCATGTACTGGTAGAAGTTTTAGGCTTTTGCCCTGAATTAATTTAAATTTTTGATTTGTGATATTGTGCTTCTTTATCCCTTTGTAATTGTCAAGGGAAAAAAAGAGACCATTTTAGATGTTCATGAGTATATAAAAAATTTAATGTATCTGTAATTAGTTGCTAAAATGGCCTTAAAAACGGCATTCTATACTAGAAACATAACCTCTGACATCACCTTTTTCTGTACAACTGTGCCAGAAACAAACATTTTAATCACAGACTGAATTTTGTCTGCATTATTTTTAAAGTGTTAAGATCTGTTATGGCCCTGGCACTCTGAAGGCAGAAGGAAAGAGAACAAACAAATGAAAAGGAATTTTCTGAGATATATCTTTACTTTGAGTGGTCACTCTCACTTGAAGACAAATATAGCTGAGTTTTCAGTGAAAGGTTTTATTTGGGAGCTTTGCCTGAAAAGCATAATGCATATAACTGGTACAGTACTAGATGGATATAAAATAAAATAATTATGTCAAGGAATTAGAAAAGAACAAATCTTTGTGAAGGTGTCGAAAATGGTAACCATCTTTTGAAGAAATCATGAATTCATGACCTTTGCTTTACTAAATACAAGGAAAACGTGGCTGGTTGACCTCAAACGCCAAGTATATGAAGGACAGTTACATTCCTGGAAATGTGAATGTACTTCAGAGCTAATATCTTTAAGTGGTAGCTTTTAAATAAAAACTGAACAGATGTGTAACATATGAACTCTTGATTTTGTCTCAATATTAAGTCTTTGCTGTATGTACCCACTTCCATCATAGTTAAAATAGGGGATTCTAGTATACCTACTTTAAATAAAAAATTAAGAATAAAAGAGGTGACCTACTACTATAAAATATTTACAAATTAATTATGTTTACATGCATAAAAACGATGTTATTAGGGCTGGGGAGATGGCTCAGTGGAATAAGCCCTTCCCTGGCAAGTGCAAAGGCCTGAGTTCAATCCCCGGTTCTGCCCACCCCCAAAAAAATGTTATTCTTTGGAGTCCTTTTTATAGGCTCTTCTTTTTCTACAATTTGGAGGTAATATCTGACTATTTTGGCTTGAGTGTAGATATCACCCCAAACTTCATGCAATTTTAGGTGGAGCATTTTAGAGGTGCTTGGATCTGGAGTGTACAGTGCTGGGATCAAAGGTGTGTGATTTCTAAATCAGTCCACTGATTGGTTTTGTACCACTCTAATCCTGTAACCTAGATAAAGTATCAAAGGGGCAGAAAGATGCTGCTAAGGTCTCTTGCTTGTTCTCCTGCCAGCTGGCTGTGGGATATTTCTCCTGTTATGCCCCTGTTCCATGCTACCCTGTCTTGGAGACAGCCAATTAATTATAAACTGAAACTTCTATGAACTGTAAACCATATAAACCTTTCTTCCTTTTACTTTGGATGTTGGGTACTTTATCTCAGCAAGGACAAAACTCACTAACTTATGGACTCAATGTACTGTCTTAGTCATAATTGTAAAGGTTATAGCTGTCTTCAATGAAGAACCCACCTTTTGAATCAAAAGGGTGACTGATTCCTTTGGTTTGCCCAGAACTGCCCAAGCTTATGCTTTTAATATCAGCATAATTTTAAATTGTGTCTCCATTCACTTTCAAAAGTGTCCCAGTTTGAATGATTAATAACATGGTCATCCTATTTATATACTAATCTGCAAGCATTAAGGCATTGATTAAGCACCTAGCTGTTCATGCTGTTTTGTGATACATTAATTATACTAAGAAACAGCATAGACAGAACATCTGCCTTCTGGGAACTTCCTGTCTAAATATACAGTATCATTTTCAAAATACCATATATGAGATCAGTTGCACTAAAAACAGTGAGCCAGAATCCAAAATGTGTATATCATTCTCTGTAAAAACACATTGTTTTAGCTACAAAGCAGGGGGAATACTTTGGTTGAGAGAATGTAGGAGTTTTACATACAACAAGGATATGGTAAAAATGTTTATTTTATCAGAAATGGCTTTCCAAAAAGGGCTGCTTACAAATTTTTGCTATATAATTCCTTGTGTTGCCTTTGTCAAGTAAAAAGTGAAGTTAGTTTAATGTGCAGTAGTTATGTTTGTTTATTCACTCAACCAGTGGCAATAGCCCATAAATCAGCCCACAGCTTGGCTTTGGAAATTATATAATCAACAACCATTTTTCCAAATTGCTTTTTAGGATTTGCTTACAATACATTAATATGTGAAGCAAAAAGATATAGAGTTGGAGAGCCAGCCAGATAGCTTAGTGAATTAAAATGCCTGCTTAGGCAGATGCAGTGGCTGGGGGTTCAATCCCCTGGCATGCTGTGCCAGACCTGCCCCTGGGGCGTGCTGAGATAGCGATTGAGACTGGGTCTGGTGGCATGTGCCTGTCATTCCAGCGCTTGAGAAGCTGAAAACAGGAGAATCACTATGAGTCCGACCTGTGTAGTGAGACCCTGTAGACCCTGTACTAAATACATAAAAAAAGAGAGTTGGAGATAATAAACTTTATACAAAGGACTCTATTAGCAATGTGATATCACTTTGAAGAAATTTTTAACAAAGCTCTTTATCTAGTTTGATACCTTCTGATACTGACTAAAGAGAGAAGTTTGAAGTGGCTTTATGTCATTTAGGCCAATAAGACTACTGGACTACCAACTGTATAATGGTTTGAGAAAAAACATCAGGCTAAGGTTGGGTATTATTCTAGATTTCACTAAATAATTTACCTGCTTTTTTTTCTAGGCCTTCTTGGAGAAGGATAGAGGAAATGATTGTAGTTTCCTAGGGAAAGAAGGAGAGAGAAATTTAGGTTAACAGTGGACTATCAGGCTCTGAATTTATACGTAAGAAAGAGTTAAGTATTATGGAAATTATATTTTGGAAGCCTTCAAATCCTGTGGGAAGGTGCTGTTTTTAACCCAGTAGAGTTCCTGTGAGAGTGTGGAAAGTCTTTTTTCCAACTCCATCCTAGAGCTGCTCGTTATGATGAAGGGAATCAAAACTCAACCATAATTATCAAATGATTATACTTCAAGTCATATAAAACCAGGATGTATTAGAAGTTGCTTGAAAGCATTTCATCCTTCGGTTTCTCATGCTATATAGCATGTGAAGATATTTGTCTGTGATGTACTGGTGCATAAATATAAGATGGATAGAGCAAAAGTTTTGTTACAGAGGCCTGCCTGTTACTAGAGTATTTGCACAATAATAAAATTTCATTAGTAAATGTTATGTAATAGTTACAATCACTTTTGGGAACTGGTAGGGTAATGTCCCATTTCTTGATCCTTTACCCTTCCTGCCTCCCCCTTATCTCTTCCTTATCTCTGCATTTCTACCTTAGCAAAGAATGGCATATACTGTTAGTAGGGAATCAAGATCTAAGAAAATGTTACAGTATTTTGCCATTCTGTAAGTTAGTTTTTTACTCTATTGGTTGTTTCTTTTGCTGTGGAGAAGCTTTCAATTTGATATAAACTCTATTTTCTATATAAATGAGATTTTATTCAGAAAGTTGTTGTCTGTGCCTACGACTGCTGAATTTTGTTCTTAATTCTAGAAGTCTTATTAATGGATCCTTCTGGGCCCTCTACACAGAGAAACACGTCATCTACAGATAACAGTAATGATACATTTCTTTCCTATATTTTTCCTTTTATTCCTTTTTGTTGCCTAACTGCCTTTTCTAATGTTTTGAGTAATATTTTGAACAAGAGTAGTGATTGTATTCTTCTTCCTCATTTTAGAAGGAAAGAGTTTCAGTTGTTTTCTCCCACTTAATATGATACTAATAGGTTTGTCTTAAATTATTTTTTATCAGATTGAAATTATATCATTTAATACCTATTTTCTGCAGTGTTTATCATGATAGGTGTTGGCTTTTTTCAAAAGCTTTTCTACGTCTACTGAAATGATCATATGATGTTTGTCCTTGCTTCTGTTTATGTGATGTTTTACATTTATTCTTTGGCCTGTTGTACCACCTGCACATTCCTGGGCTGAAGCCTGCTTTTTATGATTAATGATACTTTTGATGTTTAGCTGCATTTTGATTATGGGTATTTTATGTAGAATTATTGCTTTTATATTTATTAAAGTGGTTGGGCAATAGTTCTCCTTTTTTAGTTGGATCCTTGTCTGGATTTGAAATAGGGCAATGATGACTTTCAGGAATTACTTTGGGAGTATTCTTCACCTTTAATTTTATGAAAAAGCTTGAGGAGTACTGATATTAGAACTTTTTGATTTTTTTGGTATTATTTAGTGGTGAACCCATCCTGACCTGATCTTTTTTAGTTTTAAAGTTTTTATTACTGCTTTAATTCCATTGCCTCTTATTAGATTATTAAGGGCATTTTAAATCGTCTTTGTTCAGTTGTGGTAATGCATACATATCTAAGAAACTATCCATTTTTTCCTAAATTGTCCATTTATTGATGTATAGGTTTCTGAATATGTTGTTAATCACTACTTTTAACAAATTTTGTCAGTGTCCAGTGTGATTTTGCCATTTTCACTTATAACTAAATTTATTTGTGTCTTTTCCTCCATTTTTGTAGAGGTTAGATTGGATAAGGAATTGTCTGTTTTGTTTATTCTTTTGAAAATCCCAGGTTTGCCAGGGACTGATATGCAAACACTCCATCAGCTCCAGGTAGAGTACAGGATGCTGGTTGACAACTGAAACATACTTGGGCCACTAAACAGATTCAAGTGGGGATGTGCCCCGTGCTGAATGCCAGAAAGAGACTCCATTGGGCACAGAAGTGGGATGATTTGCCAGGTGGAGACTAAGGTGGGTCTGGGCCATTCTGTATTTTTAAATTTATAGGTGCTGATTGTTAATGAAAGGAGACTCATGACATAAGGAGAGAGCTGATAACCACTCTATTTTTTAAGTCTTATAGACTTAATGAGAACAAAGGTAATTTTTAGAGGAGTTTTAAAGATAGGTTGTGAAAAATATTTGATTTTCTTCAGCTGACAGCACTGAGAACAGTACAGAAAATGGCCCACATCTTGTAGCTTTACGAGTATGGCTTCCCTCTGAGTCATACCATCTTCTGTCTTCAAGTCTTTGGCTGACCTGTCGGACAGGCCACATCCATGGCTTGGACACAAGGCACTTAATATACATATTTTCAGTGCTGGCTCTCACACATCCACTAGAGACCCAGATGTGCTTAGGACTAACACAAGGTATAAAATAGAGATTTCAGTGAGCCCAGGAAAGGCACAAAGTGCGTAAGCATACACTCCAGTAAGTCCATTTTACCATGTGGAGACTCATGGAAGTCTGGAACCCTCAGTAGAGACCTGAGCTGCTTAACTGTTGTTAGATGCTACACAAAAACTCTAATGGGTCCAGGCAGCATGTATAGCAGTGTTTGTTGGGTGGAGACTAAAGCAATCCTGGGGTGCTTGGCATGGATACAAGTTGTCTGATGTTAGCAATTGTCATTAGACAGAGGCACCAGCAGACATGGATTGAATGTGAGGTGCTAGGCAATGACTCAGACAGACTTTGGGCACTTAGAGGGCACTCAAGTGTATCTGGTACTGATGCAGTTTGCCAGATGGTGACTCAGGCAGGCACAGCAGTTGGGTAGACCAAGTTGTCACTGTTCAGTTGTTTACCATCTGGCTACCTAGATTCAGGTGATTTGGAAGGCAGCATCTCCTCCCCTTGTTGAATGTTGGCAAGGATGTTGTATAGGTACAGTTTCCTTAGTACTTGAGAGTGACTATGTGGCAAAGGGGCCCATATACTCAAGAGTCTATCCTGGGAAACTATTCTGTGTAGCACTCCTTGGCTGTTCGGCAGTTTCTCAAGATGACAGCTGCCAGGATGAGGGAGGATAGAGACAACACAGACCAGCCCTGCCTGAAGTATTTTCCCTCCTTTTAACTATCATCCATATATTTAGTTTAATCTACATGTATCATCTTTCAAATTGATTCTGTATCAGGGTGCAAGTCCATCTGCTGGTTCCAGTTACCTGCGTCTTTAGTTGATCTTTTCTGAGTATCTCTGACATGACCCCTCTTCTAGTTAGCCATGTTTGATTTCTTCTGTGAACTATAATCCTGTTCTATATTGGTCATTCATGTTTTCCATTATTTCGTTTTTTCTCTTCTAGCTGTTTGTTAGTGTATTCTGTGTATTTATTCATCATTTTGTTCATTTGGCCTGATATCATTTTACTTATATATTCTGTTAACATACCAATTGTGTTAGAATTGTTTTGTTATTTTCCCTGATAACATTTTGAATAATTTGGGTGCACAGTTTTTGGATTCTTCCACTTTTATGACCTATGAACCTACTTTCAGGGAGTTGGGACTCTTTGCAGGGCTTCTGTTGGCTTGTCTT
>NW_004524835.1:2320789-2325519 GCF_000260255.1 Octodon degus | reverse complement strand
AGAGAGAGAGAGAGAGAGAGAGAGAGAGTTGTGGCTTACAGGTTCATGGTAGTGGAAAGCTTTGTTGCTAGTATGAAGACCTCATTAATTGATGTCTTCTTTTCAATGATGTGCTGTGGGCATGGCTACCTATTGGCCTTTGCTTTTGTCCCAGGTTCCAACTACCTCCGTTTACTTAAGATTGGAGGTTGCATCATATTGCAGTCTATTACACAGTTTTGTAGGAAAGGAACACAGGAATGCTAATGAATGCAGGACAATCTAGATATTGACATCCAAAGACAACCAGTTAATAGCAATAACTCTATCACCTTGGTTATAGTAACAAAATCAACATTAATTATAGCATCAAATACCAAATGAATAGTGATAAACCTTGAAGACTAATAAAGTACCACCCTTCCCCATGTAATAGAGATCAATAACTACAATATAAATGACCACTGATCTACAGTAAATATTTACTAAATTGAACAGCTTTATCACTACCAACAGAACAGTATTTAATAGCAATAGCATAAAGTTAACTGTCTAGAGATTCATAAAGCTTAGTAGTTGTACTGATAAATTTAGAGTGGGAGAAAAGAGAGGATGGAGAAAAGCAAAAGTTGAAAAGTAAATCAATGGAATATGAAATAGAAGAGAGAAAAATGAGATAGATCATTCTATTTAGGAATAAATACAATGAGTATTTATAGAGAACAGTCATGGGAAAGCATGAACAAGAAAAAGACAAAAAAGGTAAACAGAGATAAAACAGAAAGTAAAAGAAAGTGGAAAGAGAAAAAAATTGAAAGAATAAAATAGAAAATGAGAGAAAAGAAATGAAAAGAGGAAAAAAATTAGATTAAAATCCCACCCCCCAAAAAAAAATCCAGTGAAGGAAACATAAATATAATACAAATCAAAAGATGAGTTAATGGTATAATTTCTGTATTATGAAATCAGTGGTTTCTTTCTAAGATATAGTCTTGGGATCCAGCCAGCCATGGTTTTCTATGCTTAGTCTGAGGGCCCCTTGGATTTTTGAGCTGCCCTCCCTAAACCTGAGGCTCCTCAGTCTGTTCTCCTGAAAATATAGTGATCAAACCAAGCCACGTTATTGCATTTGCTGGTAGATAGGAATGTGATAGTCCTTCTGGTCTCTGCTAGATGGAGGATATAAGGGTTCTAGAGTGCTGTTGGATTTATAGTCTATAGTTGTAGGGCTGGTTTCTCCTTTCTCGCCCCAGACCTGATCGTCTTTGAGGATCAGGACAGTTAGTTGTTCCTCCCCTTTCTTGCCCCATGCAGTGCAGAAGCAAAATTTAGAACTGGCACGAAGTTGGTTTGGAGCGCCCCTGTGTCAGTGGGCACTGTATATCCAATATTGGCCTGCTTGCTCGTGCTGGGGGGGTGTTACCACTTGACTAGTGTGGGTTACCTTTGTCATATGGAACACTGCTATTTTGGCATGAATCTTCTTGCTCATATGTGAAGCAGGTGCTACTCATCTGATGTAGTACGCTTCCTGGTGTGGGGGAAGGGCACCATCTTGTGCGTGGGTGTAGGGGAGGGTTGTCCTCTCCAGTAACTCTTTTTTAACTACTCTAGATAAAATTTTCAAATAAACTGTTTTTTTTTTCCTTTCTCCATGAAGACTGTTAAAGGTCAGATATACATAAATCTTTTCTTGCATCCTTTGATTTAAATTCTGTTACACATTTTATGTGTTTTTATATTTCCCTGTAGGTGCTCTGTTGATGATAATTATAGGAAATACAGAGCCAGGAAGATAGATCAGTAGAACAAATGCTTCCCTGGCAAGCCCAAGGTTCTAGGCCGGGGAGATGGCTCAGTGGAATAAGCACTTCCCTGGCAAGCGCAAGGGCCTGAGTTCAATCCTCAGTTCCACAAAAAAAAAAAAAAAAAAAAAAGGAAATGCATTTAAGAAAATATTACTCCACCCTTAGCACTATAGTGAAAAAACATCGTTATTATTTCTTTTTCTGCTGCCAGTTCTTTCTGATTGAGTTGTTTTTGTGTGATGAAAGATTAATAAGTTGGATATAATTGTTTTTTAAATTTTTTATTTTGTCTCTATGGACAGTACCAGAATAAAAACCAAAGAATCTGAATTAAATAGCTAAAGTGGTATTATTGTGATTGCAATTCCTTGTCATTACCTGGGATGTTATGGCCACATCTGACTTTACAGTCCTACTTGAAATATATATTTAAATTTGCACCCAGCCTATCATAGTTGAATGGTGAACATTGAAGAGAACATTTTAAAATTGTAAGATGTTTTCTCTCTCTCTCTCTCTCTCTCTCTCTCTCTCTCTCTCTCTCTCTCTTTTTTGTGGAACCGGGAATTGAACTCAGGCCCTTGCACTTGCCAAGGAAGCGCTTATTCCACTGAGCCATCTCCCCAGCCCCTGTTTTTTCTTGAAGTATGTATCTCAAGACCAATGAGATGGCTTTCTTTACTTATCTGTAATTTTGTTATAAATTTAATGCTGTTTAACTTGAAGTTTATTGTTCATGAATATAATTTCCTAGTTGTTCTATTGAGTAATATATGTGCTATATTCTCAATAACATTTTTATTTGGAATATCATTATAAATTTTCTTTTATTTGTTATTTTCATCTTGAAAGAACTATCTTCCCTTAGGACATGATTCATAGATAAATGAAACTTCTTCTGGAGTTTAAATTAAGAACATCAATGAAAATATAAATGGCAGCATCTGTTTGATTGAACGTGGCTGTATGTTGTTGTCTAACATTTCAGGTACTGTCAATCTTTAGCTGATGTGTACAATATTTTATACCATACATAATTATCTGTCTTTATACTATTCCCTCTTCTTCTTTTTTATGTATGTGGTATAGGGTCTCTCTATACAGCTTTGACTCCTTGTGATCCTCCTGTTTTCAGCCTCTCCAGCACTGGTAGTACAGGTATGCACCACCACACCCGGTCTTCTTCTTGGCCAGCTCAGAGCTCCCAAGGGTGGGGCTGGTGCTGCATGTGGGACCAGGGATCCAACCCTAGTCCCTGAGTTGGTCTTCGCAGGCTCTTAGTCCACTAAGCTATCTTACCGTCCCTTTATTTCCTCTTCTTCTTACAATATGTCTCTTAAATTAAAGGGTCCCACTCCTGTGCTATGAATACTTTGCACTAATTCCTAATATTTGGTCTTTTAAATTTTTTTTCTGTTCCTAGTTATTCCTCTTCAAAATCTACACAGATTCCCTCTTATCTCCCATTGAGAATAGGTGTTTGTCTTGGTTACTTCTGTCTTGCTGAGACAAAATACCCAATGCCTAAAGTTAAGGAAGGAAAGTTTTATTTAGCTCACAGTTTGTGGAGGTTTCAGTTCATATTCAGCTTGATCCAAGGCACAGTGGCATGGTACAGAGGCAACAGTTCAGGGTGCAGAAGAGAGCAAGAGCAACACAAGCAAAGTGAAGGGACCAAGCCTCTTTTCCTGCCTTGTATTGGAAGCAGCCTGTGCCCTCTTGGGTGGATGTGGCACTCACACCATCTGAGTGCCCCTCCTCTCCCACAGGCTTCAGATGTTTACAAAGTGACAACCCTGGCACCCTGATGAGTCCCTTAATTAAGCTTCTAAGCTTCTCAAGTTGACACAATGAATAAGCCATTCCAACATCCCAGAGTGTAAATGGCCATGTAAGGGCATGTCCTTTAACACCCTAGGATGTAGAACTGCTGAGTTACTTAAGTTTTTAAGCCTCTTAGGTTGAGACAATAAATCAACCATAGCAGTCGTTTTACTGTGTTCATAAGTATTTACATACCTACCCCACCCCAAATTGATCTTTCATCATTTGCCCCCCTCATGTCATTTGTTAAACTTTCGTGTTGCTACCTAAGCATATATAACAGCACTTTGGCTCACTAGAAATCTAGTAAGTAAGAAGGTACACCTGAGTGTTTAAAAAAGTCTGCTGCATTATTAAAAGTCTTCACACATAATTTAATTCCAATTCTTGATGTGGTTTCTAAACCTTCAAGCAATAAAACACTAGCAACAGAACTTCTTTCCCTTAGATGTTAAGTGTAAATTCTCTTTGTGTTTCATCACATCTAAGATCTGATTGATTATTACACACGACACTACATTTTAGAATGGAACAAAAGAACACTGCTAGTAAAACTGAAAGAAGAGTTTGCTGTCACTTAGACTTTGTACTTCATACTTATTGAAGGAGATTTTAAATAATTATTTCAACGTAATGTTTTGTTTATCACCTTAACCTTTAATTTATTTGGCATAAAAGATAAAATATGCTTTTGCATATTTCAACTTTTTAAAAAATTCCTAGGATCTTCTATTCATGGTATGCTTTTGGAGCAGTTAATACTAGTCACAACTGAGATTAAACTCTTCCTATGTCTGGTGCTGGCTTTTTTATTTTTTGAAACAACTATGTTTATCGATACAATTTAGATATCTATGATGGTCACATTCATCATGAGGGGTTTCTACCTGTACATGATATCTTAGTTCCTCTTTTTGATTACCATATCACTCCCCTTTCTTCAACTTCCCTTCCCTTCCTTATTCACAAAGCTTTGTTTACATTTTATCTTTTTTTCCCTATTATTTTCTTTCTCTTCCACTGTGCCATTCCCCTTTTCCTTTGAACAATTATTTCACGTAATATTTTTTTTTGGCAGAACTGAGGATTGAACTCAGGCCCTTGCGCTTGCCAGGGAAG
>NW_004524835.1:2228050-2320219 GCF_000260255.1 Octodon degus | reverse complement strand
GGATGCTCATTTGTGAATTGGGTCTTTAAGTTTGGGAGGCCTTAATTTTCCACTTCTTTATATGTTCTAGATATTAGTTCTTTGTTTGAGCAGCAACTAGCTAAGGTCTTTCCCCACTTTTTGTGTTGTCTTTGTACTCTGTGATTTCTTTTGCTGTGCAAAAATATTTTAATAAGTTGAGATCCTAGTTGATGACTCTGTAGTATTTCCTGTACAGTAGAGGTTTTGTTCATGAAGGCCTTACCAACACCTATGCCTTCAAAAGTTCTACCTTGAAGATTTCTTTTATCAGAAGATTTAATGTCTCTGTTTTAATATTTTTGTCTTTGATCCGTTTTGATTTTAGTTTAGTGAATGGTGAATGGAATGATCTAAGTTTAGTGTTCAAAATATGAAAATCCATATTTTACATCCCCATTTATTAAACATACTTTCTTTTTCTGATAAAAATGTTTAGCCCTTTTGTTTAAGATAAGATGGCTTAGTATGTTTCAAGTTGTTTTTGCCTGTTCTAATCAGTTCCATTGACCCTCAAGTCTGTTATTTTGGGGGAGAGGGGCTAGGGGCATACTGTTTTTATCCCAGTAGCTCTTAGTATAATTTCAAGTCAGATTGTGATGCCTTCTTTGCCTTTGTTGCCCAGAACTGTTTTTGCTACCCTAGACTCTTCTGGTTCCAAATGAATTTTAGGAATGCTTTCTCTAGTTCTGTGAGGTATGACAATGGTATTTGATTGGGATTACATTAAATCTATATACCAATTTCAGGAATGGACCTTTTTTTACTGTGTTGGTTCTTATTTCCCATGAGAAAGGGATATCTTTCCATATTCTGATAGCCTCTTTGATCTGCTTTTTCAAGGCACTGTGGTTTTCAATGTAGAAATATTTTTCTTTTTGGTTAGATTGATTCCTAAATACTTCATTTTTTTAATGCTATTTTTTTCCTTTTTATATTTTAGGGAAGGGTCTACAGGGTTTTCAGTGTCTCACTACTAGATCAGACTAGTAGTGATCTACCTGTTTACAGCCTCCCAGGAGCTGGGATTACAGGTGCACACCTCCATGCCCAGTCTCAATCACCATCCCAGCATGCCCTGGGGGTGGGTCAGCACAGCAGGCCTGGGGATAGAACCTTCCAGTCCCTGAACCTGCTTGCAGGTGCTTTAATCTGCTGAACTATTTGGCCGGCCTTTCAACACCATTTTGAAAAATGTGGCTTCCCTAACTTCTCTTTCAGAGTTTGTTATTTGTGCATAGGAATGCTATTGGTTGTTGAGTGTTAACTTTGAATCAAGCTATGCAACTAATTCTGGTTAGTATATGTAGAAGATTTTTTCTGGAATTCTTTGGGATCTTCTATGTATGGTATTATATCATCTGCAAATAGAGATAACTTAACTTCTTTCTTTCCTATCTTTATTCCTTTAATTTATTTCTCTTATCTAATTGCTCTAAGTAATATTTTCATAACTATATTGAATAGGAATGATGATAGTTTACATCCTTGTCTTGATCTGGGTTACACTGAGATTATTTCTAAAAACTGTGGAGCCCTCATTGTTTAATGAGATAAGGTAATACATGTGTAACTATAAGTTTTTATGTGTGCTGTTTCATTTTTAGCTCTTAGAACATGGAATTTTAAAAATCTTTTCCATCTCTTTAAATATGTAGTATGTTTGATTCTAATAGCATTTTTAGACATAATGGTTTGTAGTCTGATTTCATTTGTTTAGATTATGTGGTTTGAATTTCGTTAGTATTATATTCTTTTTTCCCTGGATTTATGACAGGGTGTACAGGGTCTACATGGTCTCACTGCATAGATTGGACTCGTAGGGATCCTCCTGTTTACAGCTTCTCAAGTGCTAGGATTACAGGTGCATGCCACCATGCCCAGTCTCAATTGCCATCTCAGCATGCTCTGGGGGCAGGTTCAGCACAAAAGACCCAGGCATCCAACCCCAGGCCCCTGTGTGTGCTTAAGCAGGCGCTTTAATCTGCTGAGCCATTTGGCCAGCCCTATTAGTATCATATTTTATGATTGTATAATATTTATATTTCTTATGCGTTTATTTAAATGATTTTAAATATCCAATACATTTATTATAAGTAGAAAACATAATAGCATGTTAATAATACCTCAAGTAAAACAAGAGCGCCTATATAGTAGTACAGAACTTCTAAAAAATATTTTCTATATCCCATGCTAAATATTATCCAATCTCACTAGAAGCTTTAGTAGTGTCCGGTCATCTCTCAAACTACTTCCATTATTGTTATCAGTATAAAGTATTAGAAATATTTTTTTAAATCAAAATAAGATTTAAACCTTTTTTCTTATTTATTTTAAAACTTTTATATTGTGAAAACTAAGGAAAGGTGAACACATATTATTATAATGCTATTTTTATAAAATTGGCTTAAAAAGATTTAACAAGGACAATAAATTGCTTATTTGGTAAATACAATTTTAAGATGGTACAGAAAAAGTTAAAATCATTAGAGGTAATTGCAGGTGTTATGGTTGAACTGGTTCTTTTTCTTTAGATTCAGGATAGCTTCATACATGCCCAGAAATAGACAAAAAAAAAAAGACTGGTTTGTATCTGTCTTTTTTTCAATTTCTTTTTTCTGCTCCTCTATTTTCCATCATCCTGAAGTTTCTTCTATGTTTATTAGGTGAATGGAAATATAAAAATAAGCAAAATATGTTCCATTCTCTAAAGAATATTGATTTATTCACGTTCAAATTGAGAAAAATAAATGTAGAGAGGTCAAGAGATTTGCCAATGTGATGCAGTTAATAGGTAAGAGAGATGGGACTGTCCCATTTTCTGCAAAGTAAATTCCATAAACACGAATCCTAATCATGCTCCAAATTGTAATGGATTTTGCTAGGCCTCACCTTTCTGGGTTTTTTTAAATTAATTTTATTGAGAAAGAAATAGCAATGAGACAGTTTTAAAACAGATAAGTAGGACAGTTACAATAATTAATACATTGTATATTGTCTCCATAGTAGTTATTCAGAGTACAAGATGCAGACATGATATCTTGTCTAAACACTATCAGTATAAATCTTTCTTCTAACTGAGCTAAGAGAAAGTAGGTGTGTATCTATCCATATATATGCAGGCAGGCGTAGAGGCTTGGGGTTTTATCCCTGGGCCTGTCATGCTGACCCCACCTTGGGGGAGCACTGAGATGGCAATTGAGATTGGACATGGTGGCACATGCCAGTAATCCCAGGTCATGGGAGGCTCTAAACTGGTGGATCACTAAGAGTTCGATCTAGTAGTGAGTCCCTGAACACTCTGTAGACCTTTACCTAAAATATGCAAAAAAAAGTAGTTGGTTATCCGTGGAACTGGCAATGTCAGAAGTTGTTGACTTGAGCCTTTTATAGGTCAGCATATTAGTATGGCTTTACTTTTTATACCTCGCTTTTATAATTTTCTGCTGGATGGTTAAGACCAAGATAAAGCAAGACCTATATAACAAAAAAAATTTAACAGCAGATAGAGAACGGATATCCCCTTGCTAATTTTTAAATTTTTATTATTTTTTAAAGAGAGTGCAAAATATTAATAAAACAATATTACTGATACAGAATTTTTCTAAACAAAATAATATGAATTTTGCAGTAATTGTTTTATTACATATTGTTGTCTCCAAATTAGTTTTTCATATTACCAAATATATGCATGCAAAATTGGAAGAAGAAAGAAAGAAAAAATATATATATAAGAAAATAAGAAGAGACATAAGGGACAAGTACCTGAAAAAAGGAGACAAAACAAATTAAGCATTATCTGCTCCTTTCCACAGACCAGTACAAATCCACAGTACAGTTGTCCAGACCATCCTGCCTATGATACATAGATATAGCTCTTTCCCCCACTCCCTCTCTGATGCTTCTCATCTTAGTAATTCCTTCCTTTTGAAGAGGTTCATCCCTTTTCTCAGTGTCTATAGTACCTTTCAGATTTTATTTTGTCTCTCAGATTCTCATACTAAGGAGACAATACAGTGTTGGAACATGCAGGTTTATTTCACTTAAGAGTATGGTCTTTAGGGGCTGGGGAGATGGCTCAGTGGAATAAGCACTTTCCTGGTAAGCACAAGGGCCTGAGTTCAATTCCCAGTTCCACAAAAAAAAGTATGGTCTCTGCATCCATTTACTGGTAAAAGCCTCAAATTTAACTATTTGTAGCACCATTGTGTAAAAATACACTGGTAAAAAATACTCATTGTATAAAAATACCACATCTTCTTTATCCATTCCTTAATTGATGGCCATTTGCATTGCTTTCAAGATTTAAGTATGACAAATTGTGCTGCTATAAAAACATGCGTGCATATATATCACTATGGCATAATGTTTTCATTTCTTTTGGAAAAATACCCAGGAGTGGAATAGCTGATTGAATGGGACCTCAATCCTAGCTTTTGAAGGAATCTCCAGACTCATTTCCATAGTAGTTGTACCAGTCTGCACTCCCATCAACAGTGGAGAAGGGTTCCTTTTTCCCCACAGCCCCTCTAGCATATGTTATTGGCTGACTATTTGATGTTAGCCATTCTTTCTGGTGTGACAAGGAATCTCTGTTGTTTTAAGCTACATTTCTTGAATGACCGATGATGTTGAATATTTTTTTTGGTGTATTTATTTGCCATTTGTATTTCTTCCTCTGAGTACTGTATATTCATCTCAGATGCCCATTATCTGGTTTTTTTCCCTCCCTCTTGGAAAGAAATGTAAACTCAAAATGGAAGCTTATTAGTTAAACAATTTGACTTTCGTTGTAAAAATGCTTATAAAATCATTGTTAACATGGAAAGAGTTTGATGTATCATAGTGATCTTTGAGCAATCATAATGTAGAACACAAAATTATGTATTTTACAACAATACACACATGCCATCTGCATACAGCAGTCTTTCAAACTTTGGAACCCTACTTTGAGAGACTCAGGAGTTGGAAATCTAAACATTTCAAAGATATGCAGTGACGATTTTTCTTATTGCAGAAGGATTCTTCAAATTATGAATGGATTCACTTCAGGGCACTTTTGAATAGTTTCTTGCTTCATTCTTTGCAGCATTTCTTGGAAGATCATTGATTCCTCATCAGAAAATGTTGAGAAGTGGAGAGACATTTAGCTAAGTTGTGTGGAATTGCTGCCAAGTGATTATCATGGAAATGAAAACAGAATATCTCAAACATTATAATGCAAGTTAGTGGGAAATGTACTATTTTATTTATGTAATATGTATTTAAAAACTAGTTTCCAAAATAAATATATAGCATAGAGAAGCACATTGGATTACATAATAGAACATGTTAAAGCTTTTTGGCCGAACATAAAACATTCCAACATTTTTGGCACCAGAAAGTGGATTCATCAAAAATAATTTTTCCATGAAGCAAGGAATGGGTGGTTTGGGATGATTCAAGTATATTACATTTATTCTGTACTTTATGTCTTTTTTATAGATTATAATATCGAATGACATAATTATACCACTTAGCATAATGCAAAATCAGTAGGAGCACAGAGTTTATTTTTCTGTAATTAGACAATCCTATGTGGAGTGATAGAATAGTGACATCCGAAGTGTGTTGCTCATGTGCAGTCTACTCCATGATAGCACTTTCATTTCTGAGATTATATAAAAACATGTTATTCTCTCCTCATGTGACAGATCAAGGTCATTTATAAGGCAGAATATATTTCGTGAGTATGCAAGTTTTGAGACTCATTCTGTTTCAGTGAAATGTGCTTTCAGTGCTCAATTTGTTTTCTCAAAACAAATCTGTAAATTGGCTCTTATAGGGGCCGGGAAGATGGCTCAGTAGAATAATCACTTCCCTGGCAAGTGCAAGGGTCTGAGTTGAATCCCTCATTCTGCCAAAAAATAAAAAATAAAAATAAATAAATTAGCTCTCATAATTCATAAGCTCCTCCCAGTGGTATACTTTTAGAAAGCCACCTCACATCCATGTATAAGAGAAGACTTGTTTGCCCTGTATCTATCTTCTCATAGAGGTACTGTAACAGATATGAGTTAAAAACATGCAATTTTATAAGGTTGATGTTTTAGTCACATCTTACAAAACATGATTATGTTTAGATGTCATTCTTGGCTAGCTAGCATTTCTCTATGGATAACAGGGTATAGCCTCACATTCATAAACAATCCCTGTAACCTGAGCAGCAAAACTAGAATGCTGTCCAGTCGTGTCAGCGGCCCTATCCATGCATATACTGACACAGAATGACCAATTCAATTTTCCTAATATGCAGTCATTGAAGGGCTTGAATATTTATTCAACTGTTATATTGGTTGATGGAAAATATGTATCATGTGTTTTCATGCACATCATGAAAACTTGTTGCCAACACCATTAGACTCAGCCTAGATTGCATATTATTGTGATTCAGTAATCCTAACAATTGTTCCCCAAGATGTCCGCTATTTCATCTAGTTATCACGCTAGTCAATGTAAGACCAAGTTACCTTTGTTTTATTAGTATGTTTTAAGTGCATAATGATTATATAAATTATGTAGAATAGATATATGTATATAGCATATACATATGCTATTTATTATTTTTTTATTTTCTTCCCTTGCCATTTCTTTCCCACTCCTCCATCTCTAAAGGCCCTTATACTTCCCATTTGAAAAAGATCTATCTCTCTGTTTGTTATTGTCTAGCCATCATTTTGATCATTAAATTATTAATGCATCAGATTTCTCATGTGAAAGGCATTGCATGATATATAAGCCTTTTGTGGGTCTGATTTATTTCACTTAACAATATTGCCTGAAGTTTTATCTGTTTTCTTACAAGTGACTCAAATTACTCTTCTTATTGTACTTGAGCATAGACATTAAAAACTGTTGCCCATTTATTTATTAGAATGCTTTATTTCTGAGACTTCTCTTTGGCATCTTGTTATGGACTATAGCTTTTCTAAATTTGTTCATCATGTTTTGGATGGTTTTAGTTAGCTCTTCTAATTTCTTATTTGACTTGTCTCAAACACATTGATCAGCTTGTTCATTAATTGTACTATTTTGTTATATCATCTAAGACCTTACCAAGTTTTTTTTTCCTATGATCATTTTTTCTTTGTATTTTAGGTAAGGGTCTACAAGGTGTTCAGGGTCTCACTACTAGATTGGACTCATAGTGATCCATCTGTTTGCAGCCTCCCAATAGCTGGGATTACAGGTGCATGCCACCAGGCCCAGTCTCAATTGCCATTTTCGCATACCCTGGGGGTGGGACCGGCAGGGCAGGCCCAGGGATTGAAACCCTAGTCTCTGTGCCTGCTTGCAGCAACTTTAATCTGCTGAGCTATTTGGTAGGCCCTCTCCCATGGTCATTTTGAACAATTCGTCTATTTGGTGTTTCATTTCCTCTCCTCCATTGTACTTGGATCTGGTTTAAGAGAGGTGGGAGAGTTTGGAAGCATTTTGTGGATATATTTGGTGCTGCTGAAAGTAGAGATCAAATAGAGCGAAGAGTCTTTGCTCCTTCTATGAAGACCTCTTTGCTTGCATTCTGTGTACCAGTGATGTGATCTTGACTTTATGTGCCAAGAGTTATTATCTACCACTTTGATCTATTTAGTTAAATACAATTCTTCCTCATCAGTGTGTTGCAAGGAGAGAATTCTTAGTGGTTATGACAATTTAAATTGTTCCAATGATATATTAATTATTCATTGCATCTTACAGACTATACTATACTGATATCAGTGATTAGTGTGGGTTTTTGAGGGATGGGTCAAGGAAAGAGGAAGCAGAAAGGAATAGGTTAAGTCAGAAAGCAAAGAGGGAAGAAGTCTTAATAGATTAAAAATAGATAGATGTCAGACTCTTAGGTTTATTTTTAGCTGTGTAAAGGACTAGTATTGAGGGGGTTTGTGAAAATGTGAAGGTAGGAAGAAGGATATAGAGGAAATTATAATTAGGGATTGAGGGATACTGTGAGATTGGTTAAACTTCTTAATATGTATATACTTCATTTTATTTGAATTTTTTAAGCACAATTTTGATAAGGGCTAACCTGACATGTCCATGAACAGTAGAACTATTTAAATTAAAGAACTAATTAATTCTTGTTCCCTTTTACACAGATGTAAGCAAATTATATATGCTGGAGAAGAAGAGAGGGAAAGTAAGAAAATGTTAAGAGGAGAGGGAAATAGTGGGGAATTAAAGACAGAATAAAGACCCAAGGAGAGTACAATAAAGGAAAAAATATTAAAATAAAGTAGAATAAAATAATAAGAAACAAAACGATCCAAATAAAATCAAAATAAACCAACAAGCAAGCCAACAAACAATCATACCTACAAGAGAAACATCTCTGTGCTGCTGCCACAGTATAGAAGCAGTGTTGCTACACAGCTTCCTTCGTGCCACAATCATAATCTGATTGCAAGCAATGAAGCCCGTCTCCCCTTTGGATTGCCTCATTGGCTTCCTAGGTGCTGTGCGATCTGGTGATCTGGATGAATCTCCGTATCTACCTTCTGGCCTCCAGCTGTGCTTTCCACATGGCTAGTTGGACGTTTTATCACTGTCCTAAGATCCATACACCTGAATTAATTTGGAAGACGTACAACAGTTTTCCCAACACATGGTTCTCTTTCTGCTTCTACTAGGAATTGCTCACTCTTGTCCCATTCACATTCAGGAAAATTCCATGGTTGTCTCCATGTTTTGCCTCCACAGATGTTTTGCCTAGTGCATTTCTATAAGCCTTTTAACCTCATAGTCACTTTCTGATGTTTGGCCCCACAAGACTTTTATATTTTCCTGACTCAAAAGCTCTGGTTTCTGACCAGTGACACTTATAACAAACCCCAGGATTGACGGGGAGCCTCTTTTGCCTGTTCAGGCTGGTGGGTAGTATACAGGATTTCACACTCTCTCAAATCTCACTAGTGTTTGTAAAAGCAACAGGAGAGCACCTACTCCATTCTTGCTCTGCTGATACTCCCTTTTCTCCAAGTCTGCAGTGATACTGTCCGTGGTTCTCTGCTGGTGAGTTCTATGTTGACTGCAGCATATGGTATTCCAGTCCTATGACAAACCATCCATCTTCACTGTCATTTGGATGGTTTTGCCAACTTTTAATGGAGTTTTTAATTTCTTATATCTTTTGAATCAGTTTCATGTGTTCTATTTCTTTCCTATATTGCTCATTCAAGGTTTCCATCATTTTTCTATTCTCTTCTATTTTTTATCAGTGTTTTCTTTAGGAATGATCAGTAATTCTTTCATTATAATTATCATTTTCTTACCTGTGAGATTATCTATGATCTGATTTCCTCTATACCCTTCTGCAATTGTTTCTTTACTTCAGTTGCTATTATTTCAGAGATTTCAAGTGTGTGACTTTCAATTTGTTCTGTGGTTATTTCTCCTGGGTTTGTTCTGGGTAGTCCCAGGGCCTGAGATTGCATTTTCCTCCTTCTTTTTGTCATATTTTATTTCAGAGAGAACTCTTTATTTTGATTTTTGTGATATCTTTTTGTGAAATTTTATATAATTTAGCTATATCACTGTAGTCAGAACCTCTCTATAAAGAATCTGGTTTTTATGTATCTCTCCTATGTTAATGATTCCTGTTTTATGTGTGTCACAAGATTTTACCTTCACTTTTGGTTGGGAGTGAGATATTGGTTTCCATTTGGCATTGTCCTCTAACCTTTAGTGTAAGGCTTTGGTGAGATTATTACCCAAGCACCTCCCGATATTCTCACCCAAGGGAGAACATGTGGTTAAGGCAGATATGGTTTCCTATTTACAGTAGTATAATTGGTAATACTAATAACAGGCATTTAAATTTAGAAATTGACAAAATTTTGTAACTAATGGGTTTGTACTATATATCATATGAGCAAACATTATAGCTATATAACAAAGCAGATCTTAAATTGGGAATTTGTTTTTACATTAGTTCCCCTGAGTTCTGTCTAGACACCTCCTCTTCGTGCACCTAGAGTTGTCCAGGCAGACTAGTTCACCCTAGTTACTTGCTGCCACCTCTGTGCTGCAGCGATGCTCCTGTAGCTCTGGGCCATGGTCGAAGCTTGACTGGGCCCAGTAGTACACCTCAGCTCACTGGATCTAGATCTACTAAACTCAAACTCTATTGGCTGGACCTTTCTTGGGTCTGGTTGCAGCATTCCACTTCTTCCAGCTCAGCCCTGTCTAAGTGGAGTGCTAGGCCCTGCTGGCTGCCTTTCCCAAGGCTTGTTCCTGGTAGATACACCGATGTGCAGAATATATTTTTCTATTTTTTATTCTTAGAATATTTATTTATTTAAATACAGGGTCTTGCTACACAGCTTAGACTTATAATGATCCCCCTGTCTCAGCATTCTGAGTGCTGGGAGTATAGATGTGCACCACCATACCCTGTTTTGGTGGCTAGCATGGTATACCTGCAGTTCCTGGGATTGAACACTGGTCCTTACACTTGCCAGGCAGGTGCTTAGACCACTGAGCTATCTCCCCAGTCCCTTATTTTCCCTTAAAACTCCAAAAGCGTGTCTTTAATTCAGAGTTCTTGGCCTCCATATGATGAGGCAGTTTTGAAGGCTTCATAAATTTGTTGGATAGGTAGTTGCCCTGTTTTATACAAAGTAGCCTTGGAGAATATGAAGAATATGGTACGATAAACCCATAATTGATGTAGGACTCTTGATATTTTCATTTAAATGCAGCTCTCATTTTGTTCATAGTTGTAGAGTCTTCTGTTGTCTCATTGGGTCATGCCCCCTTACAAAGAAGATATCTAGTGACATTTTTTTAAAATTATTTTGGCTAGGGTTAGCTTGTGAGCTTACCAAGACTGTGACTGATATAAATGTACAATGCAGGAAAAAGACACAAAAATAAAATAATGAATGGGCCACACATGGACCAATGTAAGTGTTGCATTCTGAGATAAAGTCTGTCACCAGAAGCACCTGTACAATTAAAGCACATTGACTCACTTTTCACTGTAAATTACAATACCAGATGCAGCCTAATTGTCACTTAATACTTGTTGATAGGTTTTTCATATAAGTCTGCAAGAAATCAATTTATTATAGCCTATGCCAGGTCAAATATCTTTGCTAATGTTAGTCTGTATTTGTAGGTGCTCTTTAGTATCACTGGCTTTGCTCTTCCTCAGATCATCAAACATTAGATTCTCATAAGAAGTATGCAACTTAGTTCTCTCACATGGGTAGTTCAAAACAGGATATGTGCTCTTATGAGAATTTAATGGCACTACTGATCTGATGGGGACTGGAACTGAGGCCATGCTCTAAGCAACGAGGAGAGGATATAAATACAAATGAAGTTTTGTTTATTCTACCCTAACACTTATCTCCTGCTGCGTGGCCCAGTTACTAACAGCCAATGGGTGGACCTATGCTAGTTCATGGCCTAGGGTAGAATCCCTGTCCTACAGTACAGACTCTTAGTATACAGTACAGAGATTCTTGAAGCAGAGATGCTTTATGCATGGTCTTGAGAGTCAACTGTTACTGTAGTGATAGTGCATAAAAAGTTGCCCATGCTCACTAGCTTGAAAAAGTAATCACTTTTATCATTTATATAGCTTCTTTGGAGATTAGCTAATCTAGATTTCCTGAGCTAGCTTGATCCCTAAGCTGTAGATTGAAACCGTGTCTACCCTACATGTCTCTCATCTTTCACGGAGTAAAAGGTTACCTGGCATATTTCCTTTCCATGGTGTTAGTATCATTGCAATAGGACTGAGCAGAAATATGCAATTGTTCTTAAAAACCATTGCATGCTAGAAGTTGCATCATATCACTTACATTTACTATGGCAAATCACATGAGCAAGGCTGATACAAATGGAGCAAGGAGATATTCTTTGCAGATGGTAGGAGTAAGTACATAATCAGTTGGCAAAGGCTATGAATTAAAAAAGGAAAGGATTGGGAACTCTGGTGTTGTGTATCAGTTGGAATCCATGGAGAGCCTAAAACCTCTGAAGTTGTTTAATGAACTATTGTTTCATATAGAAGAAGCTTGTTTTTATTGTTCATCAGAGTCTCGAGGAAAAGGGATTCCAATCTTTTCGATGTAATAACTACTAACTATGTGCTTTTGTTATTCTTTGGTATACTCAACAATATTAATTCATCGAAATTAGTGATCCAGTATTTATGTGTGAATTTTCCAATTTTTAATTCACTGTGAAGGATCAGTTCCTTCAGAGCAGGGTTGTATTTAAGAGCACAATTGATTTGGCACATGGTGATCAGCACTAGTTTTTCTGTACCTGAATCTTAGAAGTGATTACTATCTCAGTGATGTATTCATGAATAGATCATGAAAGCAAATAGTGAGAATGAAGACATTAAAACAAAAGCTTCGCTTCACATTCCCACTTTGCAGTTCACCACTTGTGTGATCACTGGCACTTAAGTAAGGCTCTACGCACTTAAGTTTCCTCATCTATACATAAGGGTGACAGTTCCCACGTTACAAGGTCATTGTGAGGATTAAAGGAGGTAGAACATGTATTTGATAATATTAGTTGCATGTTAGAAATTGCACAAATGGTAGTATCCCATTTCTATGATTTCCTATGTTCCAATAATATTTTAATGGGAATAACAATAATTCCTATGACTTCCTATGTTTAAAGATAATAAAATAACATTAAAAATGGTACAGAATTTCAAAATAAGGTGATAAGAAATTAACAATTGTTGTTACATTGCATATTGTTATCTTCAATGTAGTTGTTGAGATTACCAGATATAGGCATGCAAAATTGATCACTTAGGCATTTACTGTTCCTTTTAACAAACCAGTAGAAATCGGTAGTATTTCTATCTTACCTGTCTTGTATACACATATATTTCCCTTTGTTCTTTCTTTTTTCCTTTTGCAAGTTGTTCTTCCTTTTTGAGAAATTTCTTTCTCTTTCATTTTATTGTATCCCTAGTTTTAAGAAAGTGAAAGAGTAAATAAAACCCAAAAGTTACAATAGATATTATATAAGGGAAATGCCATTATTATTGTTTTTATTCTGTTAAATGACAAGCACTTTTTACTGTATGAGATATCAATAAAGAATTTTCTGAACTTTCTTCTTACCCTTTTGGGTTTCAAGAATAGTTGTTTATTTCTATTATCAGATTCTGGACCTAAGAATCTGATAATACAGTTTTCTGATCTGCCTTCAGTATTTGTATTCTGCTGAGAATATTACAAAAGTAAAATAGCATCTTGTGTTTTGAAAGAATTTCAAGTTCAAAAGGAAGTTGAACTTTATATTCCTAATCTTCTCTGAACTTTGGCATAACAGACTGAGGAGGTGAATAGCATTGTAGAAAGAAAAGAACATTTTGGCCAAGCGGGATAAGCCATAATGGAAAAAGTTCTGAGATTTTACCTTTTTAAAATTACCAATTAACCAGCAAATTATATCAACTGAGACAACTGTTTTATTCTTTTAACTCTCACACAAAATGTGTGAGTCCTTATTAGGAAGGAAAAAAAATTTTTCTAGGTTACTAGGGATGGCTCTACTTTAAATCCTATTCCAGCCAATAAAAATGCTGTTCACTTTGATGATTTTTATCTGGACTAAGAAATGCATGCATGCCACAGTGTCTAGGTATTTTATTATTTATTGACAATCCACTCAGCTTTAAGTCAAATAGATTACTTACTTAGCAATGAGTGACATTTTGGTTCTAGACTGTTAATTGTATGGTGATACCTTGGTTGTCAAATTGCTCCACACTCAAACTTTCCATTACTAAACAGAGTTACAAAAATCCACTCATTGTTCATAACTATTCTCAATAATCACTCAAAATGACTTGAAAGAACCTTTTCAAGCAATGGATACTCAGTCTAAGTGCCACTATTTCTTTGAAAACATACTGTGTCTGTGTTAGTGTGTCAAAACCTTTGTCATTGTCATTTTATTTATCCTATTATTTATATAAAATATTGTAATCATGGCTTCAAAGAAAGTTAGAATTGCCAGCAATACAGCTAAGAGGACAACTGTGAGAACCACAATAGAGGTAAAAAAAGAAATAATTGAAAAATTTGTTTGTTTGTTTGTTTGGTTTTTCTAGTTTGTAATGACTTTATTTTTTAAATTACTTTTGTTGAGAAACAAATAGCAATGAGACAGTTTCAAAACCGATTAGTACGACAGTTTCAATAATTAGCACATTGCATATTGTTGTTTCACAGTGGTTATTAATAGTACAAGATGCAGACATGATATCCTGTCCAAACACTATTAGTACAAATCTCTCTTCTCATTGAATTAAGAGAAAGAAGCTATATATCTATCTTAACTATTTTGTATATACAGATACAAAATGATCCTTCAGGGCTGGGGAGAGAGCTCAGTAGAGTAAGTGCTTGCCTGGCAAGCACAGGGTCCTGAGTTCAATCCCCAGTACCGAAAAAAAAAAAGATCCTTCATTTATATTCCCTTTTTTGTTTAGTTTTGTCAGAGATGGGTATTACCTTGCCATTTAAATATTGTAGGTGCGTGAATTCAGCAAAATAATCCAATATAGTCCAGTAACCCATAATAGTAGTGTGTTATCCATAGGACTGGCAATGTCAGAAGTTGTTGACTTGAGCCTTTTACAGCTCAGCATATTAATATGGCTTTGCTTTTTTTTTAATTAATTAATTTATTTTTTGGCAGAACCAGGGATTGAACTCAGGTCCTTGCACTTGCCAGGGAAGTGCTTATTCCACTGAGCCATCTCCCCAGCCCAGGCTTTGCTTTTTATACCTCATTTTTATGCTTTTCTGCTGGATGGTTAAGACCAAGATAAAGCAAGACCTATATAACAAGAAAGGTAACTTTTATATCTGCCAAGGTCAGCCAAATCCCCTCAGGATTTGCCCTGAATCCCTGTACCACAGTTTGTAGATCCTTTGTCAGTGTCAGCCATGGCATGGTGTCACACGCCTGTAATCCAAGCACTTGGGAGCTGACACTGGAGGATTGCTGTGAGTGTGAGTCCAGCCTAGGCTACAAAGGAATTCAAAGCAATCCTGAAATACATAGTGAAACTCTGTTTCAAAAAGATTTAAAAAATTATAAAAGTCTCAGAAAATAAATTTATAAGTATAATTTTGGAGCTTGAGAGCCAATCATTTGATTTTCCATTATTTTATATGGAAAATTATGTTCTGTTCACAAATTTTTGACTTTCTAATAAAAATTTGGAATAAATTTATTTTTACAACTGAGGTATCACTGCATAATTAATGAATAATAATTATACATTTTATTTTCTATGGATTTGTGTATTTTTAGAAATACTACTGGTTATTGTTAAGAATTCCTAGCTTGGCCAACTAAATGAATATGACTAAATTTACAAGCTTACATGTTATAATTTTGAAATGATTTTATGTGTTATTCATTGAATTTTTTTCTTTTCGGAACTGGGGATTGAACTCAGGCCCTTGTGCTTACCAGGGAAGCATTTATTCTACTGAGCCATCTCCCCAGCCCCAATACATTAAATTCTCACAAGAAAAACAATAAGCGGCAAAGTAAGAAAAACATGAATGGTGATAAATGTTCTGAAGGAGATACTTTGATGATAAGGTAAAAATATTATGCAAATGACTTAGAGTATACTCTTTGAAATATCTTCGATATTTAAATTGATATGCATTCATTTATTTAAGTTATTATTTAATTTAACTGTTATTGAGAAATTAAGTCTTTTCAGCAAAAACTTTGCCCTGTTATAGTGTTGTTTATTTTCCTGAGGAGGGAACATATGAAGTTGATGTTATTAAATATAATATCCGATACCATTTATTCCATTATAGATTGGTTATTATGAATCTTAAAAAGTGAGAAAGTAAGCTATTTTAAGGGCTGTTATTTAGGCAAAGACAAACAGATTGTGCAGAAAAAACTCATCAAATGTCATCAGGTTATTAAGCCAACATACTAGTTTGGATAATATCTCATCTCTTTTTCTTAACAATTCTGGTTTTACCCAAGATGAAATGTTATTTAAAGGAGAAAACTGCTAAAGTAAATCCCCTTTAGGCTTTTCACGAAAATGAGCTCTGGCAATAGCTAGAATTGTCAACACCACAGTAAAATCTAAAGGATTAACTACTTTGAGAGCTGGGTGAACTTGCTTGCAATATAGCAAAATAGTGGTTGCTCTTTAGATTTTTTGACTCTTTCTTGGAAGGCAATTATATTGTTTCTATTTTACAGATAATGATAATGATACATGGAAAGAGAAGTGGTCCTCTATTCCAAATCATACACCCAGTGAAGATCAAAGTTAAACTTGAAACTTGTATCATTCTGGTTCTAAATCTTCACCTATAGTTTAGATTGTTGAGTCCAACAAGAATTTTTGGCCAGAAAATTACTTAAAACTCTGAACATTTTTGCCTTTCATTTGCAAATGTTCTATATGTATTCTGTCATGCCTCCAATTAATAGTCATTGTTGACAGGCATTGTGTAAATTGTACATTTTTATATTAAACTGATTAAAATTATATATAATGTAATCATATATAGCACACTGCATTATACCCCATTAATCTGCACAATTATTAAAATTGCGTCAAGAAAAAAAAGCAAACCTTCTTAAGCCAATAGATTTATTCATATCGAGTTAGAAATAAAAGTGTTCCCCTCCCAGAGACTTTAAACATAGGTAATTAAATGATTTTACTGGGAAATGTTCAGTTTGAAAGATTAACTGATCCTAATTACAGTAACAATTTTGATAAAGTTAGAAAAGAAAAAAACCCACTCAATTTATGTTATAAGCCTACAGTAACCTTCATAATATAACAAGAAAAAGAAGGACAGATTCAAAAAAGGGGAGTACAGGCCAAAATTATTGGTGAACATATGCAAAGTGTTTGAAACAGAATCACTAAACAATTAGCTCATCTACAAATTGCAAAAGTCATCCTCACTTCCTCTCTTTTACCCCATATGCCACATCTAATGAATTAGTTTTCATACCCTATTGACACTGCCTCTTAAACATGTGTGAAATATGTTCTGTTCTCTTTTCTTTCCACTCTTACATAGGCCAAGTTTCCAACCTGTCTCACTGGCCTTACCACCTTACTCATCTCTCCACTTATGCCCTTACCACTGTGTATTGTCTTCTACAGCTGTGAATTAGAGCATGTAGTTTCCAAGATAAGAACTCTCCAAAGATTTCTTGTGATAAATAGAAGGAAATGCAAAGTTTCTACCATAACCTAGAAGTCCCTGAATCATGTAGCCCATTTCTTCAACTCTGTTTCAGACTATTCTCTTCCTCTGACATATTTCTGCTCCAGAGGTTCTACATTTTCTATTGCCTGTGCCAGAATTACTCTCTGTACAACTGGCTGAGCCTTGAAACCATAATTTTAAGTGAAATAAAGCAGACATACAGGCTTAAATATCACATGGTTTATCTTATATGAAAAATTCTATGTGTAAGTAAAGTATAAAATAAACAATTGATTATAGGAAAAGAAAGAAAATCATTATTCTTATCTAGTGCAGATACTGTACCTAAAAGTGTATCTTATCTTAGTATGATTGTGTTACACATTTTATATGTTTTTGGTCTATTCTTGTGATTTTTTAATCTGTATGTATAACTGACTTTGTAAGTTCTTGTAAGATAAATAAGTGAGTCTGATGCTGGCAAAATAAAAGTGGGGCAGTGGGAAGAGTAAAAACCAATCAAAATGTGTTAATTGTATGAGCAAATTCTCTGCAATGAATGTAATAATTATGTACTGGAAACGTGTGAATGAACGTAAAAAACTATGTTCTATTTTTTTATCTTTTTGAGATAGGTCTTACTACACAGTTCAGGCTGGCCTTCAACTCACTTTGTAGCCCACTCTGACCTCGAACTCACAGCAATCCTCCTGTGTCAGCCTCCAGAGTGCGGGGATTATAGGCATGCAACATCATGCCTGGCTTGGCCCAGTATTTCTTTTTTTTTTCTTTTTTAAAAATTTTATTGATAAATATCAATGATACAGTTTCCAAGCTGATTAATAGGACATTTTCAATAATTAATACATTGCACATTTTACCTTCTCAGCGGTCATGGGCCCAGTATTTCTGATACACTGTAAAATTGGAAAACATTAGCAGATACACTGTGGAATAATGATTTAAAACAGGAACAAGCTTGACTATAAAAGCAGAATGATGATATGAAAAGGAAGTTCACCCTAATTTTGGTGTTTTTATTTTTTTTACCTTATTTACTTCTCAATGTCACTTCTAAGTGTGAAGACACTAAATATCCAATGAAAGAGGACTATAGTACAATGGAAGATAGCCTTATGTGGAAGTTATTCTTTCTAAATTAAAAATTGAGAAAAGTATATTACAAAAAATGTGGTGATCAATTTCCAAAACACTACAGGATTTCAGGCCAGAAAAATATTGCAATGAATATATAAATAAAGGAATTAATACTATATGATTATGGATAACTTTCAGTCTTTTTGCTATCTGTATTTTCTCTATATTCAGTAATGAACATTTCTGCAAAAGTTATAGTGACATGGTAAGCCAGGCATGGTGGCAGTAATGGATACATGTAATCCCAGCACTTGGGAGGCTAAGGCAAAAGGACCACAGCCAGGAGAAGCCAGCATGGGCAACATAGTAAGTTGAAGGCCAACCTGGAATATAAAAAAAAACCTGTCTCAAAAAACAAAAACAAATTATAATGACATTATGTCTCAGTTACTTTTTTCTCATTGCTGGGACAAATTAGCTGACATCCAAAATTAAGGAAGGAAAGGTGTATTTATTTCACAGTTTGTAGAGGTTTCAATTCATAATTAACTGACTCCAAGGCAGAGTGATACATGGCAGAGGGCAGCAGTTCATGGTGGCAGAATACAGAAGGGCAGCAAGAGTGAAAAGGGAGTAGCAGAGGCAAAGGCAGATGAGGGATGAGGGCAAAGGACGATAGAGGATGCAAAAGGAATGAGTATGTGTTATCTACATGCACGAATTCCTTATAAGGATTGTCAGCGTTATTTGCTACCCATGTACTAATAAAAACATTATGGACAGCATCTACTCACAACTTTCTAGGGATTTATATGTGTATGAAGTCAAAATAGTTACCTTAGTTAAATCAGTTTAAAATGTTAAAACACTCTATACAGTTACATTGGACAAGACCTGGTGAGAAGTGAAGGGTGTGTAGAAGGATTAATTTTTAAATTTATTTGCCAATGGGAAGAGAGACCTCTTGATTTAGATCCTTGTCTCCCACACCAACAACTTCCCTAGGGAATTAGTGGTGGTACTAAAAGGGGTGCACAACATTAGCTTCTCTGCAAGCATGGGCAAAAGAGCACAAAGAAGTTGGATTCCTCAGAGTCCACAAACAGAGAACTTTTATGTCCTATAATACAGATGTGAACTGATTAAGAAATAAATGAATTCAGCTTATATCATAATCATTATATAACAATCGTCACAGCAGCTTTTTGTAAACTCAGGTTTTTCAAATTGTTCTAAATAATCATAAATGTCTACCATGGCTGTTTTTTTTTTAAAAAAAATACTGTCATCTGGAGTTTTTAAATTACATGGAATACTTTTAGATTTGATACTTTGACAAGAAGTGAAACTCATTGAATTTACTACATATATTATAGTGGATATTTAAAAGGTTACACATTACTGTAATGTTGATATAACAATATTTACCCATGAATGGTAGTCATAAAGAAGTTGACTTTCAGAACTCATCTGAAAGATGTTATATTTTATCTTTACAGAATACAAACTAGTGATAGGAAAAACACAGCATTAGAAATGATACAATATTTCACTAAACAGTAATAGGATTTCAACGGTGGTTGCTCATGCTATCGTAAGAGTTGTTCAGATTACCAGATATAAACATGCAAGATTCATTTTAAGAAAAAAGGAAACAAAACAAAAACAAAGAAGTTATAAGAAATTCAAAAGGAGAAAAAAAAATAAAGAGTAAAAGGAGAAAAAAAAAACATTACTTCTTTGAAAAGACCAGCAGAAATTGACAATACAGGTTTTTGAACTATTCTGCATATATACTTAAATATATTTTTTATTATTTGTCCTCTTCCTCACACCAGTTTTTCCTTCTCATTGAACAAATTCTTTCCCTTTCACAGTGTTTGTTGTACTTCTTAGATTTTATTTACTCTCAGGTTCTCACACTAAGCAGATAATACAACGTTCACACATGTGGATTTGATATATTTCCCTCACCAATATAGTCTCTAGCTGCATTCATCTACAAAAGCTTCCAATTTAAGATTTTTAACCTAAATAATACTTTGTTGTGTAAAAATCCCTATCTTTTTAATCCATTCCTCAGTTGATGAGAATTTGGGTTGTTTCTGGGATTTACCTATGGCAAATTGTGCTGTTATAAACATGGGTGCACATACATTGCTGTGGTATAATGAATTCAGTTCTTTTGGGAAAAAATACCTGCCATGGAGATAGCTGGCTTGAATAGGACCTCGAACCCTAGCTTTTCAGGAATCTCCATACTGATATCCATAGTGGTTCTACCAGTCTGCACTCCTACTAAATTGGAGAAGGGTTCTCTTTTCCTCACAGTACTTGTTATTGGTTGACTTCTTGATGATAGCCATTCTTTGCGGCATAGAATGGTACCTCAGCATTGTTTTAATTTATATCTCTTGAATTACTAATGATGTTAAACATTTCTTCATATATTTAATTGCCATTTGTATCTCTTCACTTGTGAAGTGTATATTCATCTCAGATGCCCATTTTGGAGTTGGGTCTTTGAATTTTGGAGGCCTGATTTTTTAAAATTCTTTATATGTTCTAGATATGAGTTCTTTGTCTGACAAACAGTCTGCTGTAACTGATTCCCAATTTGTGGGTTTTCTTTTTACTCTGTTGGTAATTTCTTTTGAGAAGCAGAAACTTTTCAAAAAAATGAGATACCAATGGTTGATTCCTTAAAGCATTTTCCATGCAGTTTGATTTTTGTTCATGAATTCTTTATCTAAACTTATGTCCTTAAGGTTTCTACCTACTTTCTCTTTCAGAAGATTTAGGGTTTCCGTTTTAATATTTAAATCCTTCTTTTTTTAAAATTTTATTTATTTATATATATATGTGTGTGTGTGTGTGTGTGTGGCCAGCTCAGCCCACCAGGGGGCGGGGCTGGCTGGCATGTGGTGCTGGGGGATTGAACCGCGGTCCATGTGCTTTGCTAAGCTTGTTCTAAGTAGGTGCTTTAGACCACTGAGCCATCTCACCAGCCCTAAATCCTTAATCTATATTGTCTGTACTATTGTGCATGGTGATAGGCATAAGTCTATTTTTAGCCTTCAGCATGTGGAAATCCAGTTTTTCCAGCACCATTTATTAAAGAGGCTGTCTTCTTCCAGTAAACATGTTTGACCTGTGAAAGGTGTTAAATTTTAAAATATTGTTTCACTATCGTGCTATGCTCTAGGACAATGTTTGCAAACCTTTTATAGAGCTTTCAGTGATATCAACTCACTGAGGCACACATGCCACCACTGTTCTAGCGTAAGGAAAACAATAAAAAACAGGATTTTCTTCCTAGGAACTTGATTTCTTGCTGCTAGTCAACTCAGAATAAAACATCATTAAAATAAGGTACATATTGTAATCATTTATAACTTCTATGCTGATAGAGCTGGAAAGATAGAACAGAACTAAGATAAGTCTGCACTAAAATGTTAATAAAATGTTATAGTTGCACAACTAATGTGGTGAATGATTTTTCTGACCAGCACTAATACCACCATAGAGTTGTTAATTGAAACCTCACTCTTGGTTTTAAGGTGCAGTGTCTCATTATGTTTCTCATAATTCCTCTTTTTTTGCAGTATCTGGCTAAAAAATAAGGAGGGGATTGGTGCATCTAGAATAGTTTATTGTTAGGCTTTTCCCCAGTCTTCTGTTCAGTCCCTCTCAAAGTGTACATATGTAATATTTTCAATGCTATATTTCTAGGAACTATGTGGAGGAAAATAGGATTTTTTTCTCCTTCAGTTTCTGACATGTGTGCTTAGGTTTTCACTATCTTCGGTATGGAGAATTAGTGACTCATTTATTTGTTCTCCAGCTTCCAAAATTCTGTTGACATGTCTTGTTATTGTCTTCTTTCCTACTTTCTATGTGCATACTTAATTTCCCTATTTTTAAGTTTTAGGAATGTTTCTATTCCATAACAGGGATCCGAATTTATCAATATTTTATATACTAATGCCAAAAACATAAAGCATGTGATAAAATGCCACTTCAGTTTTATAGTTGTACATATGTATAAGGATAATGAATGGATGTATACATTAAGTCTGTTAGTCTTTTGGAAATTCAGGCTATTTTATTATATATATATATATATATATATATATATATATATATGAGGTAAAATGTGATAATTCTCACTCAATACATGGATACTGGAGGATATTCTATCAAGTGAAATAAGTCAGAAACAGGAAGCTAAATATTGAATTTTGTCCTTCACATGTGGAAACTTAAATAGTCCTTCGGAATGGATAGCACTGATTGCTAGATGCCAAGATCTATGGAGGGAAGGAATGTAGAGGGAGGTCGGTTAATGAATATCTCATTTTCATTTGCTTTTATCCAGAATGATTTCCTTGATTGCTCTGTAATATCTTTAATCAATATGTACCAAAATAATGTTTCAGATAACTAGTAGGATAAATTCTATTGATATTAATATATACTCTATCCAAAAAAGTGTCACTTCGAATTCAAAACTGAGACACTAATGCCAATGTTGATGTTATAGCAAGCTATAAAAACTTTGAGTTGGGGGCCAGCGAGATGGCTCAGTGGAATAAGCACTTCCCTGGCAAGCACAAGGGCCTGAGTTCAATCTCCGGTTCCACCAAAAAAAAAAAAAAAAGTATAAAAAAACTTTGAGTTGGCCAAATAGCTCATTAGATTAAAGCAACTGCAAGCAGATGCAGGGGCTGGAGGATCAATCCCCAGGCCTGCCATGCTGGCCCCACCCCCAGGGCATTCTGAGACAGCAATTGAGGTGTGGTGGTGCGTGCCTATAATCCCAGCTCTTGGGAGGCTGTAAACAGGTGGATCACTATGAGTTTGATCTAGTAGTGAGACTCTGAACACCCTGTAGACCCTTCCCTAAGGTACAAAAAACAAAAAATAAACCCATGGGAAAAAACACTTTTGAGTATGGGTATTTGATTCAGAGCGTGACTTTTTACCGTACCAATATTTTTTGATATTTCAATTCCCTTCCCCATATCTGTTATAAGCTGACCCAAAAGTAGATCTAGATCTTTATGCAACTTTCAAGAAAAGGAATAATGCATAAAAATCCAATAATAATCAAAGTAGCACAGATCATTCCATTCTAACTCATCACTGAAAAAAAAATTTTTATGATTTTCATTTGAATTCTACAGAAAATAAGTGACAGTTGGAGGACTTGTCTTTTCCAGCCTTTGAACTCTTTCCAAACTTGGTCATTGGAACAGGATAGAAGGAAGAAAATATCCAACTGCTGATTTTCATAATATTATTTTGTGAATGATAACTTTTGAAATAAATTGGATTTTAAGTCAACTTCTTTGAAGCCACTTAACCTTGAATGTCCTATCACTTAAGAGGACTGCAAAAGTATCTTGTCACTTAAGAATTTCAAGAACTTAAAAGACTGGAAAGGAGGTGCTCAGAGAGCAATGTTTGTTATGTAACATTTGAGTATGAGAAATTATATTACTTTTGTAGTTACAGAATGCAATCAGAGCACCTAAGAAACATGTGAATATGAGCAAGTAAGAATTTTTAAGAAGAAAATCCCACAGGCTTAGAGAAAGAATGTGTTATTAATATATAAAATTATAATGATGTAGAAAACTAGACATTATTTTTCTTAGGCTATTGATCTCATTCCCATTCCCAAGTGTCAAAAGAATATACTTACAGCAAATAACATTTCAAATGTGGTACTGTATTTACAAGGGGGTGGTTATAAATAATTTTAACAAACAATGTAATAAATATAAGTTCATTCATTTAAAAAATTAAGACTAATTTATCTAGATGTTTAAACAGGTAAGCAATGAAAAAATTACATTTTTTGGCAATATGCAAATGATAAGTCATATAAACATGTAAGTTTAATTCTGGTATAATAGGTAATATATGCAATTAGGTACAGTATTAGCAAAAATACTGTTGAATCAGCTTGGATGGGTCATATACCTTAATAGAAGATTTAAAAACTTAAATTATATAAAAATATCTTATGTGGGAGTTTTTCAAGGAGAAAAATTAGAAAATGGCATTTAATATAAAAGGAAAACTACTTATAAAAATTTATCTGTAAAACAACATTAATTTTAGACAACTATTAGTAGTTTCTCATGACTGGAATATGGAATTTGGGATTAGGACAAGTAGTGGAGTAATTTTTTATGCTATTTAAGAAAATAATACAATTATAGCTACTTAAAAAGATACATTTGTATCACAGTTTCTATAGCATAGGATCTAACTGGCTTTCATTTTAATTGTCTCACAAGGCTACGATTAAGTTGCTAACTAGGTAATGTTCTCACCTAGATCTTAGGAGTCTTCAAAATTTATTTGGGTTGGTAGGAGTACTTATTTTCATGTGGTTATGGAATTTTTAGGTGTTTGATCCTTTAGAACCAGCAATAAGGAATCTGAGTTGTTTTGAATTTTTCATTTCAGACCTGGCCTAAGCTCATTCTTACATGGCTCATCCAAGTTAAGCTCTCTTGTTTAACTCAAGTTTGAGACTCCTTCTATGTCTGCAAAATTCTTTGTCCTTTTTCATATAATATAACCTAATCATGAAAGTGACATCTCATTCCTTTAGCTGTGTTTTATTTGGTAAGAATTAAGTCACATATTCTACTAAGATTCAAAGGAAATGGGACTTCAAGATAGTAGATTTTACAGTTTACAACTCATGGGGGTCATCATAATGTGTTTCTGCAACAAGAAGGTATAGGAGACCAGACAGTAAAGATTATATATAGTTTGAATTTTAGTCTGTGTCCAGTGAGAGGAATCTGATTATTTCAACTAAGGAAATAACACTTTTTTTTCCATGTAGGCTGCTTAGTGATTGGCAAACATGTATATTTTAATGCAGAATTTATTTTTAAATGTTTCTTGATTTGTAGCCCCTTAGGGCTCTTCCACATTAGCAGACCAAACTCCAACTTAGTCTCCCTATTGCTATGAGAATGCTGGGAGCTCTGGATCAACAGTTTCTTTTTACCTCTATTCTTTGTATTGTTATGAGGTGAATGCTCCAAGGATAAAATAAGAGATAAACATATAATTCACCTTATAGTTATTTTATTTTTTAAGGTATTGTGACCTACTTGAGTTTTGATTTCCTTGATCTCCCTGTAGTTGCTCCAAATGTTTTTTTTTGAAGAACATTATGCAACTTTTGTAGGCATCTTCAGGACAATATGTACTATTTCATTATGACTGGAAGAGTCAGTTTTGAAATTTTGTCAAATTGGTAAACCAATTCTTTTAATCCAGTGTCTTACATTAGTCTCTTATACTTATCATCACTTATCATTATATTCCTTTTGCTTTAGTAGACCCATTCTGGTCCTCATGGAAGAGTATTAATTAGCCCTTTGTCTCTCAAAAATCTCATAGGCCATTCTTATATATTTCCCAGAGAAATATATAAGAATTATTATCAGAGAAATAATTATATGAGAGAAATAATAAGAATCAGTTCAAAGGCAGAAAGCATAAACTATATTATTCTTAATGATTTATAAGAAATAGCCATATATAACCTGTTGCAATGCCAGACCAAATATATATGAACAAGACTCTTCCAAAATGAACATATAAACCATTCATTAATTTGTAGATTGCTCAGAACAAATCCATCCATTAACCAATACTAAGGGTGCCAGAGCCTTTGGACTACAGTGACGTTCTTTCTGTATATCACTAAGAAGAAAAAACTGAGTCCAGACAGTATTATGACAGAAACTTGAAGAGCATAAAAGCAGCAAAATAAATAGCTTTGTACTGCTGATCTCTGCTGATGTATCAAAAGGAGCACTTAATGTTCAAGTTTTTAATTTCTCTCCTTTATAATTTTTATAATTTTTCACTAACTTTGCATGCTTATGTCTGATAATCTGAACAACTAATTTGAAGACAACAATATGCAGTATAACAACTATTGCTGCATTCATATAATTTCGTTTAATTAAGTTCTATATTGTTTATTTTTTTACTGTTTTTTATGCTTTCTAAAATATAGCTTTTTAATGAGAGCCTGTGCTCTATAAAAGACATATTTGATGCAATATTCAAATCTTGTTATTTTTTTCAAATTATCCTAGTACATGATTAAGGCTGGGTGAGCTTCGCATCACCTTCTGATTTATGGAACCAGGGCCTTCAGTTCCTCCCTACATAGGGTCCTGCAACCCTGGTCACCCAAGTCATAGCCCCAGGGCTGTTTGCAGTTCCCTCTGCCGGGCTTGCTGAAAATGCCAGTGTGTAAAGTGTGGGACCTGACTGATTTTGTGCACCTTGCTTTGCTTATTGAAATGTAGATCAAATAATAAACATGAGTAACTCCTTTAATTTTCCTTTGTCTCCTTATGTTTGTGTCCTTACTCAGGTGATACTACACTGAGTCATTCCTTTATGTAATTTTTTTTGCTGTACTTGTCAAAACAACACCTAAAACAAACCACTAATAATAAATAGGAGCCAAAGATTTTTTAAAAAATGTAAATTTTTGATTATTCACCGACTCAGGCCTCATTGAGAGCTTTCAAAAATAATATGCAGCTAGACTTTTGGCAAGACTTTAATTTCAAATCTTGTATATTTTTGTTTTCCACATCGTGTTACTATATTTAAGAATTTTTAGCTCTAAAAGTGTATTCTTGGCTTTTAAACTTGGATACTCTGCCATGTAAAGATGTAATGACAATATTTACTTTACAATAATATGCCTGTATTCACGAATTTGTAAATGGACTGGATTTTTCAAAAAATAGAATACTACTAGTTGCCTTCAGAGGGTATACTCTAAATAAAAGGAAACTAAGCATTGTTGACATCATGATCTTCTATATAGAACTTAAAAAGATGCAGAAAAATCACATTTTGTTGATTTGCTTTATTGGATTTATACTTATACTGTTATAATTCCAAATGCTCACTTAGCAAATGTTAAAAATTTCTCTTTAAATAATAGCTCTCCCTAACTAAAACTTTATATGTTTAAATCAAACAAAAATATGCAACACTGTGATACATAGGGAGTTCTTTTGCCCATAAATGGAAGGTAAATGGAACCAACTTAAGCATATTTGTCAATATTCCTTTTTTCTTTTTCTGGTTCTTCTCTTCAAGCTGCCTGATTTTCTTTTTAGTATTTTTCCTATGCTAATTTCAAAGGCGAGAAACATATTAGTATAAAATATGTTATACACAGTAAAAGAGAAAAAAAACAGGTATATAGTGCAGTGGCACAACAGCTGCCTAGTAAGGATGAGGTTTTGAGTTTGATTCCTGTATATATATATATATATATATATATATATATATGTATATATATAAATTCAATTGGTCCTTTATAAAAAATTCTTTTTTTTAATTTTATTTATTTATTTGTGTGTGTGTGTGGCCAGCTCAGCCCACCAGGGGGCGGGGCTGGCTGGCATGTGGTGCTGGGGGATTGAACCGCGGTCCCTGTACTTTGCTAAGCTTGTTCTAAGTAGGTGTTTTAGACTACTGAGCCATCTCACCAGCCCTAAAAAATTCTTTCAAATGGCCTGATACCATATGTTTGATGTAGCCATCACCTGCTTGCTGAAGGCAGACAACTGGAATACATACAGAGTAGAGTACTAGATGTTAAGTGAACTTGGTCAAATATGTGAGGAACATTTGCATGTGCAGACCAGGTATTTATAGTAGAATTAAAAACTGAAGGGGGTAGAAGTAGGCACATGATAGCTATCTTTATTTCACGAGCTGTTATATTTAAGAGGAATTAAACCTTCTCAAATGTTACTCAAAGTAGATACAATTGAGCCCTACGAATATACAAGATGAGGCCTCAACAAAGTAAGTACAGGCTTGCAAAAGATGCTGAAAAGATAACAGTATGTCTTTTGTTTATGATAAAAGGACTCTAAGTTTCTGGTACTCAATTTTTTTCTGTTAATTAAACTAAAACACATTTTTGATCAGTAAAAAATGTGACAGCTAGTTATTAAAAGTTAATTAAGTCACAAATTTAAAGTGCTAAAACAAAATAACAGCCTAGAATTCTCCACTTAGTGAAAACTTTGTAGAAAAATGACAAATTATATTTCATTAGAGCATTATTTCAACAGAGTAAGAATAGATATATCATAAGATAAAATATGAAATAAGTAGGCACCTTTGGACCTGCATTTTAAAAAAAATGAAGGAAAGTTTTTCAGGCAATGGGAAAGTAATTCTAGATGGATTCATGGAAAATGGAGGAGGATTCATCAGCACAAAAAATAGCAAATATGTGAGAAAATGTAAAGTCATGTACATGGTTAAATAATGAGGAATATAAAGTACACAGTAGTAGTTAAGTTCTTTGAAGTATTAAGAAAATGTTAAAATTATAGTTTAGAGTAGATATTTATATGTCAGAATACATCCTGTTATCTTTAGTCACTGAGAATACAAACTAAAAAGCTAGTAATATAAAAGCTGAAGGAAATAGAATTAAAAATACAGTATAAACCCTCATTCAGAATAAAGACGATAGGTGCAAATAAAAATAAATACAGGTTGGATAAGTAGATGTTTGATTATATCTCAATTACTGATGAATCAATAATTATATTAAAGTAGTTTTACTATTTGAATTTAATGCAAAAAAAATTATCAAAACTGTATACTGCTTGTAAAATGTACAACCTAAATAGGAGGAAACAGGAAAATTGCAATTATAGTTATACTGATGTGAAACCAGGTCAACCCTGTCGTTAGATATAATACTACCAATGAAAAATTGTTTTTCATAATGATGAATAAAGGAGTTAGGAGAAACAAAAAACAAACATTACTAAATTTTAGCTTAATGCCATAGTTAAAATTGTGGAGAGCAAACATTTGCAGGTTTACACACTTCGTAGTTTACCCTGAGCATCTCTAAGGCAGTGTGTATGTTTAAGTACTATCTGGAGCATCATTGAAAGCTATAAAATACACCATATACAGAAAATAATTATTGAATAAATTTAACAAATTGTCATTTTATATTTTCTGTTATATAAAAATTGACAAAATCATTCAATTTTTGGTCATCTTGTATTTAAAGAATTGGACTGTTAAGTGATTAAAGCAACAATCATACTGAGAACTTTCAGACACATCTGTTAATATTTAAGAATGAAAAAACATACAGAACATCTGAATGAGCAAATGATAACTTTAACTAATTGGCACTTTTAATAAATTTCATCGAACAACTACTCAGTATACCTTCTGTTTCTCAAATGCTCACGAATTATATTTACAAAAATAGATCTGATGGACCATAAGGTAAATCTTAAATAATTTCAAACGGCTGCAAATCATAAGGATCTTTCTTATCATGGTAGAATTAATCTAGAAATATCCAAAAGTTTGGATATTAAGGAAGAAATTTTAAAGCAAAATGTGTCAAATATAGATCATAATGGCATTTACAAAACTTATAAAACTGAATTTCTAGTAAAAATGTGAGTCTTTGCAGTATCAAGAAAATGAGAAAACTAAATTTAAAAAAATCAGATAAAAATTTTGAAGACATTTTATAAGAGCAGGATTTTGAAGAGCCGATAGTATATGAGATGATGTTCAAACTTACTAGTTAGTAAGGAAGTGCAGTCAACATGTGCCAGAATAAACAATATTTGTAAGGCTGGCACCATCGAGTTTTATCTAAACTATTGAACAACTAGAAATCTTATATATTGTTTATAAAAATGCATATTTGCGTAACTATTTTGGAAAAACATGTAACATTTTGAATGCCAACAATAAGTCTATCTCGTGACCTAGCACTTTTATTCCTAGCCAACAGAAACAAGATAATACAAGCACTGAAATTTAGGAATATAAGTGCCTATAGCATTTTTATTAAACATAGCTAAAATCTTACAAAATATATAATGAAAAATACATTGGAGTATATTCATCCAATAGAGTGCTTTGGATTAATGAAAACGACCAATTGAGTAAAACAATATAGCCACAGATACATAATATAGAGTAGAAAACCCCTATGATCCAAAATAATGTACCTTGTCTCATTATATTTATATGGAGTTCCTAACAGATAAACAGTACTGTATTTTGTAAGAGAAGCCAAGTGGTAGTCACCTTAGAAGCACACTCAGTAGAAAGGGGAACAGCAAGGCCCTCTAGAAGGCTGCGAATACTCTTTTATTTTGTTGTCTAAAGTAGTTACAAACATCACTGCCTTTCTTTAGCCATCCATCAATTTATTGATGTACACATGTACAGTCTATCTTTTCATCTAGATGAATATTTAGGATTTGTTCATTTTTCTGGATACACATGAATAGAGAGTTTATAAAAACTCACCAGAAGTAAAGCAGCAGAAAAGAGAGAAATACATACAAGGCAAAGGACAGAAAAGACGTGAAAATGCTTGTCTAGGAATACTAGGAATATATGTTCACATTGCTAAATTAAGTGAGTTTTTAATGAAAAACGAAACCTGACAGACATAGTGACAGTTTCTGCCCTTGACTTAATAGGGTATTTGGTGAATTTGTCTCTGACCAGAACTAGGCTTTACCTTTAAGAGTAATATAGTTGAAAGCATTTCATCTCTATAACATGGGAAATCAATGTTCTTCTGAGTTATTTGTAGTCTTCAATGTATACTTCTTATTGCTTTTCTATGAAACTTTTCTTACGATTTGAGAAGAGTATATGCATCACTTTCTCACCATCTTGGTCTACATCAGCTATATTTTTTCATCCTGAGATTTGTCTTTCCATATATTGCAGTGTTGTAAACCATATTTTCTTGCCTAGTATTCTGAATTGTTGGAGTGAATATTATCCTCTCTAAATAATGTGTAAAAGATCTTTTTTACATTTTATGTTGAGTATTCTCGAATTTTGAGGTACCATATAAAAGTCTGTAGCATTTTTAAAGTAAGTAATAGATAGTTCGCTCTTCCGGTTCTCCACCATGGCGGGGTTGTGGTTGTTGACTGCATCGCTGACCCATTACAGCAGGATCAAGGTGAGAAGGAGAACCCCATGCGGGAACTTTGAATTCGCAAACTCTGCCTAAACATTTGCATCGGGGAGAGTGGAGACAGATTGACGCGGGCAGCCAAGGTACTGGAGCAGTTCACGGGCCAAACTCCTGTGTTTTCTAAAGCTAGATACACCGTCAGGTCTTTTGGCATCAGGAGAAACGAGAAGATCGCTGTTCACTGCACAGTCCGAGGGGCGAAAGCAGAAGAAATCCTGGAGAAAGGCCTAAAGGTGTGAGAGTATGAATTAAGGAAAAATAACTTCTCCGATACTGGAAACTTTGGTTTTGGAATCCAGGAACATATCGATCTGGGCATCAAATATGACCCAAGCATTGGTATCTACGGCCTGGACTTCTATGTGGTGCTGGGTAGGCCAGGTTTCAGCATCGCAGACAAGAAGCGTAGGACAGGCTGCATTGGGGCCAAACACAGAATCAGCAAAGAGGAGGCCATGCGCTGGTTCCAGCAGAAGTATGATGGAATCATCCTTCCTGGCAAATAAATTCCCGTTTCTGGTCAGAAGGCCAATAAAATGTTTTCAGTGAAAAAAAAAAAGTAATAGATAGTACAATGTATCAACACAGTTTATTAGAATATTGAAGCATAAGTAAGGGTGTACAATTAATATCTCTTTATTTTATTACTTCTATGGTCTAAAATAATCTTTGTTAATATTATTGTGTAGGAGAGAGCCAGATATCAGAAGAAACAAAAGAATGATCTGTGCTAGGGCTGTAGTTCAGTGGCATAAGCTCCTGCCTGGCAAGCTCAAGGTCCCAAGTTTGATCCCTGGCACCACAAACAAACCAACCAAACAAGCAAAACACACACACACACACACACACACACACACGAGCTATTTTCTAGTTTATTGAGAAAAGGCAAAGGACAGGAATCTGAAAATCTCAGTCTCACTCTTCACATGTAAGCAGAAAAATATGAATGTTCACGTTAGATTTCTAATTTAAAATTCAAAAACAAATTATTTATGAATTAAGCAGAGTCTACTTTGGAACCACACTCTCTTATTCCCTCTTTTCCCCTATTTAACTTTGATTTTTTTCTAATTCCTGATGCCCTGGGATAGTACTAATAAATAGTGGCAGTGGCATAGAAGATTTGACCACAGGCTGTTTTCTTTTTAAATTTTTAAATATTGTTTTATTTTTTAAAGACACAAAATAGGAATAAAAAAGCACTAAAAGTGATACAAAATTTCACTAAACAAAGTAATAGAAATTCAGCAATGGTTGCTATGTTGTATGATGTTATTTTCAGTTAGTTGTTTAGGTTACCAATATAAATGTGCAATTTTTTTAAGTAAAACAGGCCAGCAAGATAGCTCAGCAGACTAAGTGCCTGATTAGGCAAGCACAGGGACTGGGGTTTGTTCCTGGCACCACATGCCACCAGCCCCACCCCTGGGTGCACTGAGCCAGCCACTGAGACCAGGCATGTTGGCACACACCTGAAATTCCAGTGCTGGGGAGGCTGAAAACAGAAGGATCACTATGAGTCCAAGAGGCATAGTGAGACTCTGTACCAAATATATTAAGAAAAATAATAAAGGTAAAAAATATCAAAAAGAAAAATGTTATAAGGAATTAAAAAGAAAAATAATAAGAGTAAAAAGAAACTAAGCGTTAACTGCTCCTTTCAAAACACCAGCAGAAGACTAACGCACCTGCTTTGACAGAGCACAGCAGCTGGCGTTTGATCCCTGGCATGCTGTGCCAAGCCCAACCTTGGGGTGCACTGAAACAGAGATTGAGACTGGGCGTGGTGGCATGCGCCTATAACCCTAATGCATGGGAGGCTGAAAACAGGAGAATCACTATGAGTCCAATCTATGTAGTTAGACCCTGCACACCCTGTACACCCTGTTCTAAATTCATAAAAAACAAAAGACCAGCAGAAAAAAAAGACAGTACAATTATACAAATTATCCTGCATGCATACATAAATACATCTTTTCCCTTTCTTTCTTTTGTCCATTTCCTCATTCCAATTCTTCCTTACCATTGAACAAATTCTTTCCCTTTCACAGTATCCATTGTATCTGTCAAATTTTATTTAATCATTCAGATTCTCAACTAGTGTGACAATATGACTATTGCACATATGGGTCTGATTTGTTTCACTTAGCAGCACAGTCTCTAGTTGCATTCATTTATCTATAAAAGCCTCAAATTTATATTTTTATAGCTGAATAATATTCCACTCTTTAAAAATACATCACAGATCTAGAGAAAACATTCCTAAAATTCATCTGGAAGCAGAAGAGACCCAGAATAGCAAAAACAATCCTAGGCAACAAAGGAAAGGCAGAAGGGATCACAATCCCTGACTTGAAATTATACTACAAAGCTACTGTGATAAAATCAGCATGAGGGGGTCCAGCCAGATAGCTAAGCTGACTAAAGCACCTGCTAGGTCAAGCTTAGGCAAATTCAGGGACAGCGGTTTGATCCTGGCACCACATGCTACACCAGCCCTGCCCCCAGGGTGAGCGGAGCTGGCCACAAAAAATAAAAATAATAAAAATCAACATGGTACCAATGGAGAATCAATGGAACAGGTTAGAAGATATAAACACAACTACAAACACACTCAGCCACCTTATGTTTCACGAAGGGGCCTAACATGTCTACTGGAAGAAAAATAGCTACTTTAATAAATAATGCTAGAAAAACTGGTGTTACAGATGTTGAAGGCTAAAAGTAGACTAATGCTGATCACCATGCACAAAACTACAGTGAAAATGGATCAGTGGTTTAAATTTTAAGACTGAAACACTAAATCTTCTGGAAGAGAAAGTAGGTAGAAATCTTAAGGACATATGGGGTAGGTGGAGAGTTCATGAACAAAAATCAAACCTCATGGGAAATAGTTCAAAGAATCAACAATTGAGATCTCATCTTTTTGAAAAGTTCCTGCTTGTCAAAAGAAATCAGCAAATCACCAACAGAATTAAAAGAAGACCCATGAATGGGGAGAAATTATATAGGACTGTCCTTTAGACAAAGGACTCTTATCTAGAACATATAATGAATTAAAAAAATCAGGCCTCCAAAATTCAGACTCAATTCAAAAATAGACATGTGAGATGAATATACACTTCACAAATGAGATACTGATAACAAATAAATACATTAAATAATGTTCAATATCTTTGGTCATTCAAGACATACAAATTTAAGCAATGCTGAGATACCACCTTATGGCAGAAAGAGTAGCTGTCATCAAGAAATCAACCAATAACATATGCTGGATGGGCCGTGGGGGAAAATGAATCCTTCTGCAATGTTGGTGGGAGTGCAGGCTAGTACAACCACTGTGGAAATCAGTACAGAGATTCCTATAAAAACTAAGAACGAAAGTCCTATTGAAGCCAGCTATCCCACTCCTAGGCATCTTTCCATAAGAACTGAAATCATCATATCACAGCGATATATGTGTACCTATGTTTATAGCAGTACAATTTGTCATTGCTCAATCTTGGGAACAACCCAAGGGCCCATCAAATGAGGAATGGATAAAAAAGACAGGCTGTGCTTTCTAGGAATTCTAGAGTGAGTGACATTTAGTTTTATTTTTAAAAATATGCAAAATATTTTTTATTTTTAAAGTGAGTACAAATTAGAATTAAAACAAAAAATCTACAAGTGATACAGAATTTCACTTACTAAATTAATTTGAATTTCATGGTATTTGTGGTAATACATAGTGTCTGCAAATCAGTTATTCATATTACAGATATATGCATGCAAAATTGGAAGAAGAAAAAAAGAAATGTACAAGAAATTAAGAAGAGAAAAAGTACAATTTTTACAAAAGACAAAACAAATTAAGTGTTATCTGCTCCTTTCCACAGACCAGCAGAAATGCCCAGTACAGTTGTCCACACCATCCTGCTTACATGCATAGGTAAACCTCATTTCCCCACTCACTGTTTGCTGCTGTATCCATAGTAGCACGTGAACTCGTGACACATAGGTTTTCAATAAATATTGTTTCACCTAGTGAAAGATAAAGTAATACAAACTAAGAAAAGACTGGTTCATGGCAGATTCACTGTGAAATTTTACAAGAACTTTAGAAAAGATTTAAAGCCAATTCTCTTCAAAGTATTGAATGAAATCTGAAGGCTAGAAGGTGAGCAGTACTCCTAAAATTATTCCTGGAAGCTAGCATTACCCTGATTTTAAAAAAAGAAATCCAAGAAAGGGAACTAAAGAATAATCTCTTTAATGAAGGATATGTGCAAAATCCTCAGTAACATGTTAGCAAACAAAAGGCAGCAAGTCATTTTAAAGATTATATAGCATAACCAGGTAAGATTAATTCCAGTGATGAAGGAATGATTCAACATGTACAAATCAATCAATGTAGTATACAACATTAACAGAAGAAAAGACCAGAAATGCATGATCACCTCAATAGATTAAAAAAAAATCATTTGTCAAAATCCAAAGTCCATTCATGGATTTTAAAAAACCTAAAGAATATAGCAATAGAAGGTTTTGTTTCAATCTAGTAGAAGCTATCTGTGACAAACCAACACCCTCCACTCATAAAAGAGAAGCTGAAAGCTTTCACTCTAAACTCATGAATAAGACAAAGATGTCCACACTACTACTCCTGTTCAATATAGATCTCAAAACATTAGCCAGAGTACACAAGAGAACTAATGAAAAGAAATATGGAAAAATAGAAAGCAAATAATTATTTATAATCATCACTTGCTTATGGCATGATCATCTCCATAGAGTATACTAAAACTCCACCAAAGGCTCCTGGAATTACAGCCAAATTTGGTAGCATAGCAGAATGAAAGCTACAAAGCTAATACTCAAAAATCAATAACATTCTTGTGCATCAGGAAACTCACAACAGAGAACTACAACTTTTACAAAGCATCTATAAAAATGAAATACTTAGGAATTATCCTAACCAAGTAAGTAAAAGTCTTGTACAGTGAAAACTGTTATATTCAGAAAAAGGAGATTGGAAAGGATATCAGAAAATGGAAAGATATCCCCTGTTTCCAAATAGGAAGAATCCATACATTGGAAATGGCCATACTTTCAAAACTTTTGTCCAAATTTATGCAATCCTGATCAAACTAGAGTTTGACAGCCTTTTTTGCAGTAAACAGAAAAGAATTCTAAAACTCATATGGAACCAAAAGAGATCTAGAATAGTAAAAGTGATTCTGGGCTAAAACGACAAGGTAGGACACGGTACAATTCTGGACTTAAACTCACACTATAAAGACACAGTAATAAAAAATCATGTTACTGCCCTAGAACAGGCTTGTGGATTAATAAATCAAAATAAAATATGCAGAAATAATTCACCTTCATTGGAGAAATGATAACTCCTTTAACAAATGGTGCTGGGAAAACAGGCTGTGCACATGTCAAAGTTTAAACCTAGGGTCAAATTTCTCACCATGGAAAAAACTAAATTCAAAATTGATCAAAGATCTAAATACTAAAACATAAACACTTAAATTTCTGAAAGAGAGAATGAAAGTTGTATGTATAGGGGAATACTTTATGAATTAAACCTCAGTTGCACAAGAATTATTACAAAGAATCAACAAATAGGACCACATCCTATTAAAAAGCTTCTATCCACAGCAAAGTAAACCAACAAGAGAACGATGAGAAAACTTTCAGCATTGAAAAATATTTCTGCTAGCTACTTCTAAGAGGAATACTATTCAGAGGATATAAAGAAGTCAAAACAATTAGACATCTCCAAATTTTTATTTATTATTTTTATATATTTGGTTGTTACAGGTTCTCACTACACAGTTCAGACTCATAATGACCCTCTGGCTTTCAGCCTTTCCATTGCTCGGATTACAGGTGTACAGCACCATGCCCAGTCTCAATTGCCACCTCAGCGCACCCTGGTGGTGGGGCTGGCACACTGGGGATCGAACGCTGGTCCGTGTCTGCTTAAGCAGGCACTTTAATCCCCTGAACTATCTGGCCTGCCCTCTAGCTTTTTTCATTAGGTAATAGTATATCTGAGGATATGGATTAGGATCCTTTAGCTGAATATCTACTTTACCAATTTTAGCAGCTGTGATGGTTGATACACTGTGATAATTTGAGCAGTTTAGAAGTTTAATTAAGTGGCTCAGCAGGGAGCCAGAAATTTTACTTTGTATACATCCTCATCCTGTGTTAGAGGAGGGCATGGACATTGTACAAATTCTATACCCCTATTCCCAGGGTTGCTTGTTTATAATATAAGGAAGGGAAAATGTTTGGCTAGAAACCCCAGCTGCTGCCCTTGCCTTTGCTCTTCACTATTTTTCTTGAACTGCTGCCCTCTGCCATGTGCCACTCTACCTGGGAGCCAGCCAACTATAGACCAAAACCTCTACAAACTGTGAGCTAAATAAACATTTTCTTCCTTAATTTTTGGTGTTGGGTATTTTGTCTCAGCAACAAGTGAAAACTAGCAGACTAAATTTGTACTGAAGGTGGGGTTGCTTCTGTGACTACCTGACCATGATATTCAAGAGCCTTTCACAATGGCTTATGGGAAGAGATAAAAATGGTTTAGAGATGTTGTCTACCAAAGAAGAGCTAAAATGCCTTCAGCTTTGCTGGATGAGAGATTCTGGTCAGAGCTCAGAAACCAAAGTGCAAATAAACAGCCTGCCTATAAAGACCAGGCTGGAGAGATTTCTGCTGGGAAGAAGGACTATTGTTTGTTGGACTTCAGATGATTTGTGTTATAGCTTGGCAGAAAGTTGTCTACAGTTTGCTCCTATCCAGAGTCTTTGCCTGAGACTGAGATTAAGTGCAGTATACTAGTAAATCTTGCAAAAGAAATCTCAAGGCAGTCAAATTTTGAGGCAGTGGCACGGCTACTGTTCGGGGCTTTTAGTAAGATATATGTTAAAAGCCAAGAACAAAGAGCTCAGCAAGATAATTTAAAATGCTGTGAATTTTGCCAAAAAATGCCAAAAAGGCTGTAGACTGCAAAGATAGAGCTGAGATCTCCATTGCCCAGGAGGAACAAGAGAGTAAAAGAGATATCCTGAGGGCATCACAAGAGGAGGTAGGTTCTCACCCTTTGTAGCCTCAGAATTGAAAGAGTGAGAGACTTTGCCTTAAGAAAAGGGCTACAGAGCCCTATGTTCCAAGATAGAGGTGCTGGCCACATCAGCTTCCAAAATTGAGGCAGCAGCCACACCAGATTAAAAAATGGCAAGCATAAAAATTTTGTTCTTCAGAATCAGGGTCGAAATGCTCAAGAATCCAGGCAATTGACCTCTACAGCCAAGAGTAAAAAAGTCTGGCTACTGCTCCAGCTGGCAGCAGACCTTGACATCACCCACATTGTGTTGTTTTCATGTACATTCAGCGTGCAAGAGTTCTGAAGTTAAAAAGGCTTCCACCTAGATTTCAAAAGGCCTGAGAAGGCAAGCAATGTGCCCCCAAGAGGGCAATGTGTAAAGCTATGAGTAAAAAGCCTATTTAGTAGATGCCCCCAGGAAAACAAAAAACAAAAAACCAGAAACATAGATTCTCTGAGAAAAGCTGCAAAGAAAGAGCAAAGCCAGCCCCAGAAAAAAGTTACGGAAGCTATCACCAGAAGTGCCATAGGGGTGGAGCCATATAAGGATTTTAGAGCTCACAACTCATTACAGGTTACTTCACATGTTTCACATGAAACTACAGGACTTAATGTTTGCCCTTCTGGATTTAGACTTGTATCCTACTGTTTGTACTTTTTGTAATGGTAATGTTTTTCTTGTGCCATTAAATGTTAGCAGTGTTTAATTTTTCATTTGTAGAGGGGTTCATAGCTAAGAGTTTCCCTTAGATCTTAGAGGAGACTTGGGACTTGGACTTTTCCGTAATGTTTAAACTGTGTAGAGGGCCGGGGAGATGGCTCAGTGGAATAAGCGCTTCCCTGGCAAGCACAAGGGCCTGAGTTCAATCCCCGGTTCTGAAAAAATAAAATAAACTGTTAAGATTTTGGCAACTCTTACAGATAGATTAAAATACCTTTTGCATAAAGGAATGTACATGAGTCCTGGGGGTGGGGAGTGCAGTGTTCAGGGGCAAAAGGTCATGGTTTTAATGTAATACAATGTTTAAGTTGTAAATTGTTAATAAGCATGACTATGTACCTGGAAACTGGTTTAAAGTAATGTCTGGTTACCAAATTGACAAGGAATGAATTGTACTGCTTGAAACATTGTGTCCACTTGAGAAGTTTAGAAATGTAATTAAGTGACTCAGCAGGGAGCCAGGATTCTTAGTTTGTAAACATCCTTATCCTGTGCAAAAGGAGGACATGGACATTGTGTGGGTTCTACACCCCCACCTCAGGGTAGCTTGTTTGTAATATAAGGAGGGGAGAAAGGATGACTAGAAGCCTCAGATGTTGTCCTTTCCTTTGCTCTTCACTGTTTTTCTTGAATTGCTGCCCTCTGCTATGTGCCACCCTGCCTGGGAGCCAGCCGACTATAGACTGAAACCTCTACAAACTGTGAGGTAAAGCCTTTCCTTCCTTAATTTTAGATGTCGGCTATTTTGTCCCAGGAACAAGTGAAAAGTAACTGAGACAACAGCCCTCTCTGGAATGTCATCGCAGGATGCTTGGGGATCAACTTGCCTCAGAAACCTTAGGCACCATGGAGTCAGGCTTAGTGGGTCCTTATAAACTAGGACACAGGTTGCTGGAGGTTTGAGTTAATGTTAGAATGGCCCTGAGTAGGATAAATGTGTCTAATTTAGTGTATTTACAGACAGCCTCTTCAAACAGGAGCTGAAAAATAAAAAAACACCTCAATTTTTGTCAGAGCCTTGAATGATAAACCTAGCTTATCATAGTTCACAAGTGTGTTCTCATGTTACCTACTCACTGAAATTCCTTTCTTATATAACTTTCATTTGGCTTTTCCGCCCCCTGTGTTATAACCCAATTTGGGCACTCTTGGGATACATATAATGCAGCAGTTGTCTGATTATCAGTGGGTGAAGCTTTGAAGGTTTCATCTTTGGCCCACTTAGGAGTTCTTCTGATCCTTTTTCTTTCTACTGTTGGATAGCAAGAAACCAGGATGACCTGGACTTTTCTTTAGGCCAGATCAAAAGCCATTATTTGGGTACTGAAACTGCTAGTAAATCTTTCAGTGTCCTCAGAGAATTTATGCAGTTTTTCCATGCATTGTTGAATATCTACACATAAAAATGGATCCTGTACCCAAATAGGATCATTATTGTGCCACTTTCTCAAAGTGGTAAGGTAGTGGCTGATTTAGGCTTAGAAGCTTAGTTGCCTGAATCTGGGGCCTTAGGGTAGGCACATCCGGAACTGGTATGAGGCTTGATAGATAGCCTTTATTTTCTGAAGATACTCACTGAGCAGGCTTCTGAGGAGGTAGCTTGCAGAGAGAAAGAGCAGACAAACTGAAGTCTTCAGCAGCATCGGAATCTAATGTAGGATTAGTTTTAGAGCAAAGATATCGGGCCTCTAGTAGAGTGTCATTAAGGCTCTGACCACCTTTCCTATTCCTTACCTTTACAAAATATTTGAAACACGATGCACAAATATTTTGTCCCACTTTGTGGGCTGCCTTTTATTCTGAGATATTGTTTGCTGCACAATTTAACAATATTCATTAAATCCACTCTGCCTGCTTTCCCCTTTGTTGTTTGTACTTTTGTTATGATGTGCAATAATTATTGGCAAATTCAAAGATTTGAACCTTTTCCTCATGTTTTTCTCCTAAGATATCATAACACAGTTTTAGACCTTACGTATAGCTTTTTAATTCACTTGGAATTAATTTTTGTATATGGTGTTATATACCTCCCAATTTAATAAGACTATCTTCTCCACATTGCATCATCTTCATATTTATTCTCATTAGAAAGCATTTGACTATATTTTAGGATTTATGTGTGGATTCTCTATGGAATTCCATTGACATACATGCCAGTTTTACAGTATGTTGATCACTACTATTTTGTGATAGGTTTGTATATAAGGAAGTTTGGGTACTCAGCTTTTCAAAATTGTTCAGGGCTATTCAGCTTTCCTTCATTTCTTTCCCTTTTTATGTTTATGTTACTCAAATGGTACAATTTCAATACTGTCTGTCAACTTTTACTCATTCTATTTTCTACCTACTCAAATCTGTTGCTGAGCTTCTCTATTGAATTTTTCATGTTTGTCATTCTATTTTCAGCTCCGCTGGACAATTTTATTTTGTTCACATTTATCATTTCTATCTTGTTACTGACACTGTTGATTTCATGAAGCATTGGCTTCCAAGTATCCTTCTGTTCAATTATCTGGGAAGAGGATTTTGAGGAAACAGCAGTTCTTCTCCCTCTAGTACTGCAAGGCTGCTGGTTTTCAATGTGATTGTTTTTATTTTGCAATGCTGCTGCAGAATTAAGGAGGGGTGGTTGGAGCACAAGGAATTAAAGTGTCATAAAGCTGATATTCTTACAGAGATTCAGTCATTTTTCTTGAGTGAATAATTTTCATATTATTATCATCCTTTAATTACTTTCAGAGTTCTGTGAATGTTGTTTCTGATCTCTTTTTGTCAGTTTTCTCTTTCTGTTTCACAGTGAAAGTATCTTTGGAGACATTTCCTTTGACATTTCTCCATTTACTGTGATCAAGTGATCAGATTAGTAAAATTACTATTGAGGAAGTTTCATTCCACGTAGAAAAGGCACAGTCTGATAAGCTTTTTGGCTCTTCCCAACTCGAATTTCCCCTGACATTCCAGGATAGAATAGAGGTTCAAGTGAAAGTCAGGATAGATGTTGAGATTTTTAATAACATAAATCTTCCAATAATCAATTTAGCATTTGTTTGTGTGAAAGTTGAGAATATTTTTGAAACATATTTTGTGGAGTTAGCTGTATCAGAGGAGAAAAGGGTAAATTACAGATATGATACTTTGATGGCTACACTACTAGAAATAATTAGAAACCTGCTTGAGAAATATTTGCAATATCTGAAGCAAACCTGTCAATCTTATACTGGGGTTTATTACTGAACTGTGAAGGTCTCCTAGATATATTGTTAAAGTTCAAGTGTACATCATGGCACAATCTGATGTAGGTATTTTTAAGATTTCAAACTATACAAATATAATTATATATACAGAAACATATTTTGGCTTATGTTTTCCTAGAATAAAATATTTCTTTTCCTGTCATTTCTTTTTAAAAATACTTTCAGTAGAAATTTACATCATTTTTGTATATTAATCTCTAATGCAATGTCAGTATTTCATCTTAATTAGATTGTTCCTAATCTGATTAGTTTGGCCCACATATCAGCATTGTGATATGATTATGTTTTTTGGAAAATGGTGCTTTTGAAAAATTTGAGTGCATTATTATGTTGAAATGGTCATTGTTCTCTGAGCATTTTGTTTCACAGTAAATGCATTCTCCTACATAAAGATATTTTCAGACCTAGAGGCTTCATATTAGTGTTAAAATGTCACTAGTTTTTAAAACTCTTATCTCATTTACTTTTAAATTGTCCCATTGCTCAGAGTTCCTATTGGTTAAAAAGCACCACTGTTGAGTACTAATTAATACTAATGAACTCAGATTTATGCACTTAACTTGATAAAAACAGGGTATTTTCTTTTTTGTGTCTTTAGAACCCACCCTTTTTTTCAACAGCCCTTGTCGAGGAATTAGCACTGTTTTCAAATTCTACTGTCAGAACAACACTGGCAGTATTATACAACTTCTCAGGACTTTAGCTTCATTATCTATGAATGGAGACATTTGCATTAAGTGATCTTTTAAGATTCTATGACTGTAACAATATTAATTCCAGGACCAAGTGAAAGAATTTGGCAAGATTAATGTAAGCTAGTGTCTATAATTAATAATACATTTACACTATTGTCATTCCCAAGCCCATTCCTCTTACAATTTAAATAACACTGTTTAAAGAAATTGGAGAATTGCCCAAACTCCAGAACTCAAGAAGCCATGGAAATAAGTACTAGCCAAAAATGCACTTACAGTGGCTGTTTTCTGGGAGCCAGTTGGTAGAGAAAGTTGAAAACATGCTATATGATTTTATACAGGAGAATAGAAGAGGCTTGGGTTGATATTTAAAGGAAAATGGGAAAAATTGGGCTGCTTTTTGTGAAATTGTAAGGTAGGTGTTAGTGGTGAGGTCTTTGGATTGGCAGTCTCCTGGCAGAATGGATGGTGATAATACAGATGGAATCTATTTTTCAGGCCAAGGTTATTTTTAAAAATAAGAAAAGCTGGCCTTTTCTCCCATTCACCATTACTTCTCTTGCTTAACAGCTATCCTTCTCATTAGTGTGTAAGGTAAGAAAAAATGATTTGGTCTTATAATTTTACTAGAAAAAAAGGGTGAACCACAATGAGAAGTTACTTCAAATTCAAAATAAAGTTACTCTTTCAAAAATGAACACATTTTCTTGCTGTGACCCCATAGACATGAAAGATGGTTCATGCTGTTAAAAATGTATTTTTAAAATAAATAACACTGGATATGATCTTGCTCCAGAAAGAATGGCTCTCATAAAGAAATCAACTAATAACAAATGCTTGAGAGGCTGTGGGGGAAAGGCACACTTTTCCACTGTTGGTGGGAATGTAGACTGGTACAACCACTATGGAAATCAGCATGGAGACTCCTGAAAAAACTAGGATTGGAAATCCCATTTAACCCTGGTATTCCCTTTCTTGGTATCTTTCCAAAAGAATTGAAAACATCATTCAACAGTGATATATGTGCACCCATGTTTATAGCAGTACAATTTGTCATAGCCAAATCTTGGAAGCAACCAAAATGCCCATTACCTGAGGAATGGATAAAATAGATACGGTATTTCTGTGCAGTGGGGTATTACTCAGCCATAAAGATAAACGAGGATTTTGTAGACAAATGGATGCAACTAGAGACTATACTTGTAAGTGAAATAAATTAGACTTACATGTGTAAACATCGTATTGTCTCCCTAGTGTTAAGTACCTGAAAGAATAAAATCTTAAAGGTACAATGGATATAGTAAAATGGAAGGAGATTGGGCTTATGGAATAAAAAATGGAGATGAGGTAAAGGAGAAAACACAAGGAAAAAAACTATATAGGATAGCTGAGATAATTGTAGTAATGATTTCTATCAGATTTTTGCAAGTAGCAGCTAATGTTTAAAATTTTCACTTTGACTAACTCTATTTGCTAATATTGTCATCTGAGCAACTACACTGAGGACAGCAATGTTCAATATAACAACCACAGTTGAATACCTTTCATCTTGTTCTTTTAAATGTATATCATCTATAATGTCTTATCTATTATCTAAATATTATTTATATACTCTATAAAATAAATTAGAACATAAAAACTAAAGGGAAAATTTAAGGATTATTAAAAAAAGAGTTAATGTTTGATAGTTTGATCAATCTCGCATACCTATCTCTGATAGTCTGAGCAATCAATTTGTTGATAACAACACATATTATAACAAGTATTAATTTTCTATTCTTGATTTGCAATGATGTACCATTTGTATTGTCTTATGTTGCTTTGTTTGTCTTCTTATTTGTTTTCATTTTTATTTTTCCTCTTTAAAGTAAAATTTAATAATTTAAAAAGATTTAAAAATAATTTTTCCTATTTAACACTATCGTAATTCATGGAATTCATTCTACTTTTTCCTTGTGATGATAATGTAAGCCTTATCAAGAAATTTCTTATTCAAGCTTTTATAGATACATGAAATGTCTTTTGACTCAAGAGACTCAACTTATATTAAAAACTGAGTACAGGAAGACCCTCTGTACCATGCTACAGGGAAGTACTTTCTGTTCCATTTGTTCATGTCTATTTTACATACTATCATACTATAAATGTTCACTGGTCCAATTGAGACCCTTTCTAACATTAGCCCCAAGAACTTGGCTTGCTAATGTAAGCATGTAGTCTCAGTTCCAAAATTCTAGAGTCATACCTCAAATGTCACTTCTGTAGCTCAAGTTTTCTTATTACAGTGTTGCTGTCACTGTTTCATCATTTTTTTATTTATCATACTCAACCCCAGGTAGTTTTAAGTTTAATCTCTGGCAGGTTGTTAACCAACATGAGTGTTGGGACAGCAATTCATTCATTGATTTTGACATCCACACTTGACATCTTCATTAATCCCTAGAAAAGATTTCTCGGATTCCAGATCTGTTTGGTGTCCCTATATTCTTTTCACATCCAGTTCTTTGCCACAAATTATATTTCTTATAAATGTCATTTTAAAAATGTTTGACATGTTATGCAGTAGAGCCATATGCCTTACAAAATGTTGGCCTTTTAGGGCTATATCCAAAAATAGCTCATCTATGAGTGCTCACAAATTCTAAGTCAGCTTGTAAGCTTTTATACTTTTTCTGAAATGTTTTAAGACTTCTAGATTTCTTTCACATGTTGCCACTTACTACCACTCACCCTGTGTTCTTTTATGACATTAAGTACAGCCACCTTACCAACTCTATTGCCCTTTCAATTCATTATATTCAGTTGAGCTGGTACATTCGGGGGTGCACCCTTTCTGCATTTGTTTATCGAAGGGAAGCCATCTCTGTCACAGAAATTTTTCTACTTCCCATTTTCTTCATTTGCTAAGCTAAACATCAGTCACATTCAGTTCTTAGAAAACATACACTGAGAAATAAATAGTATTGCTGAATTGATGTAATTCATTTGATATTTATATTCAGGTACTATGAATTTTCAACTTGATGAGCATGGAATCCCCTTCCAGCAGTATTATATTGTCAGGTAAGAAAGTTGTGAGCAGACCAGTGACACTTGACAACTATTGATTCTTTTTATTTGCACAGTTGTCATGATGGTTGCACGATGGTTAACATTTTTTTTTTGCTATTGGTTTTTTTCTCCATAATTTTATTGATAAACAAATAAGCAATGAGACAGTTTCAAATCAAATTGGTAGGACAGTTTCAATAATTAACACATTGCATACATTCTTCCCACTGGTTAATTGCTGTACAAGATGCGGACTTGATATCCTATTTACAAACACCATTAGAACAAATCCCTCTATTCATTAAGAGAATGTAACTATATATCTATCCTAACCATTTTGAATACACAGATATAAAATGGACATTCATCTGTATCCCCTTTTTTTGTTTAGTTCCGTCATTTGAATATCATAGGTGTGTTAATTCAGCAAAATATTCTAAAAGAGTCCAATATGCCATAATAGTATTATGGCTTCTGCTTCACTAGCAATGTCAGAAATTTTTGACCTGAGTCCCCTACAGCTCAACATGACAGCATGGCTTTACTTCTTATATTTCATTTTTATGCTTTTCTGCTGGATGGTTAAGACCAAGGTAAAGCAGGACCTACGCAACAAGAGTTGTAGCTTTTGGGTCTGAGAAGGTCAGTGCAATCCCCTCAGGATTTACCCGGAGATCCTGTACCTCAGACTGTAGATCCTTTGTCAGTGTCAGCCATGTGGATGAGTCACGGCCATTGCTTGGCCAATGTGCACTCTGTGAAAGCCTGAGAGAGTGTTTTCTCCCCATGTGACTCTCCTTAGGCACACTCTACATCATCGATCACTTTCCTCTTTGCCCCCATGATCTCTTTGATCAGAAAATTTGGGAAAGTACTGAGTTACGTGACATTACAGTACAAGTTCTCATATGTCCTGAGTCTTAATTGACCTTGGAAGGCTAGGACCCAAATGTTGGCTTTCCTTGCAGTCCTCCTTTTTCTCTAATTTTGGTCTGCAAACTTAGGTTGTTAACCCTCCAGAAGAGAAGTTTATTGTTATTACCATACAACCTAGGCTGGTAAACTTAACCTCACTATCAAGACCTTAGTGAAGTTTTCACTGCATAGTGAGCACTTAATAAATGTTAACCGTCAAGGTCACAAACTTAACAGGAGACCTTAATAGTTAACATTTATTAAGTGCTCACTATGCAGTGAGAACTTCACTGAGGTCTTGATTTGATGCATCTCAGTTGATACGGTAGCCCTTCATAGTAGATTCTGTTATATCTATCTTTTATAGATGAGAAGTAGAGAATCAGAAGAGAAATGACTTACGAACATATAACTGTGGGGCTGGGGAAATGGCTCAGTAGAATAAGCACTTCACTGGCAAGCACAAGGGTATGAGTTCAATCCCTGGTTCCACCAAAAAACAAAACAAAAAACAACAATAACAACAACAACAAAATCCTGTATAATTGTTATTTGGTAGAGAAAGTATTTGAATCTGGGACTATAACTTCAGACCCTTCATTTCTCTACTTGTACTATCATAATGATAGCTAATATTCAGGACACATTTGATGAGTCAGACACACAGTATTATTACCTACCATATATTCATTAGTTTATAAAATCATTTCATTAGTCCTTGGGGAAGGGTGGCATTATTATTTATTTTTGCATATAAAACCCCGAGTTTTAGATAATAAATATTGTTTGCAAAGTGATACAGTTTGTGGCAGAGATAGGTTTGTAATTCATATTCTCAATCACTATGCTATATTCTCCCAATAAAGGATAAAAGCTAACAGAGGAAGGAATCTATGAGTTCCTATAGCCATAAGCAAAAATCATATAATTAATCCTACTGCTTGTGGGACACATTAAATGATGACATTGGGATATATCACCAATATTATTAACTTTTGTGTTGTTATTCCTGGGATTAAAATGGTAGGAATTCACAGGGAACAGGAAAGCAGTATGTGTCACTAAGAAAACTGGTTTGTTGCACAATGCCAGACCTTTTTATCAGACGTACCAGTGAGGGGTGGTAGAACAGTGTGTACCCGTAGGAAGCGTGTCTATATAGAAATATGTATGTCAAAAGAAATAGCAACTTAGAGTGATAAAATGTTAAGCAGTACGTTATAATAATATAATATCTCTCGTGTGACTTCCCCTCTCGAAAGCTAGCAAGTAATCTGTTAAAAATCTATCAGCACCATTCTGCTTGAAAGGGGAAGATTGTTCTATGGTAAAACTCAGGATATTTGATTGTAGAAGGTAAGAATGATGATTTAGAAATATAAGCTACTGACCAAGGAAGGAGGACAAGCCAGTTTAGAATTACACAATGGGACCACTAAGAAGAATGTATACAATGTGTTAATTATTGAAACTGTCCTACCAGTTTGGTTTGAAAAAAAATTTAAAAAAGTTAAAAACAAAAAAACCAAAATAATATGTATAGATATATAGCTACTTTCTCTTAATCCAATGATAAGAAACATTTGTACTTATAGTATTTGGACAGGATATCATATTCTTCATCTTGTACTATGAATACCTACTACAAAGACAACAACATGCAATGTATTAATTATTGTAACTGTCCTACTAACCTGTTTTGAAACTGTCTCATTGCTATTTGTTTCTCAATAAAATTAATTTAAAAAAGGTACAACAACTATGATGAGAGAAAGGACAAAAGATAGAAAAAAAGGAAGAGGGGTAAAACATACACGTATATATACAGGATGGCTGAGATGATTGTTCTCATAATTTCCATCAGTTTTTTTTTAATAAAAGTTAATGTTTAGAATTTTCAACTTGACTAACTGTGCATGCTGATATCTGTGATCTGAGCAACTACGTTGAGGACAGCAATGTGCAGTACAGAACTCACGGTTGAATATCTCTCATCTTGGTCTTCTAAATGTATACCTTTTCTAATTATCAATAATTATGATCTCTTTAAAATGAATTTTAAGTATATATTTTTTTCACTTTCTTTTTTTTCACAACAAAATAGTCCTTTATCCTTTTGCAAAGTTAATAACACGTGACACAAGGTTGCCTAATGTCTAATAGCTGGCCTTAACCTGATAGAATGTTTATCTCAGGACTGAGGTAACTTGTTTGCTTTAGACACTGAGGCCTATTAGGATAGGTATACAGCTGCTTTCTCTTAGTTAAATGATAAGAAAGATTTGTACTAATATTGTTTAGGCAAGATATCATCTCTGTGTTTTGTCCTTGGAATAACTACTACAAAGACAACAATATGCAGCATATTAATTATTGTAACTGTCTTACTAACCTATTTTGAAACTGGTTCATTGCTATATTATCTTTTTTCTCATTAAAATGAATAAAAAATTGTAAAAATAGATTAAAAAATAGAATTACACAGTGGGACATACAAAAATCATGATTCATAGGCCTGGCCAAATAGCTGAGTGGATTGAAATGCCTGCAAACAGGTGCAGGAGCCAGGGGTTTAATCCCGCAGCTTCCCCTGTTGGCCCTGCTCCAGGGGCACCCTAATACCGCAATTGAGACTGGGCACGGTGGCGTGAGCCTGTAATCACAGCTCTTGGGAAGCTATAAACAGACGGATCACTGCGAATCTGATCTAGTAGTGAGACCCTGAACTTCCTGTACACCCTTCCCTAAAATACAAAAAGGAAGAAAAAAGTCATAGTTCATAATGTAATGTTTTATCAGTTGTGAGAAGTCCCTTAAAAAAGGAATATAGTCAATTATAGCTTTTAATCTACTGTAGAAATTTAATCATTGTTAAATTAATTAATTTATTTATTTATTTATTTATTTATTTATTTATTTATTTAGTGGAACTGGGGATTAAGCTCAGACCCTTACGCTTGCCAGGCAAGTACTTATTCTACTGAGCCATCTCCCTGGCTCCTAATCATGGTTAACTTTAAATTCGAGGATTGTTTATTTGTATTTCTGAGAACTTTAAAATTATCTGAAAGAAACTGTAAGACAGTTTTAGTACTAGACTTTGATTTGGGAAATATCTGCTTCTTAACATACTGGTGATAGCAGGGAGTTGTAATTTGCTGCCAGGTTTCTCTTGGAATCTTCTTCAACTGGCACAACCCCAGAAATGCTAACTTTGAAAAATGGCATTTAGTTGGCAGCCTCGGATGCAATGGCTCACGAATTTCCACTCCAATTCTTATGAAGATATATAAAAATGATGAGAACTCACAATAACACTGATAATTCAGACCTCAGTCAAATAATTTCCAGAACCAGGGAAATTTTTCCTCAGTCAAAAATCAGGAAGTGATGTATTAAAGGAAGCAATCAGTGAGCCATGCATCCTCTGCTGCTGAAATTGACAAACCAGTATATTGAAGACAAAAAAACTGAGAATTGCTCTCACAAAGTCTAAATACTTGTTCCCAAGTACAGAACTCCATACCAACAGAAACATTTGGTAGAAGTCTTATTGTTTCGGTGATATTTGTTACATGGCCACAATGCTAAACCCTACCTCTGAAAATACTGTATTTCTCCTTACATGTACTTGAGAACTAGAGTTCCCAGAGAACAAAGAGGGAAGCATGCAAATGGTGATGACCTTGTCATTTTTGAACATGAAGCAGTTGACCTCCATGTCTTCAAGGTTCAGTCCTCATACACACAATAGTATAAGACGGAGGGGAGAAAAACAGGACCAGTAAGAATATCCTCCAGAGATTCTAGCTTTTCTTGCATTCCATAACTTCACGTTATCTACAAAGGAAACTTTTAGGTAGAAAGAGTACACAGTGATAGTCACAAGGATGAAATCAAGTTAGATATGGAGAACAGACCACTGAGATTATGTGCATCAGATGACTATCTGACTATATAACAAAGAGAGAGATATACAGTATTGAGTTGCCAGTGTCAGCTTAGCTTATGATGATTGTTTTCTTTTACCATGTAAAATATGATGAAGATAGATTGCATTTTAAAAAAAATAAACAATCAAGGAAAAAATAAACATGGAACATATGGGAAAACTTGCAAATAGTCCAAGGGAAAAATTATTCTGCAGACTTGGAAAGGAGGCATTTTTGAAAATGAGTTTTTAAAGTAATCAGGAAAGTATTAGAATTTTGTGTTTTGGCTGAAGCGAAAGATGACATGGTCTTTATGAAGAAGAAGCGAAGTATAAAGTTGCAAGTGTTCATAACGCTTTGTGAGATCATAGTGCACTTTTAAAATTTGATGAGACTTCTAGACCCTTTCCTTATTTTTGCATTTAGATCTTGGGTTTCACATATTTTCTGTAACTTGTGTATGGACTACAGCCAAAGGGCCTTTGCTATCATAAAAAAAGATGAAGATGACAAGACAAAAGAATGAGATGATTAAAAGAAGATATAATAACAATAGGGAAAGATTATAGAAAAATGAAACTTAGCAATAGATTTGAATTATCAGTGGAAGCTATAGAGAGCAGATTTGGTAGTGATAAAAATCAAATCAATGAAAATGTCAGGAGGCCGTGGAGATGGCTCAGTAGAATAAGCACTTCCCTGGCAAACACAAAGAGCCTGAGTTCAACCCCCAGTTCTGCCAAAAAAAGTCAATAATGTTTTAAAAATAACAATAAACAGTGAAAAAGGCACGACTCATAAATGAAAATGTGATAAACCAGAAGAATGCATATCCATTGTAATATTTTTAAATCTTATTAACAATAATAAGATATATGTGAAAAAAGAGAATAGTTTCCTAAATTATAGGATGGATTGAGTAGGCTTATTGTAGTCTAGACAAAGTTAAGGAAAAGAGAAAAGTTAGATAAAGTTACTAAAGTTTGTGTGTTTTAAGATACATACTCTCACAAGTGTTGTCTTTGCACCATTTTTGAATATATAACCATACATTTGTTTGCCATACAAATAGAGATAGCCAACAGGGATTTTAAATAATAAATTAATGCAGGAAAATATAGCTAAGCAAGCTGTCCTCACAGACATGGAGAGCAAATGGGGCCTGGGGTGTAACTCGGTGGCACAGCATCTGCTTGGCAAACATGAGGTCCTGAGTTCAATTCCCAGTAAACCCCCCAATGGAAAGCAGAATAGTGATAATCAGAATCTGGGTACAGGTATGGGTTAGAGAAAGATTGGTATTTGAGTATAAATTATAGGTGAGTAGAGGAAATGTTAGTGCTTTGTTGAACATAAAAGAAAATAGAATTAGGAATAGTTTGTTGCGAATTTCAAACTAGATTTAAAAGAATAGATTTTGATTTTTCCAGCACAGAGGAATGATTAATGTTTGAGATGATGGATGTGCTCATTGCTTTGCTTCAGTCATTGCACATTGTCTATGTATATCAAAATATCACACAGTAACCCATAAATAATTTCTATGTATAAATTGCATTTATCTTTAAATGTAGGAAAAAATGACACATAAGATCCCAATCTATGAAATAAGGCCATTTCTATTACAAGTCTTATGGATTTGGAGGAGTTAAATAGCTATCACAAAGTTATTTTTATCTTTCTGAAACAAGGTTATCTATTCACTGGTATCTGTAAAAATTAAATGAGATAGCTTATGGTAAATGCTCAATGAAAGTTGAGCAGTTGCTTGTAGCCAATACCAATGCTGATGATCTTGATTATCATGGAAGTGGAGATTGTAGTTAATTTTAAATTTCTGTGTTTTATAATTTCTACATATTATAAAATGAGCATAAATTACTTGCATATGCTATATTAGGGTAATTATGCTATATTAGGATAATTATTATTTCATATACTGTATTAGGGTAATTATGCTATATTAGGGTAAATATAAGGTATGTTATATGCCAGGCAAACATGGAGGAAAATATACGGCCCCAGAGTGCATAAGAATGTAAATTATTTTCATTTCCAAATTTTATATAAATATTTTGTTTTATGGGCCAGCCAAATAGTTCAGTGGATTAAAGTGATGGCAAGCAGTTGCACGCGCAGGGGAGTCGATTCCCAGGCCTGTCATGCCGGCCTTGCCCCCGGGGCTCGCTGAGGTGATACGTGAGAGTGGGTGTGGTGGTATGTGCCTGTAATCCCAGCTCTTACAGGAGGCTGTAAACAGGCAGATCACTATGAGTCCTATCTAGTAGTGAGACCCTGAACACCCTGTACACTCTTCACTGAAAAAATACAAAAAGAAAAAAGAAAACAAAGAGTTTGTTTTATTATAAAAGACACATCATATACTAACTGTGGGAGTTGGTGTATATACATAATGTGTCCTAGTTCCCCTTTCTCTGCCCTGTCTCTCCCTTGCACCTCACTGTAGCTCACTTTATTTTTTTTAATTTATATATTTGGTATAGGGTCTTACTGTGCAGCTCGGATTCGTAGTGATCGGTCTCCCAGTGCTAGGATTACAGCCATGCACCAGCATGCTGGGTCTCATTGCAGGCTAGGCAAGTCTGTGGGGGTGGGACTGGCGCAGTAGTATAGGAGATTGAACCCATTCCCTGCCCTTACCTAAACAGGTGCTTAGTCACCTGTCGCTGCAGCTCTAGATTCCCTTTCCATATGCAAAAGTTCTCCCTGTTTCTATCTTGATTTTGCTCGTTTATTTTTATTTTGAATTTACTATATAGCAATGTAAGTGTATCTGATTTATTTCACTTAAATTTGTGTTTTGAGTTCCATCCATTTTCCTACAAATGACCCAAATTTACCTTTCTCTATAACAGAGTAATACTTCATTGTGCATGTTTAGCACATTTTCTTTGTCAATTCATTTTGTGATGGACGGCTGTGCCACTTTCAACATTTAGCAATTATGACTTATGCTGCTCTATGTATAGGAATGCACATATCACTGTAATATAATGTCCAAGGTTTTGGAAGATAACTAGAAAGGGGGTATTTAGTTCAAATAGAATTTCTGTTTTTAGTATTCTGAAGAATCCATACTGATTTCAAGGTGGTGGTACTAGTTTACATCCCCACCAACAATGTAGAATTGTCTCTATTTTTCCCCTGTATCCTAAAAGCATGTATTATTAATATTTATTTTCTTTTTTAAAATGTATTTGGTACACATGGTGTTGAGGTGAGAAACCCTGGTCCCTGTTTCTTCCTAAGCAGGCACTTTGTCCACTGAACTATCTCTCTGTACCTTAGTATTTATTTTCTTGATGATTCTCTTTACCCCATTCTCTCTGGGGTAAAACAGAATCTCAATGTTGTTGAAGATATTTTCATGCATTTATTGGTCATTTATGTTTATTCTGAGAAGTATATATTCTATTCATTTGTATATTTTCGGTTGGGTCTTTCAATAAGGGGACTATAATTTTTCTTAGTTCTTTCCATATTCTAAATATTCATTTTCTACGAAAATATATCTGATAAAACTATATTGCTATTATGTAGGCAGTCCCTTCACTGTTTCATTAGTTGAATAGAAACTTTTTCATTTGGTATTGCCCTATTTGTTGATTCTTAATGTTATTTCTTTAAGTTTTTAGAATAAATTAATTATTTGGTACAGTGTCTCACTATGCATCTTGAACTCATAGTGATCCTCCTGTCTCAGCCTCCACAGTGCTGGGATTACAGGTATGTGTCACCACACCCAGTATCGGTGGCCCGCTCGGCAGCACAACACACAGTGCTGGGGGTTGAGTCCCGGTCTTTGTGCTTACTAGGCAGGCACTTAGGCCACTGAGCTATCTCCCCAGCTCTCAATGTTATTTCTGGAGGAAGTGGCATAATGTTTAGAAAACCTTGTCTGCAACTATGTTTTAAAGAATATTTTGTCTTTTATCTTGAACCTTATTAAATTTTTCTATTTTAACATTAAGATATTTGATCCATTTTCATTTTAGTTTACTGTATGACGATAGATATGAGTATACATTTAGCCTTATGCATATAGATAACCACTTTCCCCAGTGTCATTTGTTAAGTTAAAGAGTTGCTTTTTCTTCTAGCACATGGTTTTGGTCACTTTGTCAAATATCAGATTGCTGACAGGCTTGACTAGTTTCTGCGTCGTCTGTTCTGTGGCATTCATCCACATGTCTATTTTTGTGCCAGTACCATGTTATATTTTTATCATTTGATTTTTCTTTTTTTTTTTTTTTTTTTTTTTTTGGTTGGCTCAGGATACTTTCAGGGAAGGTCTGCCAAGGCTTGAGGATTGAACCACAGCATCTTGATTGCTTTGTTCAAGTAGTCACTCAAACCACTGAGCCAATGTCATTTGATCTTTCTAATGTAACTTGAAGTCTGCAATTGTGATGTCTCGTTTTACTCATTGCTCTGGATTCCTTTTACTATTCTGGATTTCTTCTGGCTTTGTGTGAATTGTAGGATTGTTCTGTAAGACTGATTATTGGTACTTTGTGTTTTAAAAAATCCTCATATCAATTTTGGAAATATGGTCATATTGACAATATTGGTTCTGCCTACACAGGAAGAGGGAATGTCTTTCCATTTCCTGTTATCCTCGTCAAACTGCCTTTCCCCTGCATAATACTGCAGTTTTCGTTGTAGCGGTATTTCATTTCCTTAAAGAGGTTAATTCATAGGAATGTAATTTTTCTTAATGCTGTTGTGCAAGGTATTGTTTTCCTAAATTCTTTATTGATTTGTTAATTATTGTTGTAGAGGAATATTATTGCTTTTTATGTTAACATTTTATCCTGCCACATTCCTGAATTTGATTTTTACATGAAACTTTTGGTAGATTTCTTAAGGCTTTCTAGGTATAAGATTGCATCATCTGCAAATAATAATATTTGATTTATTCATTTCCTCTACACTTCCCTTTTATTACTTTCTCTTGCTTCATTACTCTGGCTAATATTTTGAGAATTTTAATGAGTAGGAGCAGTAAAGTGGACATCCTTGTCTTTTGTATTATATTGAGGACAGGGTCTACAGAATCTCACAGCGTTGATTGAATTCCTAGTGATCCCTCTGTTTACAGCCTCCCAAATGCTGGGATTATAGGTGCACTACCACGCCCGGTCTCAATTGCTGTCTCAGTGCTCCCCAGGGCAGGGCCAGCATGGCAGGCCCGGGGATCGAATCCCTGGCCCCTGCTTCTGTCTTAGCAGGTGCTTTAGTCCACTGAGCTACTTGGCTGGACCCTCTTTATTATTGTTATTGTTATTGTTATTGTTATTAATATTATTGCTTATAGACATCCTTGTCTTATTCTGGACTGCAGAGAAAAACATGTTAACTTTTCCCCCATTTAATATAAAATTTGTCATAGGTTTGTCAGAAATGATCTTTATGAGATTCAGATTAGGTCCTATACATCTTTTGTTCGGTTTTCTTTTTATTATCATGCATGGATATTGGATTTTGTCAAAGGCTTTTTCTGCATCTGTTGAGATGGTCATGTGATTTTTGGTGCATTAATCATTCTGGCATCAGTGCTATTTAGCCTAATCCATCATTAAATGTGATCTTTTGATGACTTTTATTCTCTTTCTCAATCTTGTTCAGGTTTTTGTGCAACTGTGTTTATTAAAGAGATCAGCCTCGGTTTTTTGTTGCATTCTGGTTTTTAATTGTTTTCAATCTGGCTTTGGTATTAGAATGCTAAATTTATGTGGTAAGTTTTGAAGTACTTCCCTATCCATTTCATTAAAGTATTTCAGAAATATTGACAAAGTATATTTACTTAAAGTCTTCGTGATAAATCTTTCAGGTCATGGAGTTTTCTTAGATGACAATTTTTAAAGTGATTACCTGAATTTCACTGCCTGTTATTGTATTGTTCAAAGATTTATGACTTTTTGTTTCAGTTTTATTAATTTTTGTCCTGGAGTTTGCATTCTTTCAAGATTCTCTAATTTTTTGGAATATACTTTTCTTAGATGTTACTAATGATTTCAATTTTGATGGCTTTAACTGTGATTTTTGCCTTTCTTATTTTCACTGATGTGGTACTTCAATGTTGAGTTTTGTAAGGATCCATCTCTTTTGTTTACTTTTATCAAAGATTAAACTTTCCAACTGATTCTTTGCAAATGTTTAATTCTTTGTTTTGTTAATTTCCCCCAAATCTTTATGATTTTGTTTTTCTTACTAGATTTGAATTTAAGCTGATCTTGACTGTATAGGTCCATTATTAGGGTATATATTTGAGTTCACTCCATTTTTCTAATATGAACATTCTCAGCAAAACCTTATTTCTTATGAGTACTTTTCTTATGTTTAATAGGTTCCCATATGTCATGCTGGCATTATCATTTGTTTATGGGAATTGTTGAATTTATTTCTTGATTTATTCTTGGGAACCACTGAGTGTTCTGGATTGTGTGATTTAGTGTGTAGATATTTGTAAAATATCTGTGTTTTCTTTTACATTGATTTCTAATTTTAATGCACTATGTTCTTATACATGGAGTGATTTTGCTTCTCTTGTGTTTATTTAAGCAGGCTTTTTTAAAAGTATGTAGTGTGTAATTTTTTTTTTTTGAGATAGGAACTTGCTTTGTAGTTCAGCCTGCACTTGAACTTGCTGTGTAACCCAGTCTGGCATTAAGCTCACTATAATCCTCCTATTTTAGCCTAACAGGGACTGGGATTACATGTATGGATTACCAGCCCAGTTTTTTGAGTATGTGGTCAGTTTTGGAAACTATTCCACTTGCTGCTGAGACAAATGTAAACTGAACAGACATGTTTAAATGCTGCATTTTTCCCCTGAGAGAAGAAACCGAGAGTGTAAATAACGACCAAAATGTATAATAGGTCTTGTAAAATGGGAAGAAAATTTCAAATGGGAAGGGGAACAAGCGAGAGGAAGAGGGAAAGAAGGAAGGGACATACGAATAAAATAGAAGGAAAATAGAAAACAAAACTTTTGTAAGGAGGGGAAGTGAGGTTGAATGGCGGAGAGGGAAAAGACAAATCTTTCATTCATCTCTGTGTTCTTTCCTCCCCAAACTTTCTACCTAGTATATTGCCAGAATTTCTCTACCCCAGCCAACTCCATGATTTTGTTCTCTGATTCCAAACCATCCTTGACCCAAGAGCTCTGCTTTCTGACTCACAGAATTTGGTGCAGTCCCTGGGCTTGCCTGAGGTTCATTTTACCCTTGTGGGACAGTGGTCAGTGACTGAGATTTCCCATGTGTTCAGATCTTTGGAGTGTATAGACAAATGACAAGAAAGCATTCGCTCTGCATTCAAGTGCTCAGGCTGTTCTTTTTCTCCCATGTTGCTACAGATGTGATGCATGGGTCCTTGCCAGTGGACTCATTATAGCCCAATATTTATATTGTTTTGCATTTCTCTGCCTAGGTCAAGGGGATTTCTTTGCCAATGGTATGTGATGGGTTATGAACAGGATGCTGTGAGGAAACAATGTTGCTCAGTGTTTGGGAAGATGATCGGGCAGCTCATCTGTCTGTCTGTCTGTCTGTCTCTGTCTCTGTCTCTCTCTCTGTCTCTCTGTCTGTCTGTCTCTCTCTCTCTCTCTCTCTCTCTCACTCTCTTTCTCCTTTTTTTTCCAATTGCCATTTGTGCTTTCTATGCTAGGTCTTGTTTTCCAGGTAAGAGGAAGGATACATGTGGAAATTATAGGAAGTCCAGCCTTTGTGGCATTGGCTCCTTCCATTAAGCTGTTTGTTCTTTTGTTTATTAAAATATTTAATTAGTATATCTTTGCAGTGCATAATGATTGCATTTATTGTAAGGAATTGGTACATGAACATAACACATCTCATTTCTTTCTTTTCCTTCCCCATTTTCCATTTTATTTTGTCAACATTAGATTCATTTATTTATAAGTCTTTATAACACTAATTATAGGTACAAATTGGCAGATTAATGGGATATGTCACATAAAACAATTATACTAAATCAGGATATATTTTTAGATATTTTCTGTGTTGGATTTTAATACCATTTATCTCCCTTTTTATTATCTATCTTTTATTTCACACTTCATTAAAATTTTGAGTTTTTCATTCAAGATAAACCATGTGATGTTTAAGCTTGTGAGTTGGGCTTACTTCACTTAACATTATGATCTCAATGGAGGCTGTTTGGAAGTGCCTCCAAATGCCCTGCTTTTCAGGCAAAGGGTATGGAATGGTGGTACTAATGCTTGCTTTTTCAACAGCATATATATATATATATATATATATATATATATATATATATATATATTTTTTTTTAATCTGGAGCATTTGGCTTTCAGATTCCTTTTCCAATTCTCAATATGTTTGGATTCCCTGCTTCAGAGCACCTGTAGTTTTCAGTGATAATTCTCCAGTATCTCCAACATGCCTTCCTCTCTAATCACCATTGATGGAATCTTAAAGATCAGTTATTAAATTTATATGAGCTACTTATTGCAAAGGGTTGGTACTCTACAAATGGCTGTGAGAACTTATGGTTTTTCTATTTCTGAGAAATAACAGTTGTTGACTTTTGTGTGTACACTTTTTCTATGTGTGTGGTGTTTTTGAGTTTATAGTATACATAAGGTTCCATATCTTGCTTTTCATAACCTAATATGATATTTGGAACATTTATTCATGCAGTTAAAATCTGCATCAACATAACTTTTATTAGTAGTGCAGATGATCCAGCCATAATATGTTTTTGGTATTACTAGTTTTTTCTGTTTTATTCTTTAGCAAATATGTAAGTTTGCAACTCTTAATCTGAACTTGATATCATTTCCTAATAATTCTCAGGATTAGAAATATAAATCTAACATCATACTTTTAAAACTGTTAATATATCTCCATGTTTTCCAGCATGGTAGCTGTTTATATAGTATTAATCTTTGAACCAGTCCTTTAACTCCCCAGGCTAAGCATTGCCTTATCAACTCTACTAGGCCCCTTTCCATTCCTGGGACAAAGTACATGACATGTACAACTTAAAGCAAAAATAGTTTAGATTGTAGTTTCAGACCATAATTCATTTTCTTCAAGGAAGAAATATCATCATAACGAAGAACATTTCACCTCATGGAAGCCAGAAAGCAGGCAGAGAGGGCAGGAAGAGCCAGTGAGGGGAAGGAGTTGAGCTGCGGACAAGAACATATCCTTCCAGCTCCTCTCATGACCTACTTCCTTCCACCAGGGCCCACCTAACAGCACACCCAGCTATGTACTCATCCATCTTTCAAGTACGCTCATGGTCCAGGCATCTAGACACAACGTCTGAGTATTAAGGGTACTCTCTATTCTTAAAATAGTAACATTACTTCTTGTTAAATTCCTTATTAATTGTATTGGATAAATCCAGTTAACTCCAGTTGCTCTGTATATAAACTTATAAGTTTATTTTAAATGCTTATTGGCCAATTGCTATTCCTTCTCTCTGGATTACCCGTATACTACTTTTGCTATTTTTAATTATTTTTTTCTGACCTGACAAAAATCTACATGAACTGTAGGAAATTGTATACCTAAAGCCAAAAGGCATCTTTGTTCTAAAACATGTAGAAAAATTCAGTATTTATAACTAGGGAAAACAGAACACAGATTTGATGGCAGCAAGAAAATGGAAAAAAGCATCATAGAATTATATCTAAATGTTCTTCTGGAAAGAACTGTGATTTCTAGCCAAGTCTTTCCTTTAAGCATGTGAAAATTAACATATCATCTGTTTTAATCCATAAATATACTCTTCAACAATCCTGTTCTCTATAAGTCGGTGCCATACTTATAGAGCCAAGATTTTTAAAAATTTGTTCTATTCCCTTTTTTAGTAGACTCAGACTGGTGAGATATATTCCAAGGCAGAATCTATGCATGGATCTCACAGGATCTCAGTTCTTGGAAATTTTGTGAATGTGTATGTAACTATTGTGACAGGCAAGAATATAGTTTAGTAAGAGCATAAAATTCTCAAGTATGATATCTCTGGCATTCTTTTTTCCAGTTTTTTCAATATTTCCATATACATATTCAGAACTGAAACCTCTGGTTTTGCTTTTACTAGGGCAACCTGCATCTGTTATTTCACAGTTCCAGCTTCCTCACCCTTCATTGTCCCTAAAGAACTCGAACTTGCTCACTGAAAGAATATTCTACACTGAGCATAGCTTAGTTGTGTTTTCTTTGATACTATGACTTTCTATTCCTTCTTTTCCACATACTTCTGAGTTTTTTTCTCTTTATCTCTCCTACCTTTAATATTTCAATGTAGCTTTCTTTTTCCATTTTATTTTCTTCCAAATTGCTTTCCGTTTTTCTATTTTATAAGACAAAGCCAAATATCCATGAGAGGGATCCTTTGAAAAATATTTTAAAACTCTGAGTTATGACTCATTAGTGGATTGTAAAATCAGTTGAGAAGGGTGCAAACAGCACTTTAAAATTGACCCTGAACATATCAAAACAGGGCTGGCCAGTGGACTTCGTCAAAGTGCAGTGGCTGGGGTTCTATCCCTGGTGTGTTTGCCAGGCCCACAATGAGACTGGGTGTGCTGGCACACACCTGTAATCCTAGTGCTTGGGAAGCTGAAAACAGGAGAATCACTATGAGTCTGATCTATGTAGTGAGACCCTGTAGACCCTGTCCTAAATTCATAAGAAATAAATATATATATAAAAACATATCATACACAATAAGCCAATTACTTCTTCATGAAATAAATTCACTGGGTCAAATATAAAATGTTTCTGCCTGTGTGTCAAAGTAAAATAAGTTTTAATAATGCTTTTTTAGGGCCACAGAGAACTCAGGAGCATAAGCACCTGTCTGTCAAGTGCAAGGTCCTGAGTTTGATCCCTTATACAAAAAAAAAATAGCTTCTATAAACCCATTTTAGGAAAGAAGACATAGATTTAGCATAAGTTTAAGGTTGTCATCAACCAGGAAGCCTCCTGTTTGTATACAAAAAAAAATACTTGACAGGTATAAAAACATTACCGGGACCACAAACAAATGTTGAAATTGCATTTACTACACTGCTCTGTAGGACAGACTACAGACTACATGAATGAGGTAGATATTTGTAGGTACAGTTGTACCGCCTAAAGCAGCAGCCATAAAGAGGTGTTCTGCCTCCAGTGATCTTTTTTTTTTTGTCCTGTGGTACTGGGGATGGAACGCAGGACCTTGTACTTGCCAGGCAGATGCTTATGCCGCTGAGCTATCTCCCCAGCCTCCAGTAATCATCTTATCCTTGTACTTTTTCAATCAGAATATAGTGCTCAGTCTACTCAGTAGACATTGAGCCAAGACTAGGTATGGTAAAAATACAGTGAATATTTATTTTTTAAAAAATATTACATTAAATAAAATTTCCATTAATGCATAATGTTTTTACCAGTCTGCCTTTCCATTGGATGGCACTTGGCAATGAAATCACTGTATTTTGATCAAACTTGGTAAAGATAGGAAAGAGGACTTCCAGAACTGCTTCAAAAAGTGACAAGAGTGATCAGGTAAGTATGTAAAGCAAGTAAGAGTATTATAACTGGGATTAATGGTAGCGGTCTCCTTCACTGATTTTTTCTTTAAATTTCAGCACTCGCTGTATATTTTTGAAACATGTTATATTTAAAGAAATTTGGTGTGAAAATCAGTGAATTATTTGCCTGCTATTTAGTGTTTATGTATTGGCATATGACCTTAGGTGAGATTTTTCAAAAATACTTTTGAAAGAAAGGTATTTATTAGTTACTGCAGCAAGCACTATTGTAAATAACTCCCCAAATTTCAGTGACATAACACAACAGAAAATTGCTTCTTATTTTCTTATTTCATTCTTATTTTCTTTGCCCATCTGGGCATATAAGTGAATAACTTTCCTCCGAAAGATATCACAGGAACCCTCATTTCTTCCATACCGAGCCTCTCTTACAGTCATCTCAGGGTCTTATTGATCCAACCAAAAGATGGTGATGGTAGAGAAGATATACCCACTTATTTGGAAGTAATATCCATAATTTCTATTCACAGTGCACTGACATGAACCTGCTACTTGGCTGTACCTCATTCCACACAGGGACTAGGAAATTTTGCTTCTTACTGCCTCTCAGAAGCACTACTACACGTTAATGGCAGGACATGTAGTTTTAGTGAATAGCTGTCTATTTCAGTCAACATAAGTTATAATAGGCATCAGGGTGTTTCTGGAAATTGCCAGTATAGTTTTGGGGAACTCATTACTCCGTCACTTACTATGGCTATTTGTATTTTGCAATGTGACAGAGTTGTGTTGATCACTGGTATGTGTCTATATTTTTTATTAAAATTAGGCCATTTCATTTTCTGTCTAACTAAGGTAGTCAAGTGGACATCTTCACTTTCAGCTGCGTATTATTTTTCATTTAAAATGGATGTAGTTGGCAAGCATGAAGTATATAAGGTAATAAATCCTAAATTATTTGGCTGCTGCTTTCCATTTGGTTGACCAGACATAGCACTTTGCATTATATGATTTGTGGTCTCTTGATGCTGTAGAACAGCCTTAACTTTTGATTAAATAGAAAGCTTGAAAGGGGTTCTATGGTAAACCCGTACTATTGAAAACATTACAGTATGATTTAGATAAATAACCACTTGGACAAATTCACTGTAAACATTTATTTTGAGAGAAAGCACTTGTTTACAAATTGCTCTTATGACATAATATTTATGTCTGCCTCTGAATATCAAAATAGCGCATAATTAAGAACTACTGCTGGCAAATTCATTATTTTCTTATTACAATTCTTCCCCAGCATCAGTATTCTGCTGTTATGTATAATTTTATTTTTCTTTTCTGATAAACCAGACAAAACATTGAAATTTTAAATCTTCTAATGACAATTAGTTTTCTTCAAGATACTTATCAAGAGTGTGACTATAGAAAATTATGTTGCCTATATATGCAATGCAATACACAAATGCCTTTTAAAAATTCATGAGATTTGGTCAGTTACTACTGATAAAATATCTTTGCTTCACTGAAATGATTCAAACAGTAAAATTATATAATGGATTACTCTCTCATCTTTCGTTTTGTTCCCATTCTAGGTTAGTGAACAGGTTAATTAAGTGCTAATGTTAACTTCACTCAGATAATCCACAAAGAAAAAAAGAGTAGAATCCACACTGCTCATTAAATGACAAAGTAGAAAGCTGCCCTTGATGTTTAATTGGAAGCATGAGAGCTGTTGGGTTCTCAGTGTAATCTGACCATCTAAATGTTGGTCCTTTTCTAACAAATGATCACAGAAAAGGAAGGAAATTGTGACTTGGGAAAATCGCAGATATTTATTTCATGAACAATTTGTTAAGTATGACTTAGTCATTAGTTTACATCAGTGTAACATATATTCCATTGAAATAATGGTTCTGTAAGTCGTTTTATCTAAACAAAATAATTCCAGAAGCAAATAAAGTAAGTAAACACTAAAGCTTCTCTATCATATATAAGCACAATGTATGTCATCGTTTTAAGAAATTTGAGAAATTATTTAGGAAATGTTTTGATTTTTTAATGCTTAATTACTTTTAAGGAGTTATTTTTATTCAATAACTTTTTATCATTGTGCCTGAATTTCTGCCAAATTCTTGTTTCTATCTTTCTTTCATTTTTCTTTCTTTTTTTTTCAATACTGGGGATTGAACTCAGGACCCTGCGTTTACTAGGCAGGTGCTTATTCTACTGAGCTATCTCCCCAGCCCTAAATTCTTCTTATAAGAGATTAAATGTAATATTTAATGTTTTCAAAGTATATCAATGTATTTTGTCAAAACTAAAGTTGGGATATGTACTGAAGTTTATTCCAAACATATTTTCAAATAAAAACTTCCACATGACCCAACCCAGATTGCATGGCAAATACTGCAGCAACTTGAATCTCATCTTTTTAAAATTTTTTAAATCATTTTTTATTTTTTTGGTTCCTATTGTAATCTTTATTTTACAAGTGCTAGAAACCAAACTTTAAAGATGAAGTTGGTCATGTTTACAGTTAGGACTGGAACGCATATGCATCTCTCCAAAACAAAGTCATCAAGAGCTTTTGTTACCCTCCCACTCATGAATTTCAATTTTCAGAAAAACACAGAATTTTGGGGTTGTGTGACCTTTACTTCACTTGACATACTAAAACAAAATACATAGAACAGGGAACTTATAAAAACCAGAAATTTGTTTTTTATGGTTTTGAGTCCTGGGAAGTCTAAGATTAAGGTGCTGGCAGATTCAGTGTCACATTCCTTGCTCAACGATGGCACCTTCCTTCTATAACCTTAGGCAATAGAGAAGGCAGGGTGGCATCTTTCATAAGGGCACCAATCCCAGTTAGAAGAGCTAAGCTCATGTGACCTAACTACCTCCCAGCAGGCCCTATTTCTTATGCATCACGTTGGAGGTTAGAATTGCAAATTGTGAATTTTGGGGAGACAAAAGCATCAGACTGTGACAGTGATCATCACAACAACTCTCTGATTATTCTGTAAACCTTCTTGAAAGCACTGCTGAAAGTGGTTGTCTAGATTCTGCCTACTCACATTTAGTGCTATAAAATTCACTACTCACCATTTCTTTGAATACATATACTATATTTTGGGTCAGGTCTAAGCATTAATGTCTCTTTGTCTCTGTCTGTCTCTCTGTCTGTCTCTCTGTCTCTCTCCTTCTCTATCTGTCTCTTCTCAATTAAGAAACACAAACTTTCTTCAGAATCTCATCTTATTAAAAAGCTACTGCACAGCAAAATAAATCAATAACAAAGTGAAAAAACATCCCAAAGATTGAGAAAGAAATGTACACATTTGCTCCTCAAACCAAAAACTAATATTTTTTTTTTCTTTTTCTTTTTTTTGTGGAACCAGGGATTGAACTCAGACCCTTACACTTGCCAGGGAAGTGCTTATTTCACTGAGCCATCTCCCCAGCCCCCTAATATTTAGAACATATAAAGAACTGAAAAAAGTCCCATCACCTAAATTCAAAGGCCCAATTTTAAAATGGGCATCTGAGATGAGTACACAAGGTAAAGAAGTATAAATGGCAAATAAATATATGAAAAATTATTCAACAGCACTTATCATTCAATAGATGCAAATTAAAGCAACACTGAAAGTCCATGTGCTGAAAGAATGGTTATTACCAAAAATACAACCAATAACACATGTTGGTCGGGCTCTGGGGAAAGGGAAACTTCCTTCACTGTTGGTGGGAGTGTAGGCTGCTTCAAACACTGCGGAATCAGTGTGGCGAGTTCTCAAAACACTTGGATTAGAGGCCCCATTTTACCTAGCTAATTTCGTTGTTGGTGTCTTCACAACAGAATTAAAAACATCATACCACAACAATGTATACACACCCATGTTTATGGCAACACAGGTTGTAATAGATAAATCTTGAAGGAACCCAAATATGCATCAACTAATAAAAGGATAATTTTTTTTAATATAATGGAGTACTACCCTGCCATAAAGAAGGATAAACTTGAGATACTTATTACTGGATGGATTGACCTTTTTATCGGTATTGGGAATTGAACTCAGGACCTTGTGCTTGCCAGGTAGGCACTATGCCAATGAGCTAGATCTCAAGGAGTGCAAGGATGAACCTTGAGACCATAAACTTCAATGAAGTAAATAAGACATATGTAAATACGTTGTCTCACTGTTGTGAAAAACGAAAACTATAAATAACCAAATTGTACAGGAGCTATGGTGAAATTGGAAAAATTATTAAAAAGGATCTAGGGAGTGGGGAAGGGGAGAGGAAGGAAGGAAAAAGAAAAAAGTCAGAAAAAAAGGATAAAATGGATTCAAACTTTATAAGTAATGAAAGGAAGAACAGCTAAGCAGAGGTGAGGGAAATGGAAAGGGAAAGAAGGACAAATCAAGGTATACTATGTATACATACAAAATTCTTATGATGAATGTGATCATTGTATATACCTACATTGTGTCAATATACTTAATAAAAAAATCACTGCCACAAGCATTAATAGCAGCACTTCATTCTAAACAACAGGAAAAACAAACCAACTATCCATGAATGAATGCATGCGTAAAGAGAATAAAGAAGGTCCATATAATAGAATGCTCTTTGGCAATGCAAAGGAATGAAGTTCTGTAATGTGCGGCAATATGAACAATCTTTGGAGAAACACTATATTAAAAATGTAATTTACATGAAATGTCCAGAATATGGAAGTCTACAGAGACAGAAAGTGTGTTCATGCTTTTCTGAGGAATGAGAAAATAGAAGCTGGAAGAATAATAGATAAAAGATAAAGGCTGTCTCTTTTTTATGAGAAACCATTGCCTGTGGTGATGACTATACATATCTGTCAACATACAAAAAAACATTGAATTGCACATTTTAAATGTATGAATTGTCTGGTATGTGAATTATATATTTTAATATATGTTTGACATACAGAATAATTATGAATATCTTGTTGAATTAGTACATACATATATGACATCTTGATTAGGTAACAGCTTTAATGTATAATTCACACAGTGATGAAAATCAGTAGGGTGACTCATACCTTAAAACTGTGAAAAAATGTAATGATCACTTGGTAAATATTTAAATGTCCACAAGTTCCTTTTGATTAACGTGGAAAACATCTTTTTTTAGAATTCAATTAACGTGGAAAACATCTTTTTTTAGAATTCAATTTAATTTTTTTGTAGCCAGATCAGCCTGCCCTTGAGGCATGGCTGGCATGGTATGCGGTGCTGGGGATCCAACTGCAGTCCCTGCACTTTGTCTAAGCTTCCCTAAACAGACACTTTAGACCACTGAGCTATCTTGCCGGCTCCAACATGTGGAACATCTTAAAGATGATATTTTCTAAATATAGTTGCTCAATTTTAAAACTAATTTTTAGTCTAAACCATCAAAAGCAATATACACTTTAAAAATGGTATATTGTATGATAATTTTGTTAGCTAGATGTTGGAGATATAATATGTACATATAGATATCAAAATAACGTGTGGCAAAGTTAATAACTTTGAGTCACCTCTATACAGGGTGTATACTCTCATACCCCAGGTAAGTTTTTCCTTCTTAGGACGTTAACGCTTCCCTTACGTAGAACGGTCTTCCCCTGGTATTCCTATGCTATCTCCCACCCTTCTCCTATATCTTAGTACATATGTCATTTTGCTTCTTAATGAAAGTCATAGCCACCACATCATTTGTAATTGGAACCACACAATACCATTGAAACTTTGCCTAATAGTTTTCCTATACTACTGTCATTAAACTTAAGATAAAATCTAGTGTTAATGTTTAGCTATCTCTTTCCACTCAAATTTAAACTTTATGTGGACAGAGGTGTTTGTTTATTCTTATTTTGATTTTATGTATCTAGTACATATATGACTAGCATTTAATAAGTAATTGTTCAATGATCAAATGATACTATGTCAGCAGCCTGACACTATTAATTTCTTTCCATAATTTTACTGAGAAACAAAATAGCAATGAGACAGTTTCAAACCAAATTGGTAGGACACTTTCAATAGTTAACACATTAGATACATTCTTCCCACTGGTTAATTGCTGTACAAGATGCAGACATGATATCCTATTTACAAACACCATTAGAACAAATCCCTCTATTCATTAACAGAATGTAACTATTTATCTATCCTAATCACTTTGAATACACAGATACAAAATAGACATTCATCTGTATCCCCTTTTTTGTTAAGTTCCGTTATTTCAATATTATAGGTATGTAAACTCAGCAAAATGTTCTAAAAGAGCCCAGTAGCCCATAATAGTATTGGGACTTCTGCTTGACTGGCAATGTCAGAAATTGTTGATCTGAGTCCCCTACAGCTCAACATAACAGCATGGCTTTTCTTCTTATATTTAATTTTTATACTTTTCTGCTGGATGGTTAAGACCAATGTAAAGCAGGACCAATGCAACAAGAGTTGTAGCTTTTGGGTCTGATAAAGTCAGTGAAATGCCCTCAGGATTTATCCCGAGATCCTGTACCTCAGATTGTAGAACCTTTGTCATGACACTATTATTTTTAATGAGCCCAAAAATAGTGCTTCATGTTTGTAAATGGCTGTTTTATATTTTCGGAAACAAAACACTTCCTTTTATAAAATGCATGGTATATAATTTCTGACAAAAATACTCTGAACAGTTTACAACACTCACCAAGAAGCTGGTCTTTAACTGTATGCACCCTTCATCTATAGCCATCACCGATTCACACTAAGTGCCAAATTGTAATCTCCATCACTTATTGAAAGTATTTTAATTATGCACTTTTTCTACTAAAAAGGAAAGAAAAGACTTTGATTTATGCATTTTCTCTTATTCCTCTTCTAAACACTTCACATACACAGCCTAAAGAAGAAAATGAAGGATATTTGTTAAGGGAAAGAAATTTTTTTTGGTATCAGGAATTGAATTTAGGACCTTGTGCTTGCCAGGCAGGCACTATGTTGCTTAGCTGTATCCCCAGCCCTGAAGGAAAATTTCTATTACAATAACATTTAATTATCACTCATCTTTCATACTGAGTTTTTAAAAAAATTCTCATGACTTATTGTCCTGTGTTAGCTTGTCTCTAAAAGTAGACAGAGTATACCGGACAATTAGCAAAAATTAATTTTGTTATGAGAACTTTAATTTCAGAATTTGGAACTCAAATGCAGCTTAAATTTAAGTGGTCAAGATCAGAATCTCACTCCCATAAATTTTATTTTAAAGTTTGTGAGGACAGTTGCTGGTGGTTGTGCCTACCTGTATAATCCCAGCACTCAGGAGGCTGAGGCAGGAGGATCATTGAGAGTTCAAGACCAGCGTGAATTGCGTAGTAAGACTTTGTCTTGAAAAGTCAAAAAAACCAAAATTTATGAGAACAGTTTTACTTCATTATTTTTGTATGTTTTTATTTTATTGAAGAGGATAAAATATAATAAAACATTACAAACAATACAGAATTTCACTAAATAGGATGACAGGAATTCAATAATGGTTGTTATATTGCACGTTGTTGTATTCAAATTAGTTGTTGAGATTACCTGATATGAGCACGCAAAATTGTTAGAAGAGAACCTGTAAAGAAGCATAAAACAGTATAAGCATGTACTGTTCCTTTCAATAGACCAGTAGCAATCAGCAGGACAATTATTTCAGCTATCCTGTGTATATACATATATATTTTCCCTTCTTTTCCTTTCCTTCATCCCAGTTGCGCCTTCCCTTTGAAAAGTTCTTTACATTTCACAGGATCGATTGTACCTTTGGATTTTATTTATTCTTTCAGATTCTTACATTATACAATATTTACATATGACAGTCTGACTTATTTAACTTATAAGTTTGGTCTCTAGGTGCATCCATTTACCCAAAAATGCCTTGAATTTTTCTTTATAGTTGAGTAATACTCAATTGTATGAAAATACCACATCTTTTTTATCCATTACTCTTGTTTCCAAGATTCAGCTATGACAAATTGGACTACTATAAACATGGGAACACATATATCACTGTGGTATGATGTTTTCATTTCTTCTGGAAAAATATCCAGGAGGGGAATAGCTGAGTTGAATGAAGCCACTAATCCTAGTTTTTTGAGGAATCTCCACCCTGATTCCTATAGTGGTTGTATCAGTTTCCATTCCCATTGACAGTGGAAAAGGGTTCCTTTCCCCATCATACCTTCAAATAAATATATGAAAAAATGTACTACTTCATTAGGATAGACACATCTAGTCTGTTATATAACGTTTAATAAGCAATGATAGTATAGTTTTCATTTCCTTAGGTCTTATTTCCAGCTATTTCATTTACTTGTTAATGTGATCTCAGAATAATTACTTCATTTCTGCGCCTTGGGTTTGATTTTTAAAAGTTTTACACCAAGAAATTTATATTCCATCTCTGTATATACCTTAGAAGAGACATTGATTTCAAAGTCATAAGGATGTAGACTGAAATCATGCCTCTTCTACTAAGTAGCTTTATGGCTTTTAGAGATTCTGCGTCACTTTGCTTTATTATTATCATCCCTGAGTGGTGATAAAGACTACTCCTTAAGGTTATTAGGACTAGGTAAATACTTTGAAAAATGTTCAGTACAATAAACAGCATAAATTCATTTTCTCTGCCTTCTCTGCCCACCTCTGTCCTATATATAAAATGTGGTTAGAACATTAAATTGTATAAATGCTTACAGGGCCCACCAATTAAAATTGCTACTTCTACTGAGCTGTGATGGTGCATGCCTCTAATCTTAGCACTTGGGAGGATGAAGTTGGAGAATCACTTCTATTGGAAGCCAGTTTGGGCTACATAGTGTGTTCAAGACCAGATTCAACTACATAGTGAGACCACCAAAAATTTCTAGTATATCAAAATTTGATCTACAATAACAAGTCATGAAATAGGAATGTGGATTCCAGTACTGGGAAAGATAAATGAAAATAAATAAATTTTAAAGGTAAATATGAGAGGTTAGTATCCTATATAAACATTTTAACATAATGTTCTGTTGGTTTGAAAGCATTTGCCTTCTCAAATGCCTATTCAAAAAGTAATCTCTGCTCCAAAGAAAAGCCCTACATTTTTACAAATATTTTACAAGGTTCTACTGAGCCCTACATTTTATAAATACTTCCTAAGATATAACTTACCATTTTTAGACTTATTATTAAGAAATGGTAGACTAATATAGACTTATCATTAAACATTTTTTAAAATATTACAGCCAGTACTTTGCTAAACATCTTTATAATAGCAGCTTTTTTGAATAAACTTTTTAATACAATGCAATTCAGAAAATTTAAGTGCACGATTCAAAACATTTTAGCATATTACTAGAGTTGTATAGCTATGACCACAATCAAATTTAAATCACTTTTATTATCCCAAGGAAAAACCCTTTGCCCAGTAGATATCATTTCCCAGTCTTCCCTTTTAAATCTAGTCTGCAATTTTTGACAATAGCAGCATTATCTGTGGCTAATTAGAATTAGGTGTACAGTACACAGGGCTCACTGACTCCCTAGAGAATGAAAGTCTGAGGGGAATATGTATCTTTGTAAATAAAAATTTGACCACTTCTTTTATGTTTTCTTTTATGTGCTCCCAAAGCAAAATGGACAGTGTATGTGAATATGAACCATGAAAATTTGTTAATGTCTTGAGAAGAGAAGGCCAATTAGCAAGTTCATTGCTTATGGGGCTATTACCATAAATGTTTGATTGTTTTTTTGCACACATCTTGCCTTGATTTTATCCACTGTCAATCACGGGTAAATAATTACTCCAAACTATACATAAACAATCTCAAAACAATCTGTTTCACACTTTGCTTTGGAATCATATGGGTAAATACTGTTTACCATCTTTTTTTAGGATTAGAAGAATAGTCCCATTCCTTTGAATTTTGGAAAGTATGTAAATATGGCTTTATATTAACTAAATTCAAAAGTAAGTTATATGATTGTGTAGCATTTTGCAATTCTAGATCTGGAAGTGATAATATACTTATTTGTGAAAATAAGCTTTTATGAAATTCGATGTTTATCAGTCTTATTAGAAAGGGAATAAATGCACATTAAAATGGCTAAGGTTTTGAAATAATGTTCTTGTGTCTTTTTGTTTATTAAAATGAAATACTATAATTCTCTTAAAGTAAATATAGTTGTTAATGTTCAACTTTCTGACTAGATATCAAAAACAAGTGAAAATTACAAATATTTGGTTCTATGGGAAAAATTTTAAATATATTTTATAAAATTAACTATATATTTATTTTTTATGTTCAGCTTTACAGTTAATTTCAAATATTTACACATTCTACAATAGTGTTTAAGAACATGGACTTTATGTCAAAATAGCTTAGTTTGATTTCCCATACCATAATTTAATTTACTGTCTGACTTCAAGGAAACTACTCAACCACTGTCTTAGTTACTTCTGTTGGGCTGTTAGAATTTACAAAGACATAGTGAAAACTCAGTGGAAAAGTGTATGAATATGCATGGCTCTAGTCATCATTCAATGAGTGGTCCCTGTGTGCCAGACTTCATATGCCAATTATACAAGAATAAAAATGATATCTAGTATCAAGTGTTAAGTAATCTATAAGAAGAATATGTGTTGAGATAAGATATAATGTAGCTGTCTTGACAAATAACATGTTCCAATGAACAAATAACAATGTTCCTACATAGTTGGCTATAATGCATGTACTATATAAAATAAATACAATGAAAGGGATGCTACATGAACTCTATTGTATAAATGTAGGATATATGAATCTTCTACCCCTAATCATAGAGGTTCTGTGTAAGACATAAGTTACATATTATTTTTTGAGTAAAAACTTTTCTACTTATAAAATTTATTTTGAGGAACTTAATCATATTCATAACATAATTGTTATTTATTTTTGTGGTACCAGCGCTTGAACTCAAGACCTTGCGCTTACCAGGAAAGTGCTTATTCTACTGAGCTATCTCCCCACCCCTCCATAACATAATTAGAATAATGTCAAAATTCTGAAAAAATTCACTTTGCTGTAAAGTGATTCATTTCAAAAATAAAAAAATTAAAAGATAGGCATAGTTTTAACGTTTTAATATTTTATTAGTGTAGTAAATTGTAGATTTCATTTTTCCTTCACTGGTACATGTACATAACGTACTTTGCTTGTTTTATACCCACAGTACCTTAATCAATTTTCCATTCTTTCCACTCTCCACATCCTCTTTGCCCTCAGTCATTTGCCTTCCATGTTTTAGAGAAATGAAATATGTTAGGTTTAACTTTCTGAATCTCATTTCCCTAAACCTGGTGGTTACTATATCCATTTGTTTTCTTGTAAATGACTTACTTTCATTCTTTAATTCCCGAATAATGTGCTTGTACCCAACGTGCTCATTATCCACTTATCTGATGACAGGTATCTAAGCTGTTTTTATAACTTAGGTGTTACGCATTGTGTCACAATAAGCAGGGATATAAAAATATCACTAGAACATATTGTATTCAGTTCTTTAAGGTGTATGCTGGCTAGATCAATGGTACCTCTGTTTAGTTTTCTGAAGAAAATTCGTATTGAGTCTGTGATAGGTTGTACTGATTTACATTCCCACAACAGTGTAGAAAGGTGTTTTTCCCCCCTCTGCATCCTCAGCAGCATTTTGCTTTACTCCTTCTTACACCCAACTTTGTATGCCATTACCTTGCCATTTTTTAATTAATATATGAATTATCTGCCTATTTTGAAATTCTGTAATGTCAGGCCTTCATCTTTCCTCTTTTTGTTCGGGTATACTTTTTGAGGCTTAGAAGTGTCACATGCAATATCTTGGATGAAGTCAAAACAGCATGCTGCAAACATCTATGTGTTTATTGATCAATCCTTGTATATTACTGGATAGATAAAAGAGACAAGTGTGCAAAGTGCGGTCAAATATACAGCAAATCACAGTGACACATGACTTTCTTTCACATGAAGAGTACATATACCTAAAATATCAGTTCATAAAATGATACTACTATATCATTGGATGTTACGTATAAATTTCTCAGAAGCAAGGATCTTTAGTGATACACCATGACCCTGAGTAATTAAAAGATGCTACCTATGTAGTATATCATATGGTAGATGACCAAAACATCTGTATTTTCTCCATCTCCTACTGCATTAATTAGCTGATAGAGCTACATGGGTATCATTAAAATGCTGCTAAGTTCTTCTTATGTCCAACTTCTCAATTCAATTTTGCAATAAATTTAGCTTTTTTGTAGAAGAAAGGTGCCTACTACCAATATATTTGCCAGATTCTAATCTCAGCTCCTACTTGTGACCCTCAAGGCTCTTCAAGCTTATTTTGATTAGATTGGAAGATTTTTCTACTACTGGTGTAATATTTAAGAGAAGGTTGGTTTTTGCTCTCTAGCAAATTGTCATGCCTGGATTATGTAGTAAGTGTGATTAGAAGTAAGGCCTCTGGCCCAATTGGGCAGGCTTGTAAAGGAGATCTGAAGTCAACTGAAAATAAAAAAGCTAAACACAAACTTCAACAATACAAACAGTGTAAGATAGGTGGTCACCTACCATGGCTAACACACTGATTTTCACTTTCAGTATTTATTCCATGATGTCTGAGCATTTACAGAGGTGAGAAAATATCAGTCCTGTACTCAAGGATGCGGTAGTCCAACTGAAATTAACAAGTGGACAAATGTTTGCATACAGTGTGGTAAATACTTTGATAGGAAAAATGCAAGTGTGGTAAGAATACAGATGAAAGACACATAACCAAAATACAACAGCCTTTGGAAATTTATATGGAACTATATATTTGGTTACATAAGTACTGAGATATATGCATGTTACTATGTTATATCTATGTCATAAGTTTTTTGACATCCTTTGAAGTGGCCAAACTGTTGACTAAATATTGCAGATGAAAGACAACTACAAGATTGTTTTAGTTCTACTATTTCAAGAAATTTGTACAAGTAATTACAGAAAAAAGATAGAGAATTTATATTTGACTTTTATATTACAATAGCCCAATGCAAAGCTAACTGGCTTAATATAAGACTAACAATGAATCAAGAAAATTAGATTATAGGGCCAGGAAGGTAGTTCAGTGGCACCAACCTGGCAAGTGCAAGGTGGTACCAAAAAAAGGAAAAGAGAAAATAAGATTATACATAACAAAAATATTATGGTTTGTATAATTTTTGCCACAAACTGTACCCATAATACATGCTGTAATGTTGTTCCTAGTAGTCCTGATGATATAATCATAAGTTCAACCATCCAAATTGACAACCAAGTTTACCAGCTTAGATCCTAGTACATGTGTGTTGCAGCAAAGTTTATAATCTCCTTTTATGTGTGCTTCATTTATCTTCTTTGTATTTTCTTTTGGGTGACTGTTCTTGGACAGTGAATTGAAAATCCACAAAGAGGATAGGAGTTAGACTGTGCTTTAGACTGACAGAATAAGGCTATGAAAAGCAAAATGTCCAGGGACAGTTACATTGCAGCCCAAGTTGACAGGATATGTTCTCATTCATTTTCTCTCTCTCTCTCTCTCTCTCTCTCTCTCTCTCTCTCTCTCTCTCTCTCTCCCTCCCTCCATGTCTGTCTCTGTCTCTCTCTATATCTGTTTCTGAGTCTCTCAGTCTCTCCATGTCTGTCTCTCTGTCTCTCTCTCTGTCTGCCTGTCTGTCTGTCTGTCTGTCTGTCTGTCTGTCTGTCTGTCTATCTCTCTTTCTTCCTCTCTCTCCTGGGGCAATAGCTCCAACTGAATTAGCACAGTTAGCTGGCTATTTTTAAAATGACATGTTTGTAGAGCAGATTAAAAGGAAAAGCATGTTATTTTGGCAGCACTCCATAGATACATGTAAGTTTCACATAGCAGATGCTGATTCTAGAGAGAAAAAACTGATTTAAAATCATTAATGGAAATAAGCTTACAAATCATAAAATTGGAGGGTTCTTAAGTTTGATCCCAGGGACTTCACACTGAGCTACATCACTATTAGTAGTACTGTTGTTGTTATTTTACTTTGCAACAAGGTCTTGCTAAGTCTCTATGTTGCTGAGGCTTGGCTTGAACTTCTGATGTTTATAACTCAGCTTCTCAGTGTGCTAGGATTACAGAGATGTGCCACCACACCTGGATTTCTATACATGCTTCTTGAAGGTCTGTTACATGTTATATGCTAGAATTTTAGTGATAAACAAGTCATTCATAGCTCCTGCCTTCATTAAGACTTCGACCTGATAGGCAAGATAAATATTATAAAGATAGTTAAGGTCTGAGAGTTGTTGTGAAATGAAAGCCAAAAGATTAGGAGAGCTTAAAATGAGACCTAATCTTATCTTGGAGCCAGTAAGTGTCAGAGTCTCACACACACTGGAATAGAGATAGTAGGGACAGAATAGTAAAGTTCCATTCTTCATCTATAATTCTCAGTATAACTTAATTATGCCTCTGAGTGACTGATACTATCTTCAGGAAATATTGACATATAATATTATCTAGCTGGCTCATGTGCATTATATGCAGCCATCTCTTTCCTTATTTGGGATGTATACTACTCTTTATATTCCTCTCAAAATAACATAAATCCATTTCCACTTAGCACTAAACTCCCAATTTCTGTATCCCTGTAGCTTGTAGAAAGGTTAATACATATCACTTAGGAATTCTTCTAAGTATGTTCTCTAAGAATCCTATGACATAGTTAGACTCAAGGCAGTATCTTTACGCACCTTGTATTTAGTTTTGGAAGTTTTTACTATGGTTTGGGTTTCAAATGCTCCCCCAAATTCCCATATATTCAGAAGTGGGCCTTTGGAAGGTGATTGGAATGTGTGGGTGCTATACTCATCAATGTTCAATAAGTAGATATACTCTTAAGGGGTACAGCCTTGTTGGAAGTATAGAATGAGACATGGCCTGGAAGGGGATGTTCTAGACCCTGGCTCTTCTTTTCTCTTTCTACTTCCTGACTGCAATGAGGTCAGGAGGTGCTGTACCCTTCCACCATGTTGGTTCTCTCTTGGAGCCAGCCAACCATGGATTGAACCAAAGAGTAATGATGTGGCAAAATAAATATTTCCTCCTTTAAACTGTGAATTTGGGGCATTTTGTTCCATTGACATGAAAGTAACCAGTATAGCTTCTTTTCCAGGTCAAAAGCAAAAACATAAAGAGTTAAATCTGGTTCCAGCCACTTCTGTAGTTCATTTATTGAGAGTACTATATACCCCACAGTACACATTCAATAGGAGTTAATTTTCTCTATCAGATCAGTTAAAAAATGCTAGAAAGCAGAAAAGTAATTTTAAAAGGGGCAAGGGAGCTGTGAAATCCAACTGTGTGAGTTCTGAAATTTACTCAAAATGATTCAGGGTTGCTTTCTGCAATAAAAATAAGCATATGATGAAGAATTGAGGACAGGTACTGTTTTCTTTGTTCACAAGTATTTGGCAGAAAACAAGCAAACTGGTTTTCAGAATATATTTAAAAGTCTTCGCAGGGGCTGGGAGTTCCTCCCCAGGCCTGCTGTGCTGGCCTCACTCTCTTGGTGTGCTAAAACAGTGATTGAGACTGGGCATGGTGGCATGTGCCTGTAATCCCAGCACTTGTTTGTTTGTTTGTTTGCTTGCTTGCTTGCTTGCTTGCTTTTTTTGTGAAACCAGGGATTGAATTCAGGACCTTGAACTTGTCAGGTAAGGATTTATTCTACTGCGCTGTCTCCCCGGCCTCCCAGCACTTGGGAGGCTATAAATAAGAGGATTACTATGAGTCCAATCTATGAAGTGAGACCCTGTACACCCTGTCCTAATATTTTTTTAAAAAAAGTCCTGAAAATCTGTTCTGTGGTGGGCCAAACAAATGATGTAGAGGAACATACAGACAATCCCTCATTACATGGTTTGATTTACAATGGTTCAGCTTTACAGTATCACAATATTTTAGGTATTCAGAAGAAATAATACTTTCAACTGTGATCCTTGCCTTAGTTAGTAGTATAGTGCATGGTCCTCTCTCCTAGCGCTGAACATCAGCAGTGAAAGACATCGCCCAGATAACTTGAACATCACAAAAGGAAGCAATCCATACTCCACAGTGTGCAGTGTTGCTAAACTAGTGTGTTCCAGAGGTCAAATACATTCATTGCACTTTGTCCTTGTTCATTTTATCAGCTTGACTAATGACTCTGAGAGTAGGCCAAATAGCTCAGTGGATTCAAGTGCCTGCTTAGGCAGACACAGAGGCCAGGAGTGCTATCCTTGGGCCTACCATGCTGGCCCACCTTCTGGGGTAGGCTAGGACTGTGATTGAAACTGGGTGTGGTGGTGCAAGCCTGCAATCTCATCACTTGGGTGGCTGTAAACAGGAGGATCACTACAAGTCTACACAGTGAGACCCTGTAGACCCTGTCCTAAAATACAAAAAAAAAATGACTCTGAAGTGATTGCATCATGAGGAACTGTATCTATGGACATTAATTGCCAAATGTGCTGGTAGGAAAAGGGAACCAGGTGGCAGTACTAAGCCATTCAGAAGAAAGTGTACTGTAACATCATGTAACTCAGTTGTGTCCCAAATTTTCTGATCATGGAGATTATGGGGCCAAAGAGGAAAGTGATCGATGATGTGGAATGTGCTTAAGGAGAGTCACATGGAGAGAAAACATTCTCTCATGCTTTCACAGAGAGCAAATTGGCCAAGCAATGACCGTGACTCATCCACATGGCTGACACTGACAAAGGATCTACAAACTGTGGTACAGGGTTTTAGGATAAATCCGGAGGGGATTTGCCTGACCTTATCAGATACAAAAGCTACATTTCTTGTTACATAGGTCTTGCTTTATCTTGGTCTTAACTATCCAGCAGAAAAGTACAAAACAAAGTATAAAAAGTTAAGCCATATTAATATGCTGATCTGTAAAAGGCTCAAGTCAACAACTTCTGACATTGCAGTCTTATAGAAAACCCACTACTATTATGGACTACTGGACTATATTGGGATATTTTCCTGAATTCATGCACCTATAATATTTAAATGACAATGGAATACCTTTCTCTGACAAAACTAAACAATAAAAGGGGATACAAATGAACAATGATTTTGTATCTGTATATTCAAAATAGTTAAGATAGATATACAGCTACATTCTCTTAATTCAGTGAATAGAAAGATTTGTTCCAATAGTGTTTGTAAACAGGATATCATGTCTGTATCTTGTACAGTGAATAACCACTAATACAACAATATGCAATGTATTATTGATACTGTCGAATCAGTAATTTGATTTGAAACTTTCTCATTGCTCTTTCTCAATAAAAATATTGAAAAAGAAAGAAGTACCTTTCAAGGGTATATTTCTGGAGGACACTCTTCCTTTGTTTTCTGCTTTCCAGTTGACATGAAGTAAACAGTTTTGTGCCTCTGTGTCCTTCTACCCAGATGTTTCTGTTTTGGAACAAGATAACTGTGGACTAAAACTTTTCACGCTAGTGATCCAAATTCAGCTTCTCCTTCCTTAAATTGTGTCAGGCATTTTATCCCAGCAATGGGACATTTTTTAAGTTATGACATTTTCAATTCGCAGTGAGTTTATAGAGATGTTTCCCCATTTTGAGGTTTGAGGTTTGAAGCAACTTTGCTCCAAATTGAGGGTGACTTAGCAGGTAAACAACACTCCTGGAATATGCTGAAATCAGACAAGGAATCTGAGTTATAATAATACTAGCAGTTCAGGAGTGCTGACACTGACTCTGGCTACTCACTTCCTATTTCTTGACCTCATTTCACCATCAATAAAAATAATGATGTTCAACTGTAATTGGGTGGCTTTGTTCATTGTTGTAGGTATGCTGTGGAGGTATCATGGAGAAAAGTTTTAGTATCCAAGGGTTTGCCACTTGTACAACTGCACCTCATTTTCAAATACAACAGCTCATCTTTGCTTCGTGTTCTCATATTTACCTGTCATTCATTTGACCAAAAGTTTCTTATATTTAATAAATAATAAACCATTGAGCTAGATGATTTGGAAGAAATATGATTGTCTGATTGCTTCAAGTGCCATAGCATAAGTAGCTTAAATACTTCTGGATAATTCAGAAAATGATCTGATGTAGAGGGGTGTTTAGCCATAAGGAGTTTAAAACTCTCTGAAGCTCTAAATGGAAGTTATTTTCTCTCCTTGTGTATGTTTATTTGATGATTCTTAGTTAAGATATGATGGTACTGAAAAGTAGACTGTCCCTCTGGGTATTCCTAGACATATTTTCATTGAATGAGGTAGGTGGAGGTATAGTGTAAGTCTGCAAGGGTGACTGTTAATTACCAGATGTTCCAGGGGTGTCAGTCACTGGTACCTTGCTATTTTGCAGTGAGCTAAGAAGGCAAACTCCCTGAGACTAAGACAGAAGAAAATCTTAGAAATTTGAGTTTTCAGGGAAAATGATCTTTGTTTTTGAGTGGTATCAAGGCAAAGAGACTGATTTTGAAGAAATATCAAGGTAGAATACCACCTGAGCGCACAAAATTAGGAGATGGGCAGAAATATCAAAGTAGGAATGCAGAGACTGCTTCTTGGAATCCATTCCACTTAATGAAAATATGATCATCAGAGATTCTGGGGAATTTTGAAAAATGCCTCTTTTATTTGGAATTTTTCCAAAGAGAAACTTTGAATTTGGAAACTTAATTTTGCACCTTTATTATTTTAATTTTATGGGTATTTTCCCTTCATTTTGTTAGCTTCCTTTTTAATTTGAAAAATTAATTAATTAATTTATTTATTTATTTGGTACAGGATCTTACTACACATCGTGGACTCATAGTGATCCTCCTGTTTTCAGTCTCCCTAGCACTGGGACTATAGACGTGTTGGTTTCAGTGGCCAGCTCAGCACACCCGGGTTCCAGGGCCAGCACAGCATATGGTATCAGAAATCAAACCTGGGTGCTTGCACTTGCCAGGCAGGTGCTTTGACTGGTGAGCCATCTCCCCAGCCCCTCCTAGATTCTTTTTAAAATCTCATGCATCAGTTATGTTCTATAGGGTATGTACTGTTTAGGAATATGCTTGGCATGGCTGGCCTCATGGGCATGTGACTTCTCCAGTTGCTTGGTTTACTGCTGTTTGCCATTGCTTTGAAACCATTAACAACTTTTGAATAGAATATCCTGCCTTTTAATTTTTTAGAAGACTACAAATTATATAGTCTCTCTGGGCCCTTGGCATGTATTTTATATCACTAGCTTATATGAAACTTGGAAATAATGAACAGAAAGAGAGCAATGTGATTCTTTCCAGGCTCCAGATATCTGGAGTTTGTTATTGAGCCTCAACATTAAGTTGGACTAGTTAGAAGTTGAATATTCTTGGTGCCTTGGACTGTGGGTGGAATGTTTAGCTTCATAAGGCCTAGCTATAGTGACTTCTTGGTTATTGTTTAGGCTATTTAGGCCTGTCATATGTGAGTTATATGCAGGGTATCTCATTGAGAACTTATATGTAAACTTGGCTATACACACAGGACAAATAAAGTGCTGGATTACGATGATTTATTGGGGGGTTGGGGAGATGGCTCAGTGGAATAAGTGCTTTTCTGAAAAGCACAAGGGCCTGAGTTCAATCCCTGGTTCCACAAAAAAAAAAAAAAAAGATTTATTGCTGCCACCAAACAAAAAATTGATCTGGATAACAGTTTTCTACCACTCTGGAATGCTACATATTATATGGGTTGATATTTGATTTGCTGATACATGGCATGGGGTTCCCCTTAAGAGTGGTGCTAATTATTTTCAAGATTTTCATTGTAAGTCCTCAGGACTAAGCCTCATACAATGATTAACAGCTCAGTGCTGTGAACAATTAGAGAAAACAATTTTCTCTGAGGCTTAACAACCAGGAGTTAAACATGAAGATAGCAAACATGACAGCTTAGTAGCCCATTTCACCTAAAGATGACAGCAGTAGTAGTTGTTGTTGGTACTGACTAACTGTGTATGCTGAGGGATTCACTATGAAAAAGGTTGGATCTCCTTTTTACTCACAGGATCTTCTTGTAATTAACAACAGGGCGATGCTGATGTATACAGATGCTATGGCTGAAGGAAGTTGTAAGAAATATTAACTTTGTACTCAGAGGCTTTGTTGGTGTGTCTTCTGACAACATGAAGAATTATCTGTCTTTAATGTTACATTTGAAAAATAATCAACAAAAATTTGTATGTTCTAACTTCCTTCATGCTAGAAAAAATAAGCTTTAGTATGAGTACATCAGACTAGTGAAGTGCATTTGTTTTGGCCTTTGTCTTATGTTGCTAACATTGCCCCATGTGGAAATGCAATGTCGTATGTTTTCTTATTCCTAAACTGGTTCTTAATGTTTAATACAGATGAAATTGCTAAGTCTTATCACAATGCCTATATTTATGGTCTAGGACTTGTAGTACTCCCTTCCAGTTTCTAAATTCAATCTTACTCCTAGATGGGAGTTCCCAGTTTACAGCATCTAATCTCTTACAGTTAGTGTTATGATTTGTAGTAGAATAAATTAAACTTGAAACATTTTGGAGTAGACTTTTTAAAAGGGCTGCCAGGAAAACTTGTCCTTTTAGGAATATTGTGTGGGCTTGTTTGATTGGTGCCTAACTACTGAAGTTTATTGCGAATTTAAGAGTACCATCTGGGGCTGGCGAGATAGCTCAGTGGTCTAAAGTGACTTTTTAGGCAAGCTTAGGGAGGCGCTCAGTGACGATGGTTTGATCCCTGTTACCACATGCCACACTAGCCCCACCCCAGGGTGGGCTGAGCCAGCTACAAAAAACAAACAAACAAAAAACCAGAATGCCAACTAGAAATCATGAACCATGAACACAGCTAACCGTATTTTGAGTGCAGCTGTGACTACCCATAACTAAAGCCACTCTCCATGTGCCTTGAGATTTCATTAACTCTTGGTAGTTTTTGGAGAGACCATATTATGCTTTTCCTTTGCTTGTATTGCTCTTCTTGACCAAAAAGCTATCCTGGATCCTTTTTCCCTTCTAAAATTGATCTTTCATGACTTCGTCTTATGTCACTTTGTCCAGGAAGCCTTCTCTAAATTTCTCCTAAAATGCATTATCCTGTCTTTGAAAGTCTTAGGGTACTTATGCTCTATGCTGTAATACTTTATATGTAGTATTTGGTTTGCATTTCTGTGTTCCTCAAAGGCCCATAGGTTGAAGGCTTGGACTTTGAGGCAGCATTGTTAAGAGGCAAGGTCTTCAAGAAGTGCTTGGATTATAACAGGTTATAAATGAGTTCATCCATCTGTGGACACAGCTTATCTAATGTGTCTTGAGGAAAGGACTTTGTTTTAAAAGCCACATCTCTGTCTTCTCTCATGGCTGCTTTGAGTTAATCAGTTTTCCATTACCATGTGCTAGGTGCCATTGTGCACTCTGCTGCCACAGTCACAAAGGCAACAGGGCTAAGAAACCATGGACTGAAACCTTGGAGTCCATAAACCAAAAGAAACCATCCTTTTAATTTTATTACCTCCAACTCTTTTTGTATAGCAATGGGAAGCTGAACAGCACAGTAATATTCTACCTTAAATTTCCTTTTCTTATTAAGTCTCATTAGTGATGTAATTACAATTGAAGATTTATTTTTTATCCTGAAGGGTATCTAGACCACTAAATAAATATATGATTGATGATTAACTCAGTGGAAGGTTTAATCCTTGATGACCTTGTTAGGAATATAAATGTTATCAGAAAATATTGGTCATTTAAACCTTCACATGGGGCCAGGGAGATGGCTCAGCGGAATAAGCACTTCCCTGGCAAGCACAAGGGCTTGAGTTCAATTCCCGGTTCCACCAAACACACACACACACACACACACACACACACACACTAAATTTAAAAAACCCTTCACACAAATTAGCTTATAAGGTCAACTCTAGGATATAAAACTAGGGTAGTCCATCATTGGCCTGGCAAGCATGAGGCTTTGACTGTGATTCCTAGTACCAATAAAATAATGAAAAAGGTAAAACTATGGTAATCTGCTGGAGAAGAAAAAGGAATCATACGCAAGGTGTTTAGAATTATCACAAGGAAATTATTGATCTTCTTTGAAGATGAGAAGACAGGCATGTTTAGAAAGGTTAATTTATTTGCCCAGGATTATACATGTATCTGGTGACAAATCAATACTCAGACCCAAATCATCTGACTGTGTTAATTTTTACTATGAAGCATGTTAAGAAACCTTTGTAGATCGGTGTGAATCCTTCCCTTTTTCTGAGTCTTTCTTAAAATGTAGCACATGGGAAGAATATGGGGAAGGAAGGCAAAGGAGTGAAAAGAATAATTGTCCATTCACTTGGAACAGTGAGGGTTGGCAGCATGTGAATCTAAACTATAATGTTATTATTCCCTGTTGCCCCTCTCATTCTTCTAAGAACTGCTTTATCTCTATTTCATTCTTCCTCTTCACATTCAAACTTCCCCTTTTGTCCCTTCAAGTACCTAATTACAATTTTTGCAAGAAAAATCACAGACTACATTCTGCTTTATTCGCACCTGGAATTCACATCAGTGTTATGGAATCCAGCTTTGAGTGCCACTTTGTATTGCATTCCCATAGCAACACCAAATAGGAGAAGCAAAGAAAGAAAAGAAAATCTGAGAGCTCAGCAACTGCTGCTCCTAGATCTTGTGTATTTAGAATTTGACTCTTCTTTGCAATTTGCTTGTTTTTCTAGTTTTGATTTTAAAATAAGTTCTAAATTAAAGAGATATCACTTCATATATTGATTGCCTGTATTTGAAAAAACAACTTAAAGTTTGTGGTTCTATAGAAACACAATAAATATTTCTAAGTGAGAAATAGAGGAAGGTATTGTAGTACATAAAAAAATCCTGAGAACTCTAATCCTCTGATATATAAGAAAACTCAGGGCAATCTGGGGGCCTGTCATCCATCCTTCCACATACACAGACTCTCTTCTTGCAGATCTGTGGGCTCAGAAGAAAGGAGAAGAAGTCAGAGGCCAAATATTGGTGTTCCTGAGTCAGATCATGTTTGGGCATTTAAGTTGACCTTCTGGATCCTCAATCCCTGGCTGATTTTTTTTGTTTGGTTTGACCAAGGATTTTCATTTATCTTTTGGATTTGCATGAATTGCAAGCCTGTAAAATGATGTATATTTTTCATGATTTCATTTCTCTGTTGTTCAAGGCTGGTGGTATTGTTATGACTTGATTCCCCTTACCATGCATAATAGTTATCAAGGGTCTTTATAGCTTCACCTCAGTTGTCATCTTACCTGAGAGATCTTCCCTGACCAATTTATATAAAATATCTTTTCTTCCTCCCCCCTACAATCACATTCAATCTCACTATTTTGTTTGATTTTTCCATAACTAAGATTACCTGATTGGTATGTTTATTGTCTAATCCTCCCTGCTGGAATGTAGGATTAGTAAGCTTGTTCATCTTTATATTCAGCACTTTATTTCCAGCATCCAGCACAAAAGCTTTTCAAGAAGAGCTTGTAATGTGAATGAAGAAATGAATTCAGCAAGTGTTTATTGAAAATCAGTTTTGTCTTATATATGAGTACTTATTCAGAAAAGGACTTATTCCTGGAGAGTTTACTGACAGAAATATTAGACTTTATAAGGCTAATGTGTTCTGTATTGCTCTTTGCTTCTTATTACTGCAGTAGGTAGCTCAAGAAGTATTTCAGCTCTTACAAATGAAGATATTGCAAAGTACTCGTCAGAACTGGAGGGTTTAGGTTGACTTACTTCATGTATCTTTCTAGCTTCTTGTTTTCCTCTAACTTACTCTTGGACAATTAAATTTAAGAAAGATTAGCATGGTTAACTCTGTCTCCTGCTATTGGCTCCAAAATACTTTGAAGATAAATAAATATTCTTAGGGAGCTGAGAACCAAGATTTTTACCATGTACATCCAAAGACAAAGACTATTAATACAATGAGGTTAGGTAGACAATTTAATGGTGACCTAGATATTTTGGTTATTTCCTTTAGGTTTATTGAATTCTTTTTAAATAAAGAGCAAGTGAATGTTATAAGAAGAAATATCCATTGTTCATTATCTGAGCTTGTCAAAGGCAACAGAAATAATTATTTGCCTCAAATGCAAGCAGAAGAGAACTCTAAATCAGCAGTTATTACTAAGGAGAAGCACACCAAAAGTGATTTAGTGTATGGGCTATTTTAGGTAAGCTTAAGTGGTGAATGCTTTGCATGTATTTTTGAAGAAATGAAGGATATTTTAGAGTAAAAGCTGACAAAATTTAAGTTTTTCTTCTATATAACATTAGATGCCACTTGAAGATATGCTCATAAATGAAATAAACCAGACACACACGTAAATATCTTATAGTTTCCCTAGTATAAGAACTCAAAAGAAGATATACAAATAGAAAGGTATAATACAAGTAAAAGGAAAGCAAGAACTTGAGGACTAAGAGAGGGAAAGGAGAAGAGCTAGGAAACATGACAGTGACAAACCATACAGTTATACGTAGAAGATGGGCAAGGCAATGATCCTGAGAATATACAGAAGTTTTTTGAATCTAGCAGTTAATTGGAAAGATTCTCATCCTGACTAACTATATACTGACACCTGTGAACTAAGAAATTGCACTGAAGATGGCAATTTGTATTAGTAGGTTCATGCTTGGAGTGCCTGTCATTCTGGTCTTCTGAATCTGGTATGCTTGTCATGATATGCCAGTTGCTGCTGTGCTGTCTCTCGGGTAGATGATTGTTCAAAAAGAAGGGGGTAGTGAATGAAGGCAGGAGACAGGAAAAGGAATATTGTGGGACTGTCCTGCTTCAAGGTTGTATATGGTTAGATTTCGGGACTGATGTGTAAACATAAGAAGTATATAATTCTTTATGCCTATTTTTAAAATATATTCTAATTTTTTAAAAGTTTTTACATCATATTCTGTAGGGACTTAAAGTTCAACATATCTATACTTGATAAAAAATACCTGTTCCATGTTATGCCTAAGAAGTTTGATATTCAGACTGATAGTGAGGTTAAGCTTAACAGCCTAGGCTGTGTGGTAATAATAATAAACTTCTCTTCTAGAGCGTTAACAACCTAAGTTTGCAGACCAAAATTAAAAAAAAGGAGGGCTGCAAGGAAAGCCAACATTTTGGCCCTAGCCTTCCAAGGTCAATTAAGACTCAGGACATATGAGAACTTGTACTGTAACATTATGTAACTCAGTAGTGTCCCAAATTTTCTGATCAAGGAGATTATGGGGCCAAAGAGGAAAGTGATCAATGATGTAGAGTGTGCCTAAAGAGAGTCCCATGGAGAGAAAACATTCTCTCAGGCTTTCACAGAAAGCACATTGGCCAAGCAATGGCCATGACTCATCCACATGGCTGACTCTGACAAAGGTTCTACAATCTGAGGTACAGGATCTCACGATAAATCCTGAGGGGATTTCACTAACCTTATCAGACCCAAAAGCTACAACTCTTGTTGCATATGTCTTGCTTTATCTTGATCTTAACCATCCAGCAGAAAAGTATAAAAATGAAGTATAAGAAGTAAAGCCATGCTGTTATGTTGAGCTGTAGGGGACTCAGGTCAACAATTTCTGACATTGCCAGTCAAGTGGAAGACCCAATAGTGTTATGGACTATTGGACTCTTTTAGAATATTTTGCTGAGTTAAAACATCTATATTATTCAAATAACGAAACTAAACAAATAGAGGGGATACAGATGAATGTCCATTTTGTATCTGTGCATTCAAAATGGTTAGGATAGATATATAATTACATTCTCTTAATGAATACAGGGATTTGTTCTAATAGTGTTTGTAAATAGGATATCATGTCTGCATCTTGTACAGCCATTAATCACTAGGAAGAATGTATGCAATGTGTTAATTATTGAAACTGTCCTACCAATTTGGTTTGAAAGTGTCGCATTGCTATTTGTTTCTCAATAAAATTATGGGAAAAAATTAGACATTTCCTTTTCTGGATAAAACATACTAACCGTGGAAAGTTTTTTTGTGAGCCAATTGATAAAAAACTTTATTTGTGCTTCATACTTTAAAACCAAGACACTGGGTAAGAAAGCCACCCAGAAAGATTTTTCCAACTGAACGCGTTTCTCTTTAGGCTCCCAACAGAGTATATCCAATTCAATTTCAATTTACAATCTCTTGTATATGAGAGGACACTTAAACTGGATTCTAAATGTTCCTGTAGTCTATAATTTCACCAACTGCCAAAGATTTCTGAGATGAAACCTAAAGAACTCTTAATTCCATTTTTGAAAAGATGGTTTTATTGATGTTAGAAGCAGGCTCGTGTGAGCCGGCCCACCATCACAAGGAGATAACCTGCAAAGCAGTTCAGCGTTGTCTCATATCGCAAATACATGAATGATACACTTTGGGTCCAGGCCCAGGTCTGGAACCAGTGGAGCTCCCTGAGTGTGGGAGTGAGAATATTGCCATTTATTACTGAAATTTTATCATAAAGAGCCTTCAGCTCCTCATTTTAAGATGAATTTTCATAGGAGTTCCTGCAAAGTCCACAGCCAATATCTTCAGTCATTCAAGAATTAGCACTATAGATTCTTGGTCAACCAGCATCCAGCTGAACTTAACTTCAGAATGTAATATAAAGTAGAAAGACTATTACACCATCTCTGCTTTCTTTTTTTATGAGCAGAATATATTTATTGAAAGAAAGAAAGCTCCTGTCCAAGAGAGGGACAGGAGGGGGCCCCGAGTGGGTAGTTCCCCGGGAAACTGTCTCTTCCAGGGACTTTTATAGTGTAAAACTATGAGAGGCTAAGGTAGAGAGAATGGGAACTCGCTTAGGTGGGCAGGAGGTGGGACAAAACTATGGTCAACCAGTGGGATTACATATGGGATAGGGTCTCTTTCTGTTGGGGGTTGGGCTAGTGACTCACTTGGGTCTTTCCAGGTGATTGATACCTATTTAGAATATCAATCCCATGTGCTACTCGTTTAGCATTTGTTTGGCCTTTAAGTCTTTAGGTCTTGCTCACAGCAGGAGCATCCACCCCTCCCATAGTTGTAAGGCATCTCATCTTCTGTGTTGTCTCCTTCGACTGCCTGGCCCTGTCTGACTGCCTATAATATTTCTATCTAACTTGGCTGCCTGCAATATTCCCCCCTCTGAAGAAGTAACCTAAACTGCCGTGAAGGGAAATATGGGCAAAGACCGCTCTGGCTTCTTCATGCTGAAATGGGTCGTTGTTGACTGGCAGTCAGACATATTCTTCAGATCTTTTAGCTAAAGGCTCTTGATAGATGACAGGCAGTTTTCTCTTGGGTAGACGTATAGCTTTAAGTCTAGAGGAGACAAAGCCAAAGAAACAAGTCAAATAATCACAACAGGATAATTACGAAAAAGATGAGTTAGAACTTTTTGTAGGTCTATTAGCAAATCTCTCTTAAATGTGAGGTTTAATCCCTTTTATCTTTTATGGCCATTGTGTACTGTCTCAAACAAATTGGCCTTTCCTGTTATTACTGGGGAACATGAATTACCTGGCATAGGAAAAACAGTATTTTCCCATTTGCAAGTGGGCCACTGGCTGGGTAACTACTGACAAATCTTTATAAGCATCCATTGAAAGTTTAACAGGATTTCTCCTTATATTGGCAGTTAACAGGGGTTATCTCAGACGGAGAGGAAAGACACATGACCATCTCAATCTGAAACTTCTTCTGACTCTATCATAAACACTTTTTTTTTCTTCTCTAGCAGCTGTGGACATTTACCTTTTTTCGTATAGGCTGCTAGTATCCCCATTCTTATTTTCCATCTATAATTTTATTTTGTATCCTTATTACTATGAAACACCTCAACTCAGACAAATTTATTCCTGCTAACTCTTTTAACTTTTATAGCTTGTGTCAGATATCTGGGGCCCACTGAACAACATATAATCTTTTGGTTTTAGATTTTACCTGCATGATTACCTGGGTTTGGTATCTACTAGAAATAACAAATTATCTGAGAGATTAGAACATATATAATCAAAGCAAGAACATTCAAGCTAACAGGTACATTTATAAACCTTTTTGAGGGGGCTGGGGAGATGGCTCAGTAGAATAAGTGTTTCCCTGGCAAGCGCAAGCGCAAGGGCCTGAGTTCAATCCCTGGTTCCACAAAAAAAAAAAAAAAAAAAAAATCTTTTTAAGACCTAGCAATCAAGACTCACTAACTTTTAGACCCCTTTATTCATGGAGTTTGACAGTTTGCTGTAAGTCCCTCTAGCTTCAGTTAAGAGAGGTCATATATGCATTAATTATCAGCACGAAATACTAGAGTTATATTGAAAACCAACAAGGCTTACATACTCATCATGAAATACAAAGCATTTGGTCATATTAAACTAATGTCCCATTTAGTGTTTTGGATATGGCCCCCATGGTAAGCAAGGGGCACTGCCAATGGATTTTTTTTTAACACTGTGGCTCTGAGTTTTATATCACAAATACAATGCCTGGCTCTATCTATAGGACCAAAGCTATTGGACATTGCATAAGCCAGTTTCTTTAGAACATTTTTACGCTGACAGGTTGTTATCTGTCCTTGGGAAACTGTTTTAACTAGTTCAATATTTTAAGTCTTACACATGAATTAACAATATATTACATTTTTAAAACATCAGTATTAGCACCATCGTTCAGTAAACAACCTGAATATATTGCATTACCTCAGTTACAGCTAAAGCAATATATCTTCTAAAGTCTGTTTATATTGAGGTACAATGACTGGAAGGAAAGTCAGTGTTGGAGAAGGACAAAGAGACCTGTGCCAATGTCCAGCAATAGGCTGGGTTTTCCTCTAGTCATGATTACTCAGGGCTCCTCCGTGGAGATGGCAGGTAGAGGTTACAGTCTGGCCAGAGGGAGAAGGCAGGCCCCAGGGCCCTTCAGTCCTGCTGGACCACCTGGGAAGCAGAGTCTGAGCTCTTGGGCCTCCTCCTCAGAGTGCAGTCTCACTTCTAGTGGCTGTCTTGGCAGTCAGAGCATGGCTTGTGGGCCTCTTAACGCAGTCCCTCTTATGCTGGCCTGGCTTCTGACAGCAGTAGCAGATGAACGTCATCATCGTTGAGCTCTTCTTGGAGCCAAGAGAATCAGACTTCGGGTGTCTGTTTTGAGGCCACAATAACGACAGCCATTTTTTGATCTCTTTATTTTCTCTCCCTGGTTTACTCCCAGTTCCAATTATAGGACACTAAAACAGTTTTTACTGAAGTATCAAATGAGTTGTCTGGAGGAAAAGCTATCTTTTGTAGCTCCTGAACTTATCTATAAGAGTAATCTGTCTGTCTATTGAATTAACATCTCACAAAGTATGTTTTA